>NC_142493.1:30621176-30936136 GCF_965113065.1 Corylus avellana
GATGCCTGAAAAGCAGAGTTAAAACAGCTACCAAAAGGAACTTCAGCTATAGAGCACAAAGGATATACTGGAAGTACATTACATGGTTAAGAAGACCTGTAAGTGATGAAAACAAATCCATCATTTGGGGTGGAATAATTTCTTTGTTTGCTTCAGGTAGGAGCTGGGAAAGCGCCCGGCAGGCACCTACTTTTACAGGTGGGGGCCTGTTAACAGAACAACATCAGCATATGTATTCTGCTCTTAATTAATATGCTGGAGAGAGAGAGAGAAAGAGATAGGCATGCTTACAAATCCATGCCAATTGCCTTGATAGCAGCGTAGAGAAAGTGATCAAGAACTCCATGGCTCATCTGTACATAATCAGAAATTACATAAAAGAATTTTCTACCAGAAATGATCTTAGGGAAGGTAAGGAAGTCTTGCAATAGTTACCACAGTCGAGAACTTAGCAACTGATGTGAAAATACGAGCATAAAGAAAGGGACATTCATGTACCCCTGCACAACAAAACAATAATACCAATTGTGTTCATTGTTAGCATTTGAGGGTTTTGGGCTTATGGGAGCTCCTGTGTATACGGCCTGGGTACTTAGGGGTGCCTTACACTTCTTCAATAAAGTTCTACGTTACTTATAAAAAATTAAAAAAAAAAAAAAAAATTGTGTTCATTGATAAACAATTTGAATCCACAATTGGGGTGGGGGCAGAGAGAAAGTTCACCAATTCCAATGTCTTCAGTAATTATTTGCTCCAGAAGGTTTCCTACGTCAACTCTGGTTGGTCCTGATACCTGTATAGTATATCACATAAATATATTTATGATACATCAAGTGGATCCTGCCAACAAAAGATGGTCACTACAGGCCGTGTTCATCAGAACAAACCAGAGCACAAAAACCACCCTCTTGAAATAAGTATAATGCAAAAAGCACAAACCTCTAATTCAACCAGTTGTTCTGAAAGAGATGCCAATGCAAATAGAGTAGCCTCCCTCATCTGGGAAAATTACCATGCAAAAGTTGAGTTAAGTGAGAAGAACAGAATGAACAAAGAAAACAGAAGAAAAATATGATGAAAAAGTGGCTTTTTTTAGTTGGATAGCAGCTCAGATAAACTTTTTAACAGTGGATAATCCCAGAAAGTGCAACAATGTTGTAGTTGATTGCTGCTTTATGTGCAAATGCTAGTGGAGAGACATTTGATCAACTTTTTCAGTTTGATATGTGGTTAGGGAGTCACTAATCCCTACTTTATTTGGGATCTGCGTTATGCCACAGTTGGCAGAATATCATCATGGAAAGCCATACCTTTGAGCCTCATGTGTATTTGAAAAGGGATGCTTGGACTTTTGAAGGAAATGAAAGTTAAAAACTTAGATTGAAAGCTTTATTATTGAGATCTTCATTCAATTGGATGAAAGTGATGGGGGCTTTTTCTTCTGTATCTTTCTTGGATTTTTTTGGTTATTTTTATTTTGGGCCTTGGTTATTCTATTCATTTTCTTCTGAGCATCTATTTTGTGTAGTTGGGCTAAAGCCTTCTTTTTTATAATGAAACTTTCATTACTAACAAAAAGAAAAGTTCTTCAGATATGGAATGGTACAAGAGAATGCAAAATCTGCCACTTATACCTTGGAAAGCAGAGTCTTTGAAGAGAATCACAAGTATGGTCAGAAAAAGATTCAATACAGCATGTGTTTTGATAGGATTCAAATCTTTAAAGGGGTTGCACAGGAGGGAGAAAGGTCACCGAAATAAACAAACCATATTCTAACGAAGTCTTGCATCAACAAAAGGCAGAAACACATTTTTATGACTAACCTTTTTTCCAGTATATAGGGGGCAGCATATCTTAATGACTGGGAAAAATCCTGATTAAAGACCAGCTATTGATATTCAAATAGCGTATTCAGCAGAGTCTAGAGTCTTAAAAACCTACTACAGATCTTTGGCCATATCCTATTACAGGATAATTCCGTCACCATTAACGTATATACATGAACACATTCTTTACTTACCCTCCACCAAACTGTAGAACCAGCAGCTTTTTCATGTTGAGACTCACTGAATCGCCTTTTTGCAGCATCCATGATGGCTTCAATTCCTTCACCGCCAAGACTATTGACAACCTCTTCTAGTAAAAGTGCACCTGTAAAAGGCAATTTTATTTAGGCAAAAGTGTCATAAAAGCTCATGTAGCCTCAAAAAAAAAATTTATATAAAAACTCATAAAACAAATAAAAGTTCACGTTGTTAAAATTGATACAGCCATATCTATGGCATATGCAACAAAAAAATACCAGTAACTAATCAAATCATAACATTTAAACCAACATTCAGAAGTAGAAAATGGTTTCTTTTTTCTTTTTCTTTTTTGTAAGTAATTAGCCTGAAGGGAAGGAGAAAGTGAAGATTCAAGCTAGTGACCTCCTTGAGGTTAAGAAATAGAAAATGTGATCAGATTTAAGTAACATACATTCAGTAGTTCTATATGTCCATTATATTTTTCATTGATATAATATCTTGTCTGCATGCTTCACTTTCATAATAATTCTACATTCTCCATGATTTCAAGAAACTACTATAGCTTTTATTGGCTTCCCAAAGCTTGTGTTTATCATTTCTCCATTTCCAAAATGATCATAATAATGTAAACTGAAATAACAATTAATACAGACAATTACACCGATACATTGGAACCCTTCTTTAAGTTAACACACCACACAAATATAGTTGTATGTTTGTGTGTCTGTTTCTTTACGACAATTAAGTAATTACATAAACAGCTTGGTAATTTCTTACCGGAGACACGACAGCTATAAGTGATATCATCCTCATCAGCAACAAATTGGTTAGCATCTACAGACCATGTATGTACCTAAAGAAAAGTTATTTTTGAGAAAGAAAAAAAAAGAGAATACATTAAAAGAATTGAAGGTATTAATTAACAGTAGACCAACAGATTCAAGGGTTCCACTGGATAGAATTGAAAAAGAAAAAGAAAAAAAAGATATTTGTCAAAAATATATGTATAATCCAAAGTATATCACAAGTGTAATGCCACGGTATTGAGATTTTTTAATTTTAGTTTTTGAGGATATTGAACCAAGAATATTGAGTATGGTTTTTTAATTTGAGCAATATTGTTAAATGATAAAATCCTATGTTGTAAGGACAAATTTGGAGTATTATAGACAATGTTTTCCCATGCAAGAAGAAGCCTTTAGCATTTTAATCGGATGGACTTTTGGGTGAAACTAAAGGGAATTTTAAGTTTTGGCCCCAGAAGACATTATAGTAAAAATGCTCGTATAGCCCTAGGTTCAAAATTCACTTTTTCTTTCTTAAGTTTCTTTCATCTTTTCATATAAACTTAGAGCATCCAGGTCATTATCAAAATTTCTTTCATTACTATTTCAGTACAAAAGGCAATCACTGTAGATCACAAGCAATACGAAGCCTTAAACCCTAGCCATGTTCTAACACCCAACAAACCACACTTTTCTACACTACATGGCAATGAGTCCTACAATAACCTGTGGTTAACTGTCATGATGACATCTGCAGGACTAAGCAGAATTCCTTTACTATTCTAAGCCTTTTAAGCAAAAAGTCCATTTTGTACAATTTGCAGTCACCGACAGATCACTCCCATGAAATTTAAAAAAGCAAAAAAACAAAAAAGTGAAAGGGAAGTAAATTGTACCTTCCCTTCCCAAACTATAAGCTCAACTGTAATGTATGCTCAAGAGTCATAAATAAAAAAAATAATAAAAAAATAATAATAATTAAAAAAAAAAAAAAAAAAAAAGGAAAGAAAAGAATTATGCCTTTTGTTATTATGATTTGACAGCACAAGCATGCTAAACTTCACATAGATTATTCTGAAGCAGTTTGTTAAAAAGCAGCATGATTATCAATCTTTTTCATGCCAAAATTTTGGTGTCAAAGGCGACACTGCCCGGTCAGTGAATTAGTAATCATTCAAGTCAGGAACAGCATCAGCAGTGTCCATTCCAGATTTGTACTCAATAAACAAAATAATATTGAGTAAAAACTAACTTTGTAAAAGAGGCACATTAAGTACAAGGTAATAACTTACATAAAACAATATGCAATGCCAATACCAAATATGTGAACACAGATACTAAATAGTGCAGAAAGTCACTATCCTAAAATGATCGTCATTTTGACATATCACATGAGTCATATAATCACAGCAGCTAAGCAAGAAACACTTTCAAGCTAACATCAGGATGTTGATATAAAAAAAGATGGAACTATCACCAATTGTAAATTTTATAATAATTTTAAGTTTGTTATATGATTCCCAAGCTTGTAATCCCCATAAGATTCTAACACCAAGACATTCATTAAAAAAAATTTAATACCAAGAAGATTAGATTGTCACAACCAATCTGTTTGGCATAAAACAGTGCCATTTGCCCAACCAAGAAAAGACTAAGTGCCTGTTTGGGATTGCATTTGAGGGGCATAAAAGTGTTTTTAACACTCGAAAAGACCCTTTAAATGTATTTTTGGAAAAAGCTTAAAAATAAAGCTTTTGCCCAAAAGCTCTCTTTGATTTAAAAACTCTATTTCTCAAATGCAATCCTAAACAAGCTCTAGCAAAGCTTATCGACTAATGCTAAGAGTTAAGGAAGATGATCAAACAATGACTTGACAAGGTACAGACTTTGATAAGAAAACTAAACTAATGAAATAACTCGAGCAAAACTAACTACTTAATAAAGCAATATCAGTTATGCTAGAAAACATGAAAGGCTGACAGCATGAAATTTGGTAGAATTCAAGAATGCCTGATGATTTAGGGTTCTGGGCATGGGATATAAATTAGGTTTGGAAAAAGGTTAATAGATACTTAGATTTGTGGATGCATTCATAAATCATGGGCTTGAGCGACTTTCATTGCTATATCAAATCAGGGAGGTGTCTCAATTAAATTCTGAAGAGAGATTCAACAGGATGAGGAAGGTGCTGGGAGGGTACAAAATTTGAGGGAGATAAGATTGGAATAATATTAACATGGGATCAGAATGCCATAGAGAGTTATAGAGATAGCAAAGGGTGATGCTTGGAGGGTGATAGCTATGGGGTCAAAACAAGAACCTAGACCAAATCAAAAGGCAAAAGGGAAATGAGTATGGATATGGATCTATGAGGGAAACTCATATAGGGGAATAGTCTGTTTGCTTATGTTGGAGTTCATAGCATTTTGTGATATTAATCCAAACAGAACTAAACAATGCTGCCCATTCAAAATAATTGTAAGTTCATAGAAATCTGGCTTATTATTATAAAATGCAAAATTACCTGCTGTTCTGTTATTTGCAGAAAAGCAATAGTATAATACACCAATTCCTTGACATTATCTGCAATAACCTACATGAATAACGTTTGTTTTAGGAAGGAAAAACGAGAACCAAATAAGGACATACATGTTAAAACAATTTTGAACCGCACCTTTACCAATTTTGCAGTACTCATGATGGTCAGCAGAAACTCAAACAGCTGTATATGCAAAGTACATGTTAGAATTCAATTATTATTTGAACTAATGCAATCATCAAGTTAAATGCACTTGAGAATAAAACAGAAGTGCATGAACCAGATTGATATACATTATGGAATAAGCTAGCACGTGCATTTTCTTTTTTCAATGGACTGCTGGAAGTCCATTTTGAGAAACAACTCTATCGCATTGCATAGCTATGGCCAACCTTCACTACCATTAGTGTCATTTTAGATTCATGCTTTTAGCTTGAAACAATAATTTGTCAAATTTCATAACTTTTTTCGTGTCAACACAATACACGCTTCTCAGTTTCAACTATAAACAACAAATCCAAATTACCACCCCACCCCCTCTCCCTTGGGCCTTATTTGTTATTATAACATATTTAAATAAATTGTTGCCTACAATGCCATCAGTATCATCACCTGGATGACAAATGCATCAAGGCTCTTCTCCCCACCATCAGAGTCATATCTTCCCTCATATGAATCTTCTGTACCTTCAATAGATGATCTCACATATACCCTGAGAGATGATTCAAATGTTTTCCACAATGGTCCAACAAGAACTGGAAGAGGCAGTGTGTTAGAGAGAGACGGTGTGTTGGAGAGACAAAACACACATGCATATCAATGAAAAGAACTTGAAAATAAATAAAAATATTTGTTTTAGTTTTTACTAATACAAAGTGTCAAACTTACCCATAAGTTCACTTTCAAGGTTAGGAAAATTCTGAACAAACTGATTCAAACACTTCAAAACCTAATGATAAAGAAAGAAAAAATAATTATATAGAATCACTAATTCCGATTGATGGGCAATGAGTAGGGACACGTTAACACAGATTTTGATACCAACCTCCATTCTGATGCTCCAATCATCAGGATCTTCAGATTGCACTGGCTGTTCTAAGATAATAGAGAATTGATCCATCCATGGTTTAAGCATAGGTATTATTAGTGCAGCAGTTTCTGTCTGAACATAAACATCTTGATCTGTTAATCATAATAAAACAAGCTAAATCCAACCATACCCAAAATAATGCACAACAAAGACCCAGTGTCAAGAAAATACCTTATATACACCACTCATTGCCCCCAGCACAGAGGTGCATGAATAAACTATTGAAAGGGCTTTTGTGCGTATGTATTTGTCATAGACCTGTACAAAGAGAAGCAGATTTAAATGCACAAAGAGATGCATCAACTAGAACATACATGCCCAAATATAAAGAATGTCATTTATTAGATTCACTTCACTGATCTCCGCACACAAAACAATTCAAGCAACTCCATGCCCTAATTATCTCAAAATATCCTCTACTCGCTCCCAAATGGCTCATATCTCCAACCTCCTTTCACAATCTCTGCTCCTCCCATTCAACCCAATTGCCACCATAGTGCTTCACTCTTCAACACCAAAGCCATCCACAACTGCTGCTAGAAAGACAATGATCATGATCTCAACATTAATCACCGCTCAGGATGCTCCACCTCTTGCCACCGCCATTCTCTGTGCTTACTAGTGTTTCTACTCCATTGGCTTTGTTTGATTAATGGGACACTCATGGCTATTAAGTATTAAGAGCCAAATTATCACGTGCACGCGGTGATTTGAGGCCTATTTTAGACCTACATACAAGTCGTGCACTCCCCATTAGTCTCAATTCAATAGAGACTGACAGATGGAGAAGATTGCAATGTCCTTGAAATCTAGGGCTCATCTGAAAGAACCAGAAACTTAGGAATTTAACGGAATTTGACGGAGTACATTCCCCTTATCCTCTCCTCTTCCTCCAAACTCCAAAACATAGTGCAAAACTCTGGGAGATTTATGTAACTACCCCTACATTCTTTGTTAAAAAAAAATTATGTTTCCTTTTTTAATCTTTTTATTAAACTTTGGGAAGCACATCAAAAGTAATCACTATTCAGTACAATAGTAAGAAACTTGCAATAGTAGGAATCTACTCTAGAGACAGATTAGGCTCTCTAGCAGTATTGAAATTAAAATTCATGTTCCTGCTTTATCTCCATCACCTAATGCAACGAATGCTATGTCCAATCAATGATTTGGACTCAGCACGGAAATCCTTAAACTTCTCGAGAGCTTCATATTTTTCCTTCATTTTAATATCGATTGGATAAATAATTGGTTTCACTTGTGGGTGCATGTGTGTGTTTATATACACACACGCACATTCCATGCCATTGCAAAGGATTGGGCTGCTCTAAGATATCCATGGTTCACCTTTGGGCCTAAATGGTACTACAACTTTATATGTTAGCTGTGTGCGTGCACAAATACATGCAAACAAGTGCACAAATTTATTTTTCTAATGTGATTAAATTCATATATTCCAAATCCCTCAAGTTTTAGAAAATCAAAAGCCATAGACACAATATAAAAACTTTCCCCAACTCAAAAATAAAAAATAAAAGCAATAAAATGATAAAAATAAATAAATAACAGATTTTAGATAATAAATTTGTAAAGAAAACTAATGAAAACTAACCTGAGGAGATGACATGATTGTAAGCAAGCATGGGAACAAAATAGGTACTAGTGCTGGCACCGTTTTATCATCAATGTCTCCAGAGACAAGAGCTAAGCACCTTAGAGCTCCATGCACTAAAAAAGTTGAGAGCAAACTGTGAATTTGTTTGAAACAAAATGCATCAAAGAATCAAACACCACCACCACAAAACGGGCACAAGAAACATATATAAAAATCAGTCAAGCAAGTGGAAATGTGAATGCAATTACTCATCAACAGACTTCAATCTCTATCAAAATCATTCAACTATCCTGGTGATTTCAACCTTTTTAACACATGTATTTACAACTTACAGGAAAGAACGATCAGTTACATATATTTTACTTTCAAATGTGATTTTTGTCCAGTGTGTATTGGTCTGGGACTAGCAACTGGTGAGTTTTTCACACTTTTTGGCTCTCATACAACTTACAACTTTTTTCTGCAAAAGCATTCACAGCCTATCAAGTTTTTAAACTAAAGAATACAACTCATATCAGGTAATCAAAAATAGGGCAGCATCTTCGTTGTTTTTTTTTTGCCTACTCTAAACAAGCTGTCATGTGCCTCCATCTGAGCAACTTGTCATTCAGGTTTGAACTGAACGGCATTCCATACCTATACAACTACTCTGGTCTTCTAGGTCATTTTGTATTTCTTCCACCACCATTACACAGGGCCACTGAAAAACTCATCGCCACATCAGACCTTCACGACTTCTTAAGAGATTGACTCAAATCCCTCCACTAAGCCTCCTCAGCCCTCGCCCACATACAGTCCCCCTTCGTGCAACCATGCCGATCAAGAATGGGAAGTTTCAATCGATACTAGTTCGCTAGTGACGCTGGTGGCACAAATTCACCAAAGAAGCTTCAAGCTTTACCGAAGAATCTCGAAAGTGGGTTTTGTGTGGCAACCCAGCGCAGACCCAATGCGAGTTTGTCGATCTGAGCCACACAGACACAAAACAAAAACAACCACAACCACTCTGATACCAAGTTGAAAGAGAAAGATGAAAGACTTGGAGAAAGAAGGGGAATATTGTCCACGATGATTTGCTTCGTACACTTACACAAGTTTAAACATAAAATTCTACAACCTATTATGCAAATACACTTATTGCATATTACAATAATAAGAATGAAATCAAGTGTTATCAAAAGAGGTAATACATGCATATCATAAGTTTCCTTATTCAACATATATATAGCCAAGAATAAAGATTTAATTTCAAGACTAGAAAACTCAACAAGGTCAAAAATTTGATTTTTCCACTCTCTCAATAGTCCACATGGGCAAGGAGGGATTTAATTCCAAATCACACTACTACTATGCAGCCCTAACAAACCCTTCCAACTAAAGTACACTCAACAACCTCCTTCGGCATCACCTATACAACTCTATATCAAAAAAGCAATGAAGCAGCATATATTCAATTGATTCTCATCACTTCCACTAGTTTTGCACACACACCATATACAACCCTGGAAGAGGCTTCAGCAATACCTTTATTTTTTGTAACTTCTTCAGCAATGTATAACAGTGTTTCTTCCCAGGCTTTAATTTTTCTTTTTGATAGGTAATCAAAGGACTATCATAAAAATGTGTAAGGCGTCCCTAAGCATACAGGTAAGGTATAAAAAAAGGACAACAAAACAGATATTCAAAGACCACAAAAAACCCAGGACTACATTATAGCACAGCATGAGCCCTCTTGCTTATACCCCGGCTGGAACCAGCACCCCTTGCATCAAAATTAATTGAGCATTCCAAATTCTTCAGCTCCCTTCTCCCCTTTTGCTTAGAGGCAGAAACTGAGACCTCTAGACCCAGGCTTTAAATAAAAATCATATATTCTATCTTACACCCCTTGTCTAGGAAAAATGATAAAAAGCATTCTCTCAATCATCTTTCAACCATCTCCCTATAGTGAATGGGTGAATCTACCATTGGATTTTTGTAAGACCTACATGAGTCCACAAATCAATGGTGGATTCATTAGATTTGCAAAAAAAGATGGTTGAAAGATGGTTGAGAGAATGATGTGTAGCATATCTCCCTTGTCTAGAACCCTTAAAGTTAACAAAACAATAAACTTAAAAAGGAAAAAAAAAAAAAATGGAAACAATTTTTGCATCCAACTTTAAGATTTTTCCATGCTTTAGTCTAACAAAAAATAAAAACTAATTATAAAATAGTAATTTCCAATAGTAGGAAACACCCAGACTTAAATAAGTAGTCCCTATATAACATTAGTAGATAACTCTCAAAAAGAGTATAATAATAAGCCTAGCAAAAATTCAAATCACACCACAGTAAGAAGTTCAAATCACACCGTGTAAATTCAGAAATCGCAAGCCTGACAGGATTAACTGTAATGTCCAAAGAAGAACTAGCACATTCGAGGTTTTTTCAATTTTTATTATTTTTTCATTTTCTTTTACTGGCTAGGGAGCACATGACAGATGTTATAAATATCTTTAAACATGATGTACAATGTGGCCAACTAAACTCATAGACATTCTTTGAACATTCAAGGAGTGTATTACCACTAAGCCAAGTGAATAAATGATTCGCAATCATCTAAAAAATCATATTAAACTTTCTTAATACCGTTTAATTGGAAAATTTTCAACAATGTAAATAAAAGGGATAAAATTCCATGCCATATAGCAAAGGAATATAATATGCAAGACCCATACACCAAAAAAAAAAAAAGGGGAGAGAAGGAAAAAAAACATCATCAGGTTGTGTGGAACATGAATGTATGAGAGACTCACCACCATTCATATTAGTTTGATCACTTATCAACTTCAGCAGGAATGGCAACAAGTCAGGCCAATTCTCTGGCCAGTCATAGACTGCAATGGATGCCATGGCCATACTAATTGCCGTGCAAATTTTTCTATGAGAATCATCCAATGACAACAAAAGAAGTCTGCGTATAACTGCCTGCAAACATAACCATAATTTCATCATACAAAAGCAGGGGATATTAAATATCATATTATTTAAAAGAGTGAAATGCTGCATCAGGACAATAATAAATAAATAAAAATGATCCCAACACACAAAAGAAATCACATGATCAACCTTACACATGGAATGGTTCATCCAACAAGATAACCAAATTGAAGAAATCACATGATCAACCTTACACATGGAATGGTTCATCCAACAAGATAACCAAATTGACGTGATTCGACCCTATTTTGAGATTCAAAACAAAAATTCTGACATGTCACCTCCAGATTTAAAGGAGTCATCAATCTAAATATATAGCACAACCAAAAGCAATGAGTCAAGCTCCAATTCTCTGCGATGTGGTTAATCATGGTAGACTTTGGGATGTTAACAAACAAATTAACCATAAGGGCCATATCCCCACACCAGATATAATATCAGAAATTGACCTTGGAGCCATCTCACACCTCAAATCTAGCATGGTTTGAGAACTTCCCCCAACCCCTCTTAATATACTTCCATAACCCCACCATATATGTCCGAAGAGACTCGTTAGAACACCACCAACCCCAAACTTAAGAGTCCACCACAACTCTCCACCAAGCCTCTCTCTCATGCACATAGTGTCATAGACTCATAGTCATTTCCCTAAGCGAGCACGATTGAACGTTAACAATTTTTGGACCCCCCCCCCCTCCCCAACCCTCCCTTAGAGATCGGAGAACAAACCTTGAACTAGCTTACTAGGTGATATTTGAACTTTTCGCCTAGCCCACCCCCATAAGAAATCACGCTGAAGCTTCTCAATGCGGTTTACAACACCCGTAGGGAGAAGAAAGAGGGACATGAAGTACGTAGGTAAATTAGAAAGTGCACTCTTAATAAGGGTGACCCTACCACCCTTAGACAAATACATCATTTTCCATCTAGTCAACCGACACTCTATCTTTACAATAACACCATTCCAAATAGACTTGGCTTTATAGGAGAACCCCAACGGAAGACCAAGATACTTCAAAGGCAAAGGTGAAACCCCACAACCCATCCACATCAACAACATTACCCACAGGAACCAATTCTAACTTATCCAAATTGACCTTCAAGCCAGGGTCAGCTTCAAAACATAAAAACAAGCATAGCAGATGATGTGGATGATTTGGGTTAGCCCCATTGAAAATCTAAAGTACCATCTACTAATAGAAGGTGAGAGATATCAAATCTTGTCCCCACAAAGAAGCTAGAGAACAATCCCCCACTCACTACGGTAGAGATCATCCTACCCAAAGCCTCCATCACAAAGACAAACAGTAGAGGAGACAGAGGGTCCCTTGTCTCCAACCACAGGAGCTACGAAAAAAACCAATGGAAGTGTCGTTAACCAAAACCGAGAATTGCACCGTGGAAATACAATAAGCTATCCAGGAACAGTACTTCCCCCCAAAACCACACCTTCTCAGCATGTACAACATAAAATCCCTATTAACATGATCATACGCTTCTTCTAAGCCCAACTTGCGGAGTACACCCGATTCCCCATATCATATTATACTATCAAGGCATTCATTGGCAATAAGAACAAGATCTAGGATTTGTCTACCCCAAATGAGAGCATTCTACGACTTTGAAACAATCTTCTCCAAAGGCATCTTAAGGCTGCTTTTTGTGCATTAAGCTTAAGAAATAAACATCAAGATCTTTGACTGTTTAAAATGTCCATCGAAGTGGAGACATGCGTTAAGCTTGAGGATTTTTCTTTATGCTAGAGCTCTTGCACTTGAGTAATTAACTTTTTACTAGACTTGGAATAATTTTTGTAATGATCATGTTGGGGAGATTGATTGGTCATAGTATTTGGAGGTCGATTGAAATTCGTTCATGTGTTTTTAGAGTCATGATTACTATGAAATCATTTTATTATGGATGGTTAGAGTTAGTATTCTTTATATTTTTTAAGATTTTCTATCAGGTTTGGTCATAACATGTTTTCACTAGTTTCTCAAACATGGAAAACTCGACTTCAAATGTGAGGGAATGGTCACTTCCCGGATTTTGGAAATTTAGATTTTTCAGAGTTACATTACAAATTCAGGAATGTGCAAGTAAGATTAAAATTAAATAAATAAAATATAAGGTTTATAAAAGCTCAAAAATTACAAAAATATAATCAACAATGTCAAATGTCATATATACCTTCTCGTCGCTTGAAACAGCAGGATGTTCAAAAGAGTCCTCCCCCTCCTGCCAGTGTTTCTTAATGAACTGCTTCAGAAGGACGGCAGCTAGGTAGAAGTATGTTAAATCTAACAAGATAAAATGCCATATGTGTATGCAACATATGAGAATTTTCAAGAAGGTCAATACAAGAAAAGTAGCTTTCAGTAAGCACGCTGGTCTTTCTATCTTGATGGTCAATAGAAGCCAGTGTTTCTTAATGAACTGCTTCAGAAGGATGGCAAGCTAGGGAGAAGTACATTGAACCTTATGTTACACAGATTAAGTTTGTTATAAAGGTTAAAGGGAATTCCTGTAATAAAGTAAACCACACAAGCGTATATTAGTCAATTACACTACTTTTACTAATATATATAATTGAATAGCAAGATGGAAAACGCATTTTTCACAATCATTGTGCAACCCCTAGTATTGAACATCTTACAAGATAAATTCTTTGATCAGCAGGGAGGAAGAGGAGAAAAGGCAGAAGATAATGACAATGAATAAATAAAAATATATGTGTAGCTATATGAGTTTATTTGTAATCAATGGATATCTGTCGCAAACCCAGTGGGAGCTCCCTGTTTGCAGCAACCTTGGATAGTGCAGTTCCAAAACCTTCATGGACAAATTATAGAATCATCAAGTTGTAAGTTTTTCATGTACAGCAGTTACGCTCCGTGTATAATCAGAAAAGCAGATAAGGAATGTAAATGACATTTCGATGGGCATGACAACCACCTAAGATTGTCGAAAACTACAATCAAGGATAGGAAAATGGCAAACAAGATATTTTCTATGCATAAAACAATAATAAGCACAAGGCATACCCAAGTGAAAATGAAGCAGTACAACTACCAGAAAGATTACAATGCATTACTCTCAAAACGGTCAAAATTAGGACAATACGGTTTCAAGACAAGATCAGTTATTAAAGATCAATTTTAGTTAGTACCCTCAGCAAAAATATTTCATAAGTGCAATGGCTGCCATTTCATGATAGCTTCACAGAAATTTTGTGGTAACTTTGAGCAACTTAAATCTTGACATAATATGTATGGTTTTCTCCTTTTAACAGTATTTATCCATAAAGCAATACAAGCTTCTACATTTTGAACCCGTGAAAGAAATAAAGAAAAAAAAAAAAACATATACCACTTCTAGAGATTATCAAAAATAACTTAATACTCAACTCAAGAGTCCCTTTTTTGGCCAACAAAACAACAGCACTTTTAATTACCAATTATCTGTAGTCGGCTGCAGCAGTCCAGCCTCCATCCAGCTGTCCATCAAGGACCATCTCTCTTTTGTTTTTTTTTTTTCTTTCCTTCTTTTTTGACAAGTCAAAGGACCATAACCACTGAATTAAATCCTAAGTGATTGTGTATTTGTCTCTGCATTGATCGATAATCCTTTCAGCCTCTCCCTCCCTATGTACTTTTAGCATTTCTCTTGTCCCTGCCTTCAACCCCAACCTCTTATCTTTCTTTTGGAAAATAAAAGCAAATATTTAATTGACTGATCATCTATAGAATGTACCTCCTCTTGTCTCTCTGTCACTCATGCCCATAAGTTCGCTATGAACGTCATTGGGACTCAAAAGCAAAGAGCTTTCCTAAAACATGACATCTACTTATTAGTAAAAGATTCACCACCTAGATAGACTACTGTTACATTCCTAACAACTCGGTCATTCTGTGTGTTAATTCTCCAATTATGTACTTTTTTTTTTTTATAAGTAAAATTGTATAAATCAAAAACCCATAAGGGGGCGCAACACAATTACAATGCCGCACAACACGGAAAAAACAGGGAAGCACGTGACACGGTAAAAAAAGAGTGTGTCTAGACACCCAGCAATACCCTAAGCTCACAAAGAGCACCCAAAAGAAACATCCTCAAAGCTAACACCCAAAAGAAACTGAACACCCTACATAAAAGCCTACACCCCTAACACACTATCCTTCCTTCCCCGAGCAGGCCTGCACACTGAGCCAAGCAATAGCCATAGCTTGCCTACTATCAGCATCCAATAAAGCAAACTTCTCCCAATTATGTACTTTTTTTGTCAGTGTAATTCCTCAAATCATGCACTTAACTTTTGAAGAGAAACAACCGATACGTTGGGCACATCCTCAACAACCTCGGAATCTCTTACCACTTTGAACCCAGTTGAACCCGTCGTATTCAGCATTCTGCCTTATCGGGCTCCAATTAATGATGATATGATATACTTAAGCTGTACAGAACAGACAAACTTCCTAGGGCAGACCTAATAATCCATCTCAACCACCTATTTCCTATACTCGATCTGAAACACATAATTCAAGCTAAAATAATGTTTTAAAAAATAAACATGACTTTACAGACCACGCAGCAGCATCCAACACTATCAGGAAATCCACAAACCAGAATTGGATATAGCATCATCCCACCGTCTCAGTAAAAAGACTGAAATGAATATGGGACATACACCAAACAGAACATACTTCTTGAAGCCAAACTGGATTTAATTAAAACCAACAAAATTACACCGAGGAAGATCAATGTTGATACAGTTAATACAAGCGCCGATTTATGAGTAGCATACAAGGTTCTGAAAGTAATCAAACAATAATCACAACGAAATCAGAGAAATAGAGAAGAAAATGAAACCTGGTTGAAGAGAGGCCTGATTAAGGGAAGCTTCAGCGAAGGTGCGGACATCGTGGTTGGGGTCGAGAGTGGCGGACAAGCAGTTGAGCAGCCATTGCTGATCTTGATCAATTACATTCGCCATTTCCAACACTAAATACCTAAGACTACTACTACCAAGAATACAAGTTCATCGCTTTCTTTCCCTCGGAGTTTTCCCGCTTTGTAGTGAAAATCGGAGAGGCGTTAAGGGAGGGGTCTTTTGAAGCGGGTTGGGGAATTAAATATAGCGGGTCGATGTCGGGCGCTGAGTGAGGCAGTGGCAGAAATGAAATTTTTCCCAATTTGGTGCTGCGTGGACGGATTGTCTCGTGTTTGAAAGTCTTACTAGGGTTTTCACTTTTATATATATATATATATATACACAACAAAATAAACGAACTACAAGCGGCAAACATTACGGCAACAAAAATCAGAAAAATAAAAATATAATCAAATACAAGCAAATCAATAGAAAAATTCAATATAGACGGATAACTAGCAACTCAATGATATAAAGTAGGGGTGGGTATTCATAGAGCCATTTTTTGTCGGTTAATTGAAATTATCTGTTAAATTATGTCACTGATATAATGTAATCGAAATTAATTCACCGATTATATTTCGATAAGGATTTATTTCGAAAGTTTCGGTTAATGTTGCAATATTTTGAAGTTCTGAAATGGATCCTTTGGTTTTCCAACCTTTGAATATCAACCTAGTGTGTAGAAGAAAGTTAAAAAGAGCATCCAATCAACAGCCATTAACCAATGAAGGATCTCTTTAATCAACATCCAGCAATACCAATGAATTTAAGATGCTGTACCTGTGAAGTAACAAGAACAATGACATGGCCACATGCAAAGACATCGTTGTCAAGGCTTTCACAGCGGGAGACAATCTGTATCAAAATTGGATCAGGAGTATTTTATGTTTAAGTTTACTGTCTCTTATAAAATAATAATAATAATAATAAGAGAACTCTTGTTGTCAGTTTCCTGTAATGGCAAAATTTCAAACCAAAGCACAATAGTACAAGCCTAAGACCAATCAAATATGATGACAAAAAATTTTGAGTTGAAGAGCCTCTCAAGATTGGCTCCAATTAATTTCTTAAAATAAGAAGAAATGACTATTTAAATTCCATTGTCAGACGATCTCAAACTGTTAAGGCCTTACATGGTAATATAAGGGGCAATAGCAATTGCAGTTTGGTTTATGCTCATACGCCCTATCATTTTCAATCGGTTAACCAAAATTATCTCAATGATATAATGTAATCGAAATTAATTCATCGATTATATTTCGATAAGGATTTATTTCGAAAGTTTCGGTTAAATGAATAATTCGGTTAAAATTGATTCGGTTAATTGGTTAACCGTGAACTTTTTAAATTGAACCAAAAATTGATTGTTTTAGGGGAGCCTAAATTGTTTTTGGTACTAAAATAGCTTATTGAACCAAACATATTTTAAATAGGCCCATTAATTAACATAATAAGAGTCCATCATACATATGTTATACACTTCTACTAATAAATTGTCCTAGAATATTTATTGTCGGTTAATTTGGTTAATCGACAATAAAATGTTTTATACCGATTAACCACACCAAACCAACGCCGGTATAAAAATCTTTAACCGATTACCAACCGACTTATGATGGTAAGCTGTCACGTGAAGAAATGAGAAGCTGTTGCATAAGAGTTGGGAAGCTAAAGGGAAAGGCAGCAGGAGCATGACAGTTAATTCTGTTAGGAGGTATTGCAGCATGTGTATAATAGAAGCTGTTATAGTAGTTGTTGGTAGTTAGTTGCAAAAGTTGTTACAGTTAGTTGTAAACAATTGTAAGCCTAATTGCCTTGACTGCTAAGCTTATATAAGGCTAGTTGAGTGCAAGAAGGGGTATCTTTTGGAGAAGTGTACAAACATTGTATGGAGATTAGCCATCTCGAATTGGCCAAGTTGTTCAATAAGAAGAAGTCATCCATTTCTCCCTCAAAGTCTCTTACTCACATTCTTTCTCTCTCATTTTCCTTTCTAATTCTGGTTTGGCAGTAACTTTCCTGTTACATAAGCGGTTAATGTCGGTTCAGTCGTAGTCAGTAGGCGATAAACGGTTATTCTGCTTACCCCTAATCTGAAGGGAGACGTGGAAGCTGGAAGTTAAGCGGGATTACAGTCAGCAAAGTTAATGGTTGTGGCCCATGATGGAAAATTCATTTGAAGCTAACGAAATATAACTTAGCTTCAAACCAAATTCCAAGGAAACTGGAGAAACTAAGAACAATATATACAGCAATTGTGAAATCTTGTAATGGGACAGTGAATTTGAAATCCAACCTGATCGAATTTTGTTGAAAGACATCCGGATTTGAGATATCTAAAAGGCCAAAAGTGCTATTCGAGATAAAAAAAGCCAAATGACCATAAATCTGAGTAGTTGAATTGATTAGAGTCTTCCAAAAGAATAAAAAAAACAAACAAAAAAAATAAAACTTTTATTAGGTAAACAACACAATAACCATATACAAAATGAAAAGTAAGCAACTTTTGTAATGCATACACGAGAACAGAGTAACTGAATTTTGCAGTGTTTTAATTTAGAAGACAACAAGAACTTTTACTCCCATTTTCCCCTACTCTGTTGAATGTGGTTGAAATCATATGTTAATACCAGGCTCCCATCCATTCGTTTCACCACAAACCTCTCAACCAAAACATAAAAACCAAAATTCCTCCACCCCCCATTACCTCCAAACTCCTCCACTCTCTTCAGTGTCACTTGCTTCTCTCCCCCCCCAACCCATCCAACCCTTTCCTGCTCCCATTTCATTCTCTCAACGACCAATAAGCTCAACCCCGCACTCATTTCTTCTCCCTTTTCGCTGAAGCTCCTAAACCACATCACCCCGTCAACCACATTTACATCCGCAGCTTCCCTTCCAGCAACTGAGACAACTTCTCTTTGAACAACAGCATCCACAGCCACACCATTGCCTAGGCTTTCATTATCATATTCACATGCGAACATTCGTTCCCATCTCTGCTCGAGCGTGATCTCATAATACCTTGATCTACGCATTTGATTTTTCAATGGAAGGAGTCCTTCCCTAACAAACATGAAAGGAGAATACCACTTTCCTACAACCACTGGCTGACAACTCTTGTGCGATAGCGGGAAGTTGAAGTCTGGAAGGCGATCACGGAGGGCATTGTCTATGCCTCGTGCGTCGCCTAAATGGAAATCGCGGGGAGTTGAGGTACTCACATTCCACCCTTTGCTTCGGAGAAACTTTGGAGGGAACCCATCTGGAGATAAGGATTTGGCGACAAAACCCCAATGCTTTCGAAATATCTCAAATTGCTGGTCTACGTCGTTGGGATCCAAAGGCTTTGGTGGCACATCACGAACATAACTGAAGCCGAAGCAGCTTCCCTTGTCCTCCTCTTTGGAATTTGCATATGCTTCCCTGCAAGGCCATTTTTAACATAAATTATAAATTTTTTTTGGGGGGGGGGGGGGGATATACAAAGTTTAGTGACTAACAATGACTAACTAAAATCAACGGCTTCTTATAGCAAATATAACATATAAATAATGCTAGAACCATGAAGCAAAAGATTATAAATGATAAAAGAAAATAAGAGAAAAAATCAATATAAACAGAAAGTGAGTTATGCTCTAGTTTGAAAAATTTTAGCATATTAAATTGTTATAATTCAATCTTTTTAAATTATATTAATAATAAAAAAAAAAACATATGATTCTTTTTTTTTTTATATAGATAAAACAAGGGAACAACTAACAATAACAACGGATTGGGCAATTCAACAATAAGCCCCAAAACGATTCCATCAGAATGAGTAAACAGAAAAAAAGAGGCAATACATCAAATAAATGACGCGGGCCTATGCTTTTTTGGTACAAAGACCAAGAAAATTGACCACCAATTAAGATGATTTGTATAGATGCACCATAAATGGTGCACCCAAGAGAACCGTTGCAACACACCGGAAGGATAGTTGCAACACACCGGAAGGATAGTCACAACAAAAACAAAAACACTGATGGAGAACGATTCCAAGCTTATCAGTACAGAGACACAACAAAAAACAACAAAAAAACAAAACCCAGACCAAACTAGACACAAGATGCATCGAACGACGGAGGTGCACCAGAGGTGGAGACGGAAGTCGAAAAGGCGGAGCGTTGGAGGTGCAGCACCTGAGAGGGTGGCGCGTGAACTGCACGCGCCTGCGAGTGAGATCCACTCGCTGGCGCGTGTTAGTCACGCTCCGGCGCGTGGACGTCGTATGAGGGCGGTTCTGGTGGCAGACAGAAGCGGCGACACCCAGGAACACGGTGGAGGGGCGCGTGTATGGCGATGGCTTCCTGAAAATGATAGATCTGATTTTGAAAAAATCAAACCTAAAATTTCCAAAAAGGGAGCCGATTCGTCGCTGGAAGCCGCCGATGACGCCGATGAACGGTGGATTTACAGTGGAGGAGTGAGCGATGCAATTATTGGAAGAAGAAAAAACAACTAAAGTGTAAGATAGGGCCTTCGAAAAGGCAGATAGAGCCTCCGAAGAGACAGGTTTGGCCTCAAAAGAGGCGAGAAGGATAAGAAGGGGAAGAGGAAGAGGGCGGAAGGGGAAGGAGGAGGAGGAAGGAGCCAAGGCTCCCTCCTCCCATGGGGGCCGGAGAAGGTAAACTATGGGTTTTTTTTTAGGAGAGAGAACAGAGTAAAGGGAGAGTTTTTGCATTCAAAACATACATATGATTCTTAAATGTTAAAAAACAGATTACACTTTAAGAAACACAATTGGTAAAAAATATATATATCCTTTCAAATTAAGAGCCTTAGATGATGTAGTCAATTCGTCATCTATGATCTAATTGGCCTATACATGCATGAGCCGGCCTTGCACCACCGACGCCCAAGAGGGTAGGATCTAGATATCATCAGAGTAATTTCGAAGCCCTTTTCTTCTATGTTCCAAGAGGGTAGGATCTAGATATCATCAGAGTAATTTCGAAGCCCTTTTCTTCTATGTTTGATTTCATATCACAAAATTGTTTTTAAGACCCAAAATGAAAACTTCAAACTTGTGTCTGATGTCAGATGATCAAGCAGCCATGAATAGAAATTAGAAACTAGTGGAATATTGGAGAAAATAAATTTTTTTTTAAAAAAACATGAAAAGGCATACCCTTTATGGCTCCCTCTTGTCTTTACTGCATAGTACCGATTGGAAGATAATGGGTGATTAACAACTGGAATTAAGGCTGCGTAAAAATGAGAAGTATGTTGGTTCTCGCCAGTGCCCGTTGAATACCGAAGCGTGAGGTCTTTGTTCTGAGGGAAAGGTAGGTCCTTGATCCTATGAGTCTTGCACGATCCGAAACAACAAGTAGCCTCGGCTTCTTCGTCTAGGATTACCAAAATACCGGAATTTGGACCTTCAGGGGGCGGCAATGAGAGCTCGGAAGGAAACTTTTTGTACTGAGAAAGAGATCTTGTCACATACATATTTCCTCTCAAGCTATCTTCACAATTTCTAGTCTGCTATGTGATTTGTATATGCGTTATATGAACTTTCATGTATTTATAGGGGCAGAAGTTATTTTCCTTGTAAGAGATTAAAAAAAAGACAAAAAAGAATTTCTGCAGTAGACAACTTAGACAAGTTGTCCAGCTAAACCTTTGGCCACAAGTTAGAAGAAAATGACGGCTGTGTTTGGCAATGGAATTGAAAAAGAGGTGGAATGATATTTTAACAGATTTAATTGATATAAAAAAATAAAAAAATAAATAAGAATGTTTTGTATAAAAAAGTAAAACAAATTTATTTTGTAGTGATATTTTTATTTGAATAATAATAAAAAGTGATTGATGTAATGTAAAAAATAAAAATATTAAAATTAATTTTAAGAAGAATTTTTTTAATTTTTAGATCTGGTCGGATCCAACCCTTTGCCAAACACAGCTGGCTTGTCTTCTAGAGGGGCGTGGTTCTCCGGCCAGCTGTGATTGCCTTTGTGGACCAGTCCACAATTGATTTGTGACACCTGTCTAAAGGATAGAGACTGACAAGATCCGGATAAGAAATAAAGAGATATGCAGGAATTCACAACTATTATTTTATTTGTTTGAATTCAATGTCTGAATCTCTTTTCACTTTTATTTCCTTCATTTACAGTTTTGTATTTCAATTGTATCGGGTTTGGAAGCAAGAGAGAAACAGAGAGGGTCGATTTGGTAAAGATTAGAAAAGAAGAGAAGTATGCTATACATTTTTCTTCTGTTTCTTTTTCTATCTTTTTATTTTTAAAAAGTATTATTAAATCGGTGGCGCTAACGTGAGAAAAAATAAAGAGGATGTGATAAGGTCAACGGGAAAAAAAAAAAAAAAAAGCGCTTCGGCGTAGACAAGTTATAGGTTCAAAGTTGACCTTCTAAACTGCGTGCATGCAATAACAGAATATGGAATAGGGATAGGGTTCTCCAGGTGTGATTCCCTTCTGGAAGACTCCACAAATTGATTTTGTGACACCTGTCTAAAGGATATAGCGACTGACAAAGGAATAAGAGAGTTGCAGGAATTCATTGCTGATGTTTGTTGAGAAATGCTTATATTTTTTAATTATTTTTTTTTCAAAGTGATGTGTTATCATTTTAATCCGAATAAAGAATAAGAGATCTGCAGGAATTAATGACTGTCATTTGTTGAGAAAAATTGATTCCCAAGTACTGAAGGGTTGATTTGATCAAGTTTCGACAAGAAATAGTGATAAACAAAACACATACATCTTTCTCTCTCAAAATTTCATAGAGAAGTTCTCAAAATATTTTGGGAAACCCCTTCTCCTGTGAGGCCTATCTCCGCCTTGCGCAGCATATTTGGAAAGGAGGGAATAACTCTTCGTCTTGTACAATGTCTTTCCATGGCAACCCTTCGTCAACCTTCCCTCGATTACTGTTCTGATTTCGGCAGTGCCACTCCTTCGTCAACCTTCCCTTGATTATTGTTGTTGTTACCTAGAAGGAACTTGGATAGGGTTGAAGGGTTGTTTGAGGGTCATGCCCCTATCTACATCCTCTATTTTGGTGCCTATATCGCTCTATGTGGCCATTTTATTGTTTTTTGCCTGAGATATAGAGGATTGAGTTGTCTATGGTTTATTTGAGATCATTTATGAACTAATTTCTTATTTTATGCTTCCAATCTCGACATTTTTTCTTTCGTTTTGAACTTGTTGTTGGAGAGGCTACCCCTCTTAGATTTTTGTTTCATTGTATTAGAGATATAAGTACTATCAACAACACAACTCATAGATAAGAAGACAATTCAAAGCTCAAAGACTTAAAGATATATCCCCTGATCAAATGACAAGTTCAAAAACAAGATAACATCGTATTTCCTCTCAAGCTATCTTCACAATTTCTAGTCTGCTTTCTGATTTGTATCTGTGTTATATGCACTTTCATTTATTTGTAAGAGGAGAAGACAAGGGAAGAAATGTATAGTGTCAATGGGATTCAATTGTGTTAGGTTCACTCGGCCAGTACTTTCGTTGGCCACTAATCTCTCACTGGCTTCTCTCACCGTAAGACAGTCATTTGAGAGACTAGGCCTCTCTCAATGCATTGCTAGCATCCAGGCTAACAACCATTCCATCATTGATCTTTCCCTTATAAAGGCTTTCCAGGTAACATGCATGCCTATGCTAATTTCTTCCAAATCATCACATATTTGCGTGCATTTTTTTCAGACTTTGTAACCAAGGATTATAATATTCTCAGGCAATGGTGTCTAATATAATCTTGGTGCCAACAATTTGATGGTCATATTAGACAATCACATCAGCGAGCCCGGCTGACGGCAATGGTTTATTTGGTGACAAGTATTTCAACGCGGACATTTGGATTGAAGGGCTAACCCAAATGGCCACCACGTTTAAAGGTGTTGCCAATTTCGTTGGCATGAGCTTAAGGAACGAGCTCCGAGGCCCCAGACAGAATGTGAATGATTGGTATAGGTAGATACAAGCATATATAATCCCCTTTTTTTTTTCTTTTTCTGGGGTTAATTTGATCAGTTTTGTGAAAGTACATGCAGAAAGGAGCAGAAGCAGTGCACACAGCGAACCCAGATGTTATTGTGATTCTCTCGGGCCTGAGCTACGACACAAACCTGGTATTCCTCCGGAATCAGCCACTGAGCCTCACGTTCACCGGAAAGCGGAAAGCTAGTATTTGAGGTGCACCGGTACGGATTTACAGAAAAATGGGAATGCGAACGAAGCGTGTGGGATAGTGTCAGACATAATGATGAGATCGGCAGGGTTTTTGTTGGAAGCAGGGGTTGCCATTGTTTTTCAGCGAGTTTGGTATGGGCTTAATGTTAGAGATAAGTTTTCCAGCCAAGGTCGAGGTTCCTTCATCCCTTCCTGCTCCAGCACGCCGTCAGGTATTCCTTCTACATCTCACTTTTCAAATAATTACATTACACCTTCTGCCATGCCTATTATTACTAATGTCCTATGTCCAACTATGGCCTTACCTAATGCATTAGAACCCATATCTGCTCACCCATCTACCACTCCTACACCTCACGAAACAGCCCCTGCTTTTTCTAGTCCATCTTTGACTTGTCCTAATCCCATACAGCCCATGCCTACCACTAGTACATCACATGGGTCTGCACACACTGCTGCACCTACTCTTTCGGCAGCCCCATGTGCTCCTTTGGCCTCATCAGACAACCTTGAATCAATTTGTGACACATCCATATCACTCCATGCAGTACACGGACCTGCACACACTGCTGCACCTACTTTTTCTACAGACCCATGTGCGCCCTTGGCCTCACTAGACAGCCTTGAATCAGTCCGCGACACCTCCATATCACTCCCTGCATCACACGGATCTCCATCTCTTGCCAATGACCAAAATCTCTCATTACCCATCAGTCCATCCCCCTCCCATCCAATGCTCACTCGGACAAAGACAGGAAACCTTAAGCCGAAATCTTTTCCAGACTACACAGCTCTCTACTCCACCAAACACCCACTCAAAGCCTTCTCAAGTGTTCTACAATATGCTGAACCTAGCTGTTACACACAAGCAGTGTCATCACCTGAATGGAGAGCTGCTATGGGTTGTGAGTTTGATGCTCTCCTTGCTAATGGCACATGGTCTTTATGCCCACGTCCTTTACATAAGAACATTGTTCGCAATAAATGGGTTTACAAGATCAAACGTAAACAAGATGGCTCCATTGAGAGGTTCAAGGCAAGGCTAGTTGCTAAGGGTTTTGATCAGAGGAGTGGGGTTGATTTTACAGAGACGTTCAACCCTGTCATTAAGCAATCTACGATCCGTGTGGTTTTAACTTTGGCTGTTCATTTTGATTGGTGCATTCGCCAATTAGATGTTTCCAATGCTTTCCTTCATGGTCATCTAGCGGAAGATGTTTTTATGGAACAACCTCGGGGTTTTGTAGATGCTTCTCATCCTGATTTTGTTTGTCATCTGCATAAGGCTATCTATGGCCTTAAACAAGCACCCCGGGCCTGGTTTACTCGGCTCTCTCAAGCACTGTTTGACATTGGGTTTCACTCCTCTGCTGTGGATACATCTCTTTTCATCTATTACACTACCAATGCCACTTTATATGTTTTAGTATATGTGGATGATATTTTAATTACAGGAACAAGCAAAGTTGAAATCTTTTCTGTCATCAACCAGCTGCAACGTGTGTTTGCAATGAAGGATCTAGGTGACCTTAGCTTCTTCCTAGGTATGCAAGCAATCCGTGATTCCATTGGGTTACATTTACGGCAATCCAAATACATCATTAACTTATTGCACAAGTCAAAAATGGTAGGTGCCAAGCCATATGCAGCTCCTACAGTGTCTGGCTCTAAACTCTCAGCAACAGATGGCAATCCTCTCTCTGAAGCTGACAGTGCCATCTATCGCCAAGTCCTTGGTACCTTACAATATTGCACCATGACTAGGCCAGATCTCTCATACCCAGTAAATCAATTATGTCAATTTATGCACTCACCCACCACGGTTCATTGGGTGGCAGCTAAGCGAGTTTTACGCTACCTTAAAGGAAGTATAGACCATGGCTTGTTTTTTCGCAAGGGCTCGCTTTGCTTAGAAGCATTTTGTGACTCAGATTGGGCTGGTGATCCGGATAGTCGTCGCTCTACTACAGGATTTGGTATTTTTCTTGGCCCTTGTCTAGTGTCTTGGTGTGCCAAGAAGCAATCAGTGGTTGCTCGTTCAAGCACTGAGGCTGAGTATCGAGCAATGGCAGTTGCCACTGCTGAGATCTATTGGCTCCGAATGTTGCTCAAAGATCTTCGCATTTTACTACCATCTCCTCCTACATTGTGGTGTGACAACATTGGTGCCCTTGCTCTTGCGTCTAACCCGGTCTATCATGGTCGTACTAAGCACATTGAGGTTGACTATCACTTCACTCGTGAGAAAGTCGTTAACAAGGATATCCTTGTTAAATCTCTCCACACATGATCAACTAGCGGATGTTTTTACAAAAGGCCTTACATCAGCCCGTTTTTGCATGTTGCGTGACAAACTTACGGTGATTAAACCTCCCCTTAGCTTGAGGGGGGCTGTTAGAGATAAAGACGATATTAGAGAAGACCACTTCAAAGATAAGCCACAAGAGGAATCAAGATCAAGAAGGAGATAATGTTTTTCTTCTATATTATCTCCTCATATATTTATCTCTTTATTTATCTTATATCCTAAGAGATAACATTGTACTCTAAGCAGGACTCTAGTATCATATTCAAATTCTCTTGTAAAGATTATATAGAATTCAAACTGTACATTACTCTATATAATAAACGTGATATTGTGCTGTTTAGGTATTCAAGCCTAAAGCACTTTCAATGTATTTCACTTAAGAGGCAACAATACACTTCTCAACCGCTACATGAATTGCTTATTGGCTATGGCAGCTGATCTTGACTTTGATTGGGCCTTGTGGACTCTTGGTGGGAGTTATTATATTAAGCAAGGAGTCATTGGATTCAACGAATACTATGGGCTAGCTACTTAATTGGAATTGGACTGAACCCAGAAATTCAGACTTCCTGCACAGAATATCTACCCTCCAATCTCCTTTTCATGGTAAGATATGGTCTTCTATTTTCTATGCTTTCACTTCTGTTTCTAGGCATATGCAGGTCTCTTCGCTCTTTATCTTCTTCCCTTTTCTCTTCTCTGTTGGTCTCCCTCTTCCGTTTTTTCTTTACTTTTTTGTTTACTTCTTTCAACTTCATCTTCCAAACTTCATTTTTACACTTTCTAAATTTTTTTTTGCCCCTCAATTACTTTCTCCAAACCCTCGATTCTCAATACTCTTCGATTTTCATCGATATTTTTCTTACCCTTTTTATCAATATTTAAATCTTTTTTTCTTTTTCCTTTTCTTTTTATCAATATTTAAATCATTTTTTTTCATTATGTTTAAAATTTGAATGGGTTCCTATATATATTACTGTGATTAAAATGTTTGATGTGAGGACTTGTGGACTTTACTAGTCATATCAATGTATGTGTCGGCATGTGTATTTCCAGATAAATAGCAATACAAGAACAAATTAAGATCTAAATCCTGATGGCTATCCTCAAACATTTGAATCAAATTCATGACTTCAAAAGCTTTCTTCCAATTTCACAATAATGTGAAATTGGATCTCTTTAATCAACATCCAACAATACCAATGAATTTAAGATGCTGTATCAGTGAAGTAACAAGAACAATGACGTACATGGCCACATGCAAAGACAACGAGATTTCACAGCGGGAGACAACCTGTATCAAAATTGGATAGGGAGTGCTTTATGTTTAGGGAAAATTACAGTTTACCCCCTCAAAGTTGACAATGTTTTTCAATTTGAACATCAAAGTTTCAATTTTTGCAATCCACCCCCCAAAGTTCCAAATTTTTGCAATTTGACCAATTTTATTCAAAACTTCTCATATTGCCCCTATTTTTTATTTTTTTATTTTTTATAAAAAAATTTTAAAAAAATTCGTGGTGGCCGTAGCCACCCCTTTGGTCATCTGGTCATTTTTGCACCCTCAAATTTGTTTTCGTTTTCATAAAAAATAAAAAAAATCAAGGGCAATATGGGAATTTTGGGATGATATTGGTCGAATTGAAAAAAATTGAAACTTTAGGGGGGGTGGATTGCAAAAATTGAAACTTCGAAGGCGCAAATCGCTGATAACTTTGGGGGAGAAAACTGTAATTTTCCCTTATGTTTAAGTTTATTGTCTTTTATAAAATAATAATAACAAGAGAACTCTTGCTGTCAGTATCCTGTAATGGCAAAATTTCAAACCAGAGCACAATAGTAGAAAGTCTAACACCAATCAAATATGATGACAAAAAATTATGAGTTGAAGAGCCTCTCAAGACGGCTCCAATTAATTTCTTAAAATAAGAGGAAATGACTATTTAAATTCCATTGTCACACAATCTCAAACGGTTAAGGCCTTAAATGGTAATATAAGGGGCAGTAGCAATTGCAGTTTGGTTTATGCCCGTACACCCTATCATTTGCGGAACAGGATTCTCTCCAGTCCATTATGGACTGGAGAATATCCAGTTCATGGTGAGGATTTCTCCTCATAAATCTTATGGCTAAAAATGAGACACATATCTCACTAAAAAAAATAACAATAAAATATTATTTTAAATTAAAAAATAAATTAATAAAAAAAAAGAAAAAAGAAAGGGGTGGCTGGCCACCCCCATTTTGGGGTAGGGGTGGCTCAATTTTTTTTTAATTTTTTTTAATTTAAAATAATATTTTATTATTTTTTTTTAGTGGGATATGTGTCCCAATTTTAACCATAAGATTTATGAGGAGAAATCCTCACCATGAACTGGATATTCTCCAGTCCATTATGGACTGGAGAGGATCCTGTTCCATCATTTGCAGTCGGTTAACTAAAATTATCTGTTAAATTATCTCAATGATATAATGTAATCGAAATTAATTCACCGATTATATTTTGATAAGGATTTATTTCAAAAGTTTCGGTTAAAATCGATTCAGTTAATTGGTTAACCGTGAGCTTTTTAAATTGAACAAAAAATTGAATGTTTTAGGGGAGCCCAAATTGTTTTTTGGACTAAAATAGCTTATTGAACCAAACATATTTTAAATTGGCCCATTAATTAATATAATAAGAGTCCATCAACATATGTTATACACTTCTACTAATAAATTGTCCTAGAATATTTATTGTCGGTTAATTCGGTTAATTGACAATAAAATGTTTTATACCGATTAACCGAACCGAACCGACGCCGGTATAAAAATCTTTAACCGATTATCAACCGACTTATGATGGTAGGCAGTTAATGTCAGTTCGGTCGCAGTCGGTAAGTGATAAACAGTTAATCTGCTTACTCCTAATCTGAAAGGAGACGTGGAAGCTGAAAGTTAAGCGGGATTACAGTCGGCAAAGTTAGTGGTTGTGGCCCATGATGGAAATTCATTTGAAACTAACCAAATATAACTTAGCTTCGAATCAAATTCCAAGGAAACCGGAGAAACTAAGAACAATATATACAGCAATTGTGAGATCTTCTAATGGGACAGTGAGTTTGAAATCCAACCTGATCCAATTTAGTTGAAACACATCCGGATATGAGATATCTAAAAGGCCAAAAGTGCTATTCGAAAAAAAAAAGTCAAATGACCATAAATCTGAGTAGTTGAATTGATTAGAGTCTTCCAAAAGAAAAAAACAAACAAAAAAAAATAAAACTTTTATTAGGTAAACAACACAATAACCATATACAAAATGAAAAGTAAGCAACTTTTGTAATGCATACACGAGAACAGAGTAATTGAATTTTGCAGTGTTTTAATTTAGAAGACAACAAGAACTTTTACTCCCATTTTCCCCTACTCTGTTGAATGTGGTTGAAATCATATGTTAATACCAGGCTCCCATCCATTCGTTTCACCACAAACCTCTCAACCAAAACATAAAAACCAAAATTCCTCCACCCCCCATTACCTCCAAACTCCTCTACTCTCTTCAGTGTCACTTGCTTCTCTTCCCCCGCAACCCATCCAACCCTTTCCTGCTCCCACTTCATTCTCTCAACGACCAGTAAGCTCAACCCCGCACTCATTTCTTCTCCCTTTTCGCTGAAGCTCTTAAACCACATAACCCCATCAACCACATTTACATCCGCAGCTCCCCTTCCAGCAACTGAGACAACTTCTCTTTGAACAACAGCATCCACAGCCACACCATTGCCTTCGCTTTCATTATCATGCTCACATGCGAACATTCGTTCCCATCTCTGTTCGAGCGTGATCTCGTAGTACATTGATCCACTCATAATATCTTCCAAATCTCTTCCTTCCCTAATGAACATGAAAGGAGAATACCACTTTCCAACAACCACTGGCTGACAACTCTTGTGCGATAGCGGGAAGTTGAAGTCTGGAAGGCGACCGTGGAGGGCGGTGTCTACGCCTAGTGCGTCGTCGCTTAACTCGAAATCGCTGGGAGTTGAGGTATGCACTTCCCACCCTCTTCTTCCGAGGAACTTTGGAGGGAACCCGTCTGGAGAAACGGATTTGGCGACAAAACCACCCCTTTGAAATATTTTGCTTTCAGGGTGAATCTCAAATTGCTGGTATACGTCGTTGGGATCCAAAGGCTTTGGTGGCACGTCACGAACATAGCTGAAGCAGAAGCAGCTTCCCATGTCTTCCTCCTTGGAATTTGCATATGCTTCCCTACAACGCCATTTTTAACATAAATTACAAGTTTTGTTAAATACTGTCTATCTCAAAAGTATAAATAGATAAAAAAAAAATATTTATTTACTTAGTATTCTGTCACGCGGCCGGAGGCGAGTACTAGCTTTGGTTAGTAAAGCCTTTTCCTTAAACGCTGTAGTTAATGCAAAAAAAAAAAGAATGTTTGGTATAAAAAAATTAAAAAAGTTGTATGAAAAAGTAAAAAAAAAAAATTGTTTTGTAGTTATTTTTTTATTTAAATAGTAATAAAAAGTGAATGATGTGATATAAAAAATGAAAAAAAAAATTAAAATGTTTTGATGTTAATTTTTTTGGGAAATTGTGCATGAACAATAACAAAGGAAAATAAATACTTTGCCAAACAAAGCTACATGGTTAAACCCCAACTCTCATGTGCATCTCACATGTCATGTTTATAAACTAGGTTGCAACAAATTTCTCAAACCTAATTTGAAGGAAAACTATATTCTTTTTAAAATCAAATTTTTACCTTCAAAACTTCAAATTTTAGTTTTGCCCTTGCACAAGGGGCTAGTATATAAGTTAGAATTTGAAGCCATAATAAATGAGTCTTAATACATGATATATTTAATTTAAATTGTAAATTAATGACTAAAACAAGATTTGAACTCATGAATCTCTAATACAATTAAATCGCCATTTTTATCTTAAAAATTTAAACTTATACAGAAGGATTTGGAAATCCTGTCCTTCTATATCCCGTTAGTGCAACTCATGCAAGTGCGACAACTTTGATTTCATATCACAAAATTGTTTTTGAGACCCAAAATGCAAACTTCAAACTTGTGTATGATGTCATAGATGATCAACCAGACATGAATAGGAACAACTAACAAGTGCAATAGCGAAGAAAAAAAAACACATAAAAAGGCATACCCTTTATGGCTTCCTCGTGTCTTTATTGCATAATACCGATTGGAAGATAATGGCTGGTTAAGAACTGGAACGAAGGTAGCGTAAAAATGATAAACATGTCGGTGCTCGCCATTTCTTGTTGTATAACGAAGCTTGAGGTTTTTGTTCTGGGAAAGGTAGGTCCCTGATCTCATGACTCATGAACAATCCGAAAAAACATGTAGCCTCGGATTCTTCATCTTGGATGACCAAAATGCCGGAATTTGGACCTTCAGGGGGTGACAATGAGAGCGCAGAAGGAAACTGTTTGTACAAAGAAAGAGGCCTTGTCACATACATTTCCTCTCAAGCTCATCTTGCCTTCACAAGTATTTCTCGTCTGCTTCGTGATTATTTTGTATCAGCGGTATATATATATATATATATACCGCTGATACAAAATAATCGCAAAGCAGACGAGAAATATTTGAGATAATTCTGATCCTACTTATTAAAGTTTCTCTGGCTCAAGACGTTTAAGTGAGAATAAAACAAAAAGTAATTCTCTTTGCACCCCTTTTCTTCCTTCTGGATGGCCAATAAACTTGAGATAATTTTGATCCTATGCAAGGATTTTCGCCATATGGTTTCTTATCTACCCTCGGACAAGTTTTAGAAGACAGATCGATCTAATGAAACAACTACTTATATATATAGTTCATTGTCTTTTCTTCTTAAACAGACAATTACATCAAAAAGGGCAAGAAGAGAAAAAACAAAGGTACGATATAAAGGAAACAAAAATCACTCAAATCTTCTTGTTGAATCAAACTTTTGACCGTTGATTCTAAAAATCAATTGATGTTCAATGAGAATACATGTTCTAAGAGACATCTAAGTGAGCAAAGCGACACTTTGCACCTCTCACACGGTTCTTTACATATTGCTCACAATTCTTTAGCTAATACAATCAAATTTAATTAAAAGAGCAGCAATATTCTCATTCCCATTTGCTCCTAATCTGATGAGTGTGCTTGAAATCATAGCTTAGCACCAAGCCTCCATGCAGTCGCTTCAATACAAACCGCTCAACCAAAACATAACAACCAAATTTCCTCCACCCACCTTTCCCCCCAAACTCCTCTACTCTCTTGACCCTCACCTGCTTTCCATCTCCCCCAACCCACCCGGCCCTTTCCTGCTCCCACTTCATTCTCTCGACTATTACTTCACTTAACGCCACACAAGTTTCTTCTCCCGCGTCCCCATTGCTCCTAAACCACACCAAGCTATCACCCACATTCCTCTCATCAACCACAGCTTCCCTTCCACCAACTGTGACAACTTCTCTTTCCACAAGAGCATCCACAACCACAGCGTTGCCTTCACTCTTATTCTCACATGCAAATATTTGTTCCCATTTTTGCTCCAGCTTCATCTCGTAATATATCAAATTAGTCATCGCATCCTTCCACGATTTCAGTGTTCCTTCCCTAACAAACATGAAGGGACAATACCATTTTCCCACCACCACAGGTTGGGAGCTCCTGTTTGATAATGGGAAGGTGAATTCTGGTAGGTGGGCACGGAGGGTTGTGTCAACGCCTTGCGCTTCACCTAAATCGAATTCAGGGGAAGCTGAGGCACGCACTTTCCACTTTACTTTCCCCAAAATAAATGGAGGAAACCCATCTGGAGCTACGGATTTGGCAGTAAAACGACCCCCCCAATCATTGACGATTCCTCCTCTGAGACGGATCTCAAATTGCTGATTTACGTTGGTGGGATCCAAAGGTTGTGGTGGCACATCGGTGGCGTATCCGCCGAAACAGCAGGTGGTCTCATCCTCCGCCGTTGAACTTGTGTACGCTTCCCTGGAAAAAGAATTTGAGCCTGAATTAGTCATCTGGGCAATCATATATCATGCTAAAATAACCGTGGTTTGTGATAAAATGCATACCCTTTATGCTTCTTGTATTGTATCGCGTAGTAGAGATTGGAAGACAGGGGCTGGTTAATGACTGGAATGAAGATAATGTTCTGAAAATGAAGAACTTGGGTAGATGCGAAGCCTGTTGAGTATCGATGTTCCAGGCTCTTGTTCTGAGGAAAAGGAAGGTGCTTGATGTCAATACTCTTGCACAATCCGAAACAACAAGTTGGCTCCGATTCTTCATCTTGGATGACCAGAATACCAGAACTCGGACCCTCCGGTGGAGGCAAGGAGAGGGCATCAGGAGACCTTCTGTACGCTGAAAGATGTCTTGTCACATACATTTTGGCTTTGTGTAGGTTCTGAATGGGTAGCACCCTGCTTTGTATATTATCTACAAATGTTGAATTCAAGCAAGAGTTTGACAAAGTCAATGGGGGGTTTCTCTGGCGCAAGACCTTTAAGGGAGAATAAAACAAAAAGAAATTCTATTCAGTAGATTTGTGAACGACTATCCTACTATCATACAAGTGAATAAATAATGTGATGATAAAATCAGCCTTTGAATTAATATATATATATATATATATATATATATATATATATAAGTACTTTTTTTGTAACATCATCTAGTTGTAACAGTTGTACAAGAGTTTATCACTCTACACGTTGGGTTAAAAAAAAAAAAGGGGGTTAAATCTTGACCCTAATTGTGTTTTAGAGGAGATGGATCCCGTTTAGAGTACTATAGTAACTTTTACATGCACGTAAGACAAATGCTCCGTTTATTACTATGTAAAATGTTTTTCTAAAAAATGATTTATTGAAAAATATTTTGAAAATCACAATATATATATATATATATATATATATATAACACTTACAGTTAGGTCTCGATTGAGGTCTCAGATAGGTCCTGGGGGAGTCCTGGTCAAGTCCTAGGTGAGTCCGGACAACTTTTCGGCTTAAGTCTATCAATTTAAGAATGAGATGCTCAAACTCGAAAAAATGGTTTACGATTTTCAAAAATAAAAACTATTTTTCAAAAATTAAAGAAGAATTTTCTGTCAGAAGAAAAATACTTTCTGTTGACTATTATTTTATATTGCACCAAACATCAAAAAATAGAAAAACCGTTTTCCATAAATTATTTTCCAGTGGAAACAAAACGGAGACAAAATCCTGTTTCTATTTGCAACATGAAGCAGAACCAAGATACAAGAAAACACCCGTTTCCCCCCTTAAAAAAATGCATTCCATTTTCATACACTAATATACTATTTTCGTCTTCAGTCTTCACCATAAAAATACGTTCTCTCTACTAGCTACTACAACACTTATTGTCTTAATCCTTTGCTCCCCTTTTCTTCCTTCTCGATGGCCAATAAACTTGAGAATTCTTATCCTATGCAACGATTTTGGCCATATTATTTCTCATCTACCCTCAGACAAGTTTTAGAAGACAGATTGATCTCATGAAACAACTATTTATAGATATAGACTGATATAGTTCATTATCTCTTCAACTAGGGTAATTACATCAAAGAGGGCAAGGTGGGAAGAAAAGAGAGGGTAAGATATGTGCATAAAAGTAACAAAAATCACTCAATCTTCTTGTAGGATAAATCCGTTGACCATTTAATCTAGAAATCAATTGATGTCCAATAAAAAAAGTCAAAGTTTTTTATACATTCGAAATTACACTCTATAATGCATATTCTAAAAGCCATCTAAGTGAGACGGTTCTTTACATAATGCTCACAATTCTTACACTAATACAATCAAATTTAATTAAAAAAGCAGCAATATTCTCATTCCCATTTGCTCCTAATCTGATGAGTGTGCTTGAAATCATAGCTTAGCACCAAGCCTCCATGCAGTCGCTTCAATACAAACCTCTCAACCAAAACATAACAACCAAATTTCTTCCACCCGCCTTCCCCCCCAAACTCCTCTGCTCTGTTTACCCTCACTTGCTTTCCATCTCCCCCAACCCACCCGGCCCTTTCCTGCTCCCACTTCATTCTCTCAATTATTACTACACTTAACGCCACACAAGTTTCTTCTTCCTCGTCGCCATTACTCCTAAACCACACCAAGCTATCACCCACATTCCTCTCATCAACCACAGCTTCCCTTCCACCAACTGTGACAACTTCTCTTTCCACAAGAGCATCCACCACCACAGCGTTGCCTTCACTCTTATTCTCACATGCAAATATTTGTTCCCATTTTTGCTCCAGCTTCATCTCGTAATATATCAAATTACTCATTGTATCCTTCAACGTTTTCCGTGTTCCTTCCCTGACAAACATGAAGGGGCAATACCATTTTCCCACCACTACAGGTTGGGAGCTCCTGTTTGATAACGGGAAGGTGAATTCTGGTAGGTGGGCACGGAGGGTTGTGTCAACGCCTTGCGCTTCACCCAACTCGAAATCAAGGGAAGCTGAGGCACGCACTTTCCAGTCTATTTTCCCCAAAATAAATGGAGGAAACCCATCTGGAGCTACGGATTTGGCAGTAAAACGACCCCCCGAATCATTGAGGATTCCTCCCCTGAGACGGATCTCAAATTGCTGATTTACGTTGGTGGGATCCAAAGGTTGTGGTGGTACATCGGTGGCGAATCCGCCGAAACAGCAGGTGGTCTCATCCTCCTCCGTTGAGCATGTGTACGCTTCCCTATAAAAAGATTTGAGTATGAATTATTAGTCATCTGGGCAATCATATATCATGCTAAAATAACTGCGGTTTGTGAAAATATATATATGCATACCCTTTATGCTTCCTGTATTGTATCGCATAGTAGAGATTGGAAGACAGAGGCTGATTCAGGACTGGAATGAAGATCATATTCTGAAAATGAAGAACTTTGGTATGTCCGAACCCTGTTGAGTATCGATGTTGTAGGCTCTTGTTCTGAGGAAAAGGAAGGTGCTTGATGTCAATACTCTTGCACAATCCGAAACAACAAGTTGGCTCCGACTCCTCATCTTGGATGACCAGAATACCAGAACTCGGACCCTCTGGCGGAGGCAAGGAGAGGGCTTCAGGAGATCTTCTGTACGTTGAAAGATGTCTCGTCACATACATTTTTGCTTTGTGTAGTTTCTGTATGAGTAGCAGCACTCTGCTTCGTTATATATACAAATGTTTGATTCAAGCAAGAGTTTGACATAGTCAATTAGGGGGGTTTTTCTCTACAAATTATATTATTAGTGCGCATAATTGTCATAGTAGCTCAAAGTTGACCACTTAGTCACTGACATGGTCTTAAAGCGAGGAACAACTTTAATTTGACCAACTTCATCAGTAACTGCTTGAAAATGGACGAAATACAGCTTGTCATTTGCCCTTTGCAGGTGGCTGGGGCAAATGTCCCACCCGCGGGTCCACGACCTCGAGTGGTGTGGTGGGGTGGACAACCTTAAACTAACCTCCCACTTGGATTTTTATTAGATGTTTAATTTTAAAACCGAGAGAACTATATACAAACGGAACATGATTCTTTCAATTTCAATGAATCAAATAATATTCAGTTAATTATAATGGATGAATATTTTTGTTTTTTCGCTTTTTGAATGGACAAAAATATCATTTCGTTCATTTGAAATAGAGAAGATTCAAATTCATATAGAAACCAAGGAGAATGATAATCTTCCTTAATTTTCAAATTTATATAAGTGGTCTACTGCCTAATGGGTCCAAATTAAGATTATTATTATTTTTTTCTTCTCATTTAACTTTTTACTTTTCTTTTCTAAGCAAATTAAACCTAAGCAGCACTAACACCCATAAAGGTCAAAGGTATCTCATCCAACAAGGTGCTTAAACACACTCTGTTCTCCCACAGATGTTTATATCTTTATAAGAAAATATGGTTCACATGGGAAAATAAATTACACTTCACTTTCAAACGAGCACCCAATTTTCAAAGAAGCCACCAAATTTCAATTGAGTGCAACATGTCCTTTAATTCAAAATTTTGACCCTACGTTAACACCCTATATCAAAAAATGTCATTTAAATGAATGGAATATGAAAAGATAAAAAGACCTTTATTATTAGAACCAATCGTAAATGTTGCAATCCAATGCTTTTTCAAGTGCAAAACACATTGTTTTGTCCATAATTAGAAAAATGAAAAATTACTTTTTTAAAAAAATTAAAAAAAATACAAGAAGAAAAATAGACAGACATAGACGGAATTACTTAAGGACCCACAATGGCTGGCCCCTCCCCTTCCTCTGAGAAATGCTATAGTTATAGTTAATGTACAAAAAAAAAAAAAAAAAAAAATTATCTTTGGCTCCCGACAAAAAATTAACTTCAGTCTTTAGTCCCATAAATAACTCAAAAAAAAAAGAAAAAAAAAGAAAGAAGAATTCATGTGATCAGTTCAATGTTTCGGCTCAAAGAACGTCGTACAGTTATCCTCGGCTTAAATGATTTAAGGGTTTGTCTATTCGGTGAGGTTGCAATTCTCCATATAAAGCATGATTATGTTGATGATATGTTTATGGTTTGTTAAAAATGGCTAGATATTAATTTTATTTTCTATTCATTTAATTAATCTTCAATTTTAATATATTTTTAATTTATGCTTTTGCCCTCCTCGATAAAAGTTTCTAGTTCAGTCCCAACAGACAGACAAAGAAAGAAAGACAGAAAACTAAACTAGGGATGGGTATTTGCCACTACAAAAGAAAAAGGAAGGGGGAGAGTGAGGAAACTAGTAGATGTATGTGGCTCAGTCTGGAGTCAAGTATCAGATGTGTATTCTTTGTATGTCAAAATAAGTTGCTATTTTGTGTTTCAAAAATTGACCGAATCAAATTATTTGTGGCAGATACTTTATTATTGCATTAAGGACTAAGCAAAGCGTCCCAAAAGGGTAGCTTAATCGTCACTAGTTCAAATCTCTCTCCCTTTTCCGTTGTTTAGACGTGTAAAAAAAAAGAAAAAAAGGCTAAGTTTACTTGGTGCAATGATACTGTGAGAGTGGTTGTATTATTATATTTTCCCTTAAGAACTTCGTGTTATTCTCCCCAAAAGGAAAAAATAGCCATTCCAAAAATGAAAAAAAAACAAGGAAATAACTATTCTATTTCAGTGGCCGGTTCCAAATGTACCCTAAACTTTTTCTTTTTTGTGTGTTGTGCAATGGACACAACAAGCAAACACATGAGGCATTTAATCTAAGCTACTTGTTATTAACATTTACCAGATTAACATAAAACTACAAACAGAAGAGACTAAAAGATGGGGACTGACTCCCTTCTAAAAGACATAAAAACAGAATAAGAATTTGGCATTTGCTCTTCACAAAAAGATATAACTTTTTTTTTTGTGTGTCATTTCGGTTCATCATATATCAGGTTTTGAACATAAGATCTTCATCCTTCTTCCTTGCACTTCCCCAGCTAGGATGCTGCTTGAAAATCCATCGCCAACCCTTCATACTTTTCCTCCCCCTTTTGATCCCTCTCTCATTCACCGTGATCCTACAGGAACCCCCATTACTGAAACTCCCGTCCCCAGAGAAATTCCCAAACGAACCTCCACATTCATTTGCCACAAAATTACTCCCTCTCATGCTACCAAAACCTGTATCTTGATCTGTCATCACACCCATTTTTGCAGCAGAGAACTCCTGCTTCGATTCTGATGAGTAATCAAGCTTCAAGTCAATAAAGCCCGAATCATCTATGCCATTGAAATCACTCTCTTTGAGTGAGAAAACACGTCTATTAGCTCCTCCATTTAAACCAGCATCATGCTCCAGAAGACCACCCTTCCTCACACCACCCTTTTCAGATTCCAATTGACTATCTTTCTTCTCACCATCAAAGCCACTTTTTCTGGGCTCTGCTTCACTGAACCCACTTCTTCTCCCAGAATCTAAAAGAAGTCCCCCATTGACCCCAGAACTCCTGGCTGCAGAAATAGAACTCCTAGCACCTGATACAACCAAATGATCCCCACCATCCTCTGATCCAAACAACCAACCGCCCCTGAAACTACAAAGAGACCTGGACCTAGACACACCCATATAATCAACCATCCACAAATCACTTTTCTCATCACACCCGCCACCAACACTCAATCTCTCACAATTCTTTTCTCTCTTCTTCCTAAACAATCTCCCAATTCTCCAAAACGCACTCTTTTTAATCTCGACGCAGCTGCTGCTGCTCCTCTTGAGCATCACAACTTCCTCTGCTTTCTCTTGGGGGGGTTTGGGCTTAGAAGAATGTGATTGTGAAACTTCACTCCTTTCATTCTCTATCAGGAACGAGACCCGACCGACGCTCCCCACCTCGACAGTGCATGAATTGCGATTGGAAGAGATCTCAGAGCAAGAGCAGGAGGAGAGACGCTGCTCTCCACAGTCGGAGCAAACCAGCTTGATCAGGCGGTCTTTAAGACAATAAGCGCATATTCCAACAGATGATGAAGATGGGTGCTTCTTGCACGGAAGATCCGATGAAGAAGAATAATACTCCATGTCGTTGTTGAATGTTTCCACAGCTTTGCCTCTCTCTTTCATTGCTTCCCGTAAATGCAGCTTCAATCTTTTACCAGAAAGAAAGAAAGAAAGAAAGAAAGATGATCGAATTCTTTGCTTCAAAAACGGTGAAGCTATAAACGAAAGGTAAACAAGAAACAAACTACTGTGATATTTTAGATTTCAAGAATCAAGGTGCTATGACATCTGGAGTGATAGAAGGCACAGAGGCGTCACCTTTACGTTTTCTTTCTCAAAACAGTGCTAGGAAGAAAAAAGAGTGACGCAAGAAAGCACTAGCTCCCAAGGCATTATTGTGTGTAGGGAAGGGAAGGCAACAGCAAATGGAGTAAATCAGTGAACAAACACTTATTCATAAAAATTCCAGTACTGCATGCATTTGTACCATCAATGCCACCATTCCTAATAAAACTACCCTCCCACTTTAATTACCACATAATTAGAAAAATAAATAAATAAAAGAAAAGAAAAGAAAAGAAAAGAAAAGGAAGAAGCCCCACCATCAAAGAAGTCTAGATTGTCTGATCTGATCTGAGTCCATCAATCTGTCATCTGTTTTTGGACTTTTTGCCAAATATTACCAGATTTTTCTCTCTTTTTCTTGATCTCTTGCCTTTGACTTTTCCAAACAAAATGACATAAATCCTCCCCTCATCAATCATTTATCAAGCAAAGAAATACACTCCTCTGGCTCTCTTGTAAAAGATTTTTCTTGAATTAGTGGGATATGAAAGTAAAGCAACCCATCAGAGTGGCATAAGTGAAGGCACATATTAATTTGTCCACTCTCTTTTACACTATACCCATCATTTAGTGAGAGACACAATCTTAAACTATGTCGTTTCCCCGTAGATCTTGAGCACGTGTCCCACCGACAAATCTATTCTGTCGGCCCCACTTCTTAGACTAAACGATCACAGGCGTCCTTTTCAGGAACGCTTTAGGAGGAAATTGCGGTTCAGATTTGCTAGGGTGCATGGACAATGATGCTGGAGAAGAGCGGGTCAGCAGAAGCTAAGGCAAGGATCATGCTTCTATCCTAGGATGCTAATCTAGGCCTCAAAGTCTCCAAACAGGGATGTCGATTGACGACACGTGTCACGTTGTTGCAAAGCGGACGGAGCTTTGACGTGTCGTAGTGTACTAAATAAACTGGTTTTATAGACCTATATAGTTCAGCGCACTGACTTTTCCATTTTGAAAAATTTGTGGGACCTTCTACTGAGTGGGCTGCTCACATCTATCTTGGTTACAGCATGTTACGTGGCATTGCCATGATTGGACTAAAACAAGTGGTCTTACTTGATTGCTCATCCTTCCAGTCTTTAGCTTCTACAAGTAATGCCATTGGTGGGGCATAAACATACTGTGCAACTCATAAGCTGAAAGGGAGAGAGAGAGAAAGAGAGAAATCACAAATCCCAAACCCCAAACCAATTTAGTTAGTCTCATCTCATCTCATCACAATGTTTTTTTGTTACTTGAAAAAAATATATATATATATATATTATTGTTTTTCTCTCGATCAATATGTTTGATATAGTTATTAAACGGTAAATTTACAAGATTTTTCTAAAACATTTGTATTTTGTATTAGAGGTGACATAATTTTTAGTTAAAATAGGATCTTCATAGGTCATGCTTGACAGCTTGAGTGCCCATGATATTGCAGGTTCATCTCAGGCAGAATATATATATATAACATGTTCAGGGTTGCTATTTTTTTGGGCATATTTTGACATAAATTTCAATATGAAATTAGCAATTTAGGGTTTGATGAGTTTCATCCATTTAATTAAATGAGTCAGATTATAATTGACGTATATAGTTTTATACTCATGCTTCAACATAATACAAACCCAGTACGAAATCAGTAAATTATGGTCGAATGATCTGACAAATTTAATTAAATGAGTTGAATTATAAACTTATACGCATACATTAGCACGATTCAAATACGACACGCAAACACTAATTACTCTACCCCTATGGCAAAAATGAAAGAAAAATTATAAAATTTTAATTGAGTAATATTTGGATATCATATTTAATTATTTATTTTTTAAAAAAATAAATATAAATTTAATTATTTAACTAATATTTTATTGATTTCAAATCCAATACTAAAATTGAATTTAAGCAAGGAACAATAAACATAGAGTTGGCTCCCAAAGAAAAAAAAAAAAAGAAAGAAAAAGGGTATAAAACGGGCAGAGACACGTCTGCCTTGAGACATGATGGCTAAGTTGCACGCAACACGCATGCAAAATCCCTAGGCATCATTGGGGGACATAAACAATTGTTAAGAGGGGGGGAGGGGGTGTTATGCATTAATTTACTAAATTTCAAAATGGTGACAATTATGGTGTTTCCATCCCTCTTCTCTGCTCACTAATTATTTTGTTGCTTTGCAGTAATTGACAAGTTCAAAATGTTTCGGGATCATAAGCTTATGCAATTCTATCACATTGGGTCATCTTATTCATCATTAATTACAGCTTATTCACAGATTTACAAGCATGTTTGTTGTCTGACGTGCACTTCCCTGGGGGGCCCCTTGCAGTCAAATGCCAAAAATGTTGGTTCATCCAAAATCAAAATCAAAATCCACCACTTTTTTTGCCCATTGAAAGTTGGAACCAACTTCATCCCAATCGTTTGCACATAAATAAACTCTCTTGGAAATTGGGATCTGACCTTGAATCAGTCATGCTCGAGTAGAATTTGAATCGGGATCAATTGTAATCTGCACGACCGGCTGCAATTATGAGAAGTTGTTGATGGAATTCATTCGAAACTTACTCGGGCACATGAAGTATATTCAATATCTCTCTTAATTACTTGTCTGATTACACTTCAATCGTAAGAAATCTCGACCTTTAATTCTATTTATTTATTTTTTTTCCGGTAGATGATTTGGCTACAATCACATACTACTGATAAACAAACTGCAAAAGAGTTGTGGGTATAATATTACTATTTTTGAAATTTTCTTAAGTAAAATAGTTTTTTTAATGGTCCAAATTTAAGAAAGAGAGATATTTAATTTATCTTTTATTTTGCTTGTTGGGTAATCAATAATATCTATGTAATAGCAAAACTAAAACACAGTCCATGTGAAATACCAAAACTAAAATTCAAGAGCCCAACCTAGACCCAGGCCCCATACTAGGACTCGGCCAGGCCCATTACCAGGCCCAAGACCAAACACACACACACACAACAATTTTCCATCTGAGTACTCTCCCGCTCTCTCATACCTACAGGCTACAGTGACACACATTTTCTGAGAGCTCCCAGTGTTTCATCCCCATGATTCCGTTCAAGCTTCATCAACCCCCTCCATCTTTCTCTATTTCCCAAACTACCACTCTCCACCTCTCTCTCACCCCACGTAAATTTTCAATTCTACCCCTCCCTCCAACCCCTCACAAACCCACAGTTTTCCTCAAACCCTACCCCTTCTCTTTCCCGATCCCTCTCTCCTATCCCACCTTCAAATTGATTAGGGTTTCGAAAGCTGAAGCACCGTTTGCTGGCAATGAAGGAGGCTACACCAAAGCTTCACCGGAGCTGGAAGACTTGTCTCCAAACGGCGCTGTTTATCGGAAGACACTGGCATTGGTGGAGTGCTCCATGTTCGCCGCGCTCACCGGCTTGGTCTACTTCTTGAGCAATTCTCTCGCTATTGAGGTTTGTGGGGCTAAATTGAAAAATGGGTCTTCGTCAATTTAGTTAAAGAAGTGAAATTTTCGCTTTCTTTGTGTTGTTAATGTTGTAATCTACGCCTCTCTGGTGCTTTTGGTACTGACTCTTTTAAAGAAAAATAGAGGGATGGATATGGAATTTTGTAGCTTTGTTTTTTGTTGGTTGTTAATATAGTTCTCACGTTAGTACAAACTTATACGTATTCCAATTTTAACTTGCTGACTTTCTGTGTGATGAACAATTTTCTATGTGTATATGTTCCATGGGTTATTTCTGTTTCCCTGCATTGGCTATTTAGTTTAGATATTTAGGTTCTTCTGGCTTCTTTGGTTAGATATTTGGTTGTTATAAATAGGCATTCTTGTCATTTCCTGGCTGCATATTGGTGGTTATATATGACTCGTTGGTAGTAACTTACTGATTTGGTATAAAATTCATTTTTCATATTCTCTTTTGAATAACTGGTATTAATCCAAAATAGAAACAAGAAGCAAGTAGCGGCACACAAGCCTGTGACCTGAACAAAACAGAATTTTGTACATACAAGATCAAACAAACATAAATCTAGCAAGCAACTTTCTTTTTTAATCCCCCCTCTATTTTAATAGAATTCTTCAGTTTGGTATAAGAAGCCATTAAGTGTCTCATGTCTGCTTATGCATTCTGCCGTGCATTGTTTCTCAATAAGATATGGTTTTCCACAGAATTACTTTGGCTGTGTCTTCTCGTTGCCAATAGTAATCTCCTCAATGAGATGGGGCGTTGCAGCTGGAAGGAAAACTATGGTTTGTACCCATTTATTCCCACCATATTAAAAGATCAGCATATTTTTTTTTTTGGAAGAATAACGTATAGATCATGGAATTATAAACTTTATGGAAATGATTCCTTTTCTTGGTAGGTGGCAACAGCCATGCTATTACTTGTCTTGTCTGGTCCAGTGAAAGCCTTAACCTATCTGGTAAGCTTCCCTTCTGCCTAACATACCTTGTTTTGTTTCTGTGCTTGCAGTTTTCTTACAAATTTAGTATATTATAGATTCAAAGCTTTCACTTTCCAGGAACTTGTTTTCTTGCTCAAATTTTAATTACTTTTGATGCGTTTTAAATTATTTTTTTAATGTTAATTTTTTTTTTTTTGAAGAAATTGTAAAGAGAAATGACTTATACTGTAGTTTCTGTTCCTTGTTAAAGCATGTTTTGTTTCTTTTATTATATATCTGTATGTATGTGTATTTGTGAATATATGCATGTATCGTAGCTTCCATTATTTGGGATAGCTAGGTTCTGTTCTTTTCTTTTTCTTTTTTGGAGTGGGGGGGCATAATTGCTGGTAATTTTACCTACTTTTTAAGTGTAACTGACCTACTTTTTGGATATTCCTCTTCTGCAGCTTAAGCATGGAATAGCTGGCTTCACAATGGGTTATTTGTGGAGGTATGCGATGCTCACTGTGTATCAGTACTGATGATTCTTCTTTGGGCAATGTGCACACTTACTTACAAAATTTCTTAAATGGTACAACATTATGTAAAAGTTTTGCTAATCTGTTTGTTTTTTTGGTCCCTATTCATGGTTTACAACTTTGTGGGGACTTCTGTTTTTTGTATATATATATATATATATCGTTTTGATAACATTTAAACCATATGAACCCAGTGCCAAGTGACTTAGATTAGTTTGCTTAGTCAGTTCTGGTAATTTTGATGAGCAATGGACTACTTTTTTGAGGTTATTTTTAGCTTTTTAATTTTGCATTTCCTTTATCTTATGCAAAATCTATGAATCTTCGATTTCTGGACAAGTCAAAAGTCATGCAGTAACATCTTGGGTTTTTTGTTTTTGGCATATTCTCAGGTCGGGAGCAAATTGGACTCTTTCAATTTTGTTGTGCACAATCGTAGTCTTTGCTCCACTTTGCCTTGAATTCTTTACACCTTTTAAACATTGCCTTCTATTTCCAAATTTCTTTTGACAGTGAGAATTTTATATATGCAGGTTCGAGCAATTGGTGCTGTGGGATATGTCTTAATAACTTCATTCTTGCTAAGAGAAAACATACTTGCTTTGGTAATTGATAGTCCTTTCACCTCTGAGGTTTTAATTTGAGTACCTGCTATTCATTCACAGATTTCTTTCATTTGCTTGTAGATCACCATAAATATTCATGCTTCTCTTACATTCCTGTTCACTGCTACCGGGATTAATACAATTCCATCGATGAATGTGATATATGCCATATTTGCGACCTTGGTATCCTAAACTCTCCACCCTGTACTTTCAACATCCTCCCCCATCCCCTTAATTACTTGTCGACTAATATGTTCTCGTTTTTATTTTTTTTTTAGGTTTTACTGAATTGTGGATGCTTCACATTCTTGCTCCACATTTTGTATTCTGTGTTCCTTACCAGGCTTGGGATGAAGGCTTCACTGGGATTGCCAAGATGGATAGAGAGGGTTGTATAATTGTATCTGAGGCATTAAGTCATTGAGTCATTTTCAGTTTATATAATACCATACGTTAAAGGTGTCAGAAAAAAAAATCAATAGCTAGGTTTGGGTTAGATTCGGTATATGTATTTAACTTCATTGATCTTTATGTAAAGTGTTAGAAACAACATTTTTATCTCACAATGCTGATGCAGTAATTCCAACCGACCCTTACATCTTTTTTTTTTTTTTTAATAAGGACCGATTCAATAAATGATTGAGAATGTCTATTAAGTCAACATTGTGAGATAGTTGTTAGATAAAAATATAGTTTCTAGCATCATTCTTATATAAATGTGTTTAAGCCTTTTGTTAGTCTTGTATTGGTAATATATCTGATATCTAAATTGCAACCACCATAAGTCACTACCGTAAACAAAACTACATGCATAATGAATTTTCATGTATCCAATTCCTAAGTAAGAACAAAACTTCAAAGCTGGATGGATGCTTAGCAAAAACAGAGGAAAAGAAGAAAAAAATCAATGAATAATTAATATGGACAATGTTTGTAGCTAGGACTTTTTCGAACTGAACAAGATGATCGTTGACATCTCCCTAGACAGGAACTGAAACAGCATTCAGGTTTTCCTGTTGCCGATTGCTCTTGTCACCCAGTTTGTGCTTAGGTCTGACCTTATTGGAAAAAAGTATCATTGATTTTAATGTGCCATGCAACCTATCAATCACCACAATTCACAAAATTTTCCCTTTCCCGTTTGCTTTAGTGCAAAACCTTGGCAGTCAAATCATAAAGTTATTGGCGATTATCATGACGTTCTTAGCGTACTCAGACACAAAACCCATTACAATTCTCTCAGTTGCGCTGGAAGTTCTGATGCTTAATTTAGCCAAGGTTTTAAGATGAGTAATGGCTAAGCAAAAAGGTTCATCGAAGAAAAAGACGACGAAGGTTCTCTTTTACCTTCCGCTTGCAACTTTCTTTTCTTTTCTTTTTTTTCTTTTTTCGACTTCTCGCTCTCTTTTATGGTACCAAACATTATGTTCCTCTATGGCTTTTAGATCGGATTCTTTTTCTCTCCTTACAGCTTCTAAACACCCTCATCTACTGAGTTTCTGTTTAGAAAAGATGTATAGAGTAATGCAGAAATCCAAGAGAAAAGACTTGCCTGCTTCTCTTCCACCTTTCTTCGAACCTATGTTTATCTATGGATTAAAACAAGCATCATCCATCTGGTCACCCAAATAGAAGGCTTAAGATGGGAAGACCAACCAATGCATCTTAAGCCAAAACATATCTAAGCAACTAATGCCTTAAATTAGTCATTAAGGGGAAAGATTATTGCACATAAAAATCTTCAAAAGCAGGTCTCCAACTTTGGCCGATATACCTCCAGTCAACTGCTCTGGTCTGCAGCACAACTGGTGTTTAATTTTGTCTCAATCTTCCGAAGTCACCATAACCAACAGAATATGACTCAAATATCATTATTTCCCCACCATTAATGAGAATACCTCTTATACATTAAAAAAGGGGAATAATACCTCACCTGACCAAGAAACAAGAATAATACCTCAGAGGCCTATAATTTTAGAACATAACCAGGACAGCCTTCTTAAACTTTTGCAAAATATATTTTCATCTTTTGGATATGTAATTAATCATATAAACATAACTAGAGAGGTTCTATGATTAGGTAAAACCCAATTTCTCTAAACCAACTGTTGCAACTAACCTGAAAAACGAAGAGCTAAGTGTATATAAAGCAATCATCAGAAAAGAGCAAGAACTCTTAAATGATATCACTATCATTTGGACTACATTAATGTTACCAGAAAGAATACTTTGGAATGCATATCAAGAAGAAATGCATATCCTTTAGCAGATGACATAGCCAACTAATTTTAAGGAATGCTACTTCACATGAAGAGAATCAAAATTGAAAACTCATCTTCATATCAATACCAACCCAGCAACAAAGGGCAACTACTCACAAAGACAAACAAGTATCAATAAAGGAGTACTTCACATTCCACATTAAGCACTCGAAGGAATTATTATGGGGAAAAAAAAAAACCACAACAGTGAAAACAAGAAGCTATTGCTCGTAATTAGAAATAAATTAATTCATAATACTCTAAATTGGCATTTTTTTGGGCTAGATAATAAGACATAACTAAACCTGTTTAGGTACAAAACCAACAAGAAGCCATCTCCAAAGCTAAGCAATGCAAAAGAAAAGAGAGACGCCTACACTACATCAAGCATCCAAAGGCCCTCTTAAGAAGAACCATTCTCTTTGCTGTCTTTATTCGAATCTCCATGTGGTGGTTCATTACTTACTCCGTTTGTAAGACCTGCACTTCCCACATAACAATGAACGAACTTGAGAGTGCGCAGGCCCGAAGTCACCCATTCAGGCAAGCCCGGGATGTCAACCTTCTTGAAATATTTTTCCTCTCTATGGTAGAAAAGCACCCAGGCAGGGCTCTTGTACAAAGAAAACGGCTTCATCAAGACCTCGCCCGTTGGCAAAGTCCCAATAGGACAAGGCCGACCTGAATCATCCCATCGGAACGGTAACCGAATAGACTCCTGAACCCACACATGATTGTGGTAATCCTTTAGTACCCACAATTCCAGCATCTGTTCCTCAACAAAACATGGGCTCTCTAAAGCGTTTCTGCCCTCTGAAGTTATCAGAGCCAAACACCCACCAATTTCGACTAGCCGTTCCGGTCGTACAAGTTCCGACGGGTTTACACCCTCTGTGTACCCATCAGGATAAGGGATTAATCTTAACTTCTCATCTCTGACATCGAACGCAACGATAGAATCCCCGTACCGGTGAATCCAATGCATTGCGCCATTAAGACAAACACTTCTCCCGCCACTGGCATACTTGACACAGTCAAAAGGCAACACAGGATCTATCTCTCTCCACGACATAGTCTCCTTGCCTAGCGTCAAAACATTAAATTTCATCTTAAACGCCCTCGGAGTCGACTCCGGAAGCGCTTCGGTCCACCGAATACGGAGCACTTTGTGCGAGTTGGTTGAAGGGTCGAACCCAAAGTGCGTCGTGATGTTCCAAGTTGTTTCTGCAGCGTCATTTCCCGGACGATCAAGAGGAATATTAATGGTTTCTTGGGTAGTGGGATTGTATGCGAGTATTGGGCCCCCAAAGTAATAGGGATATTCAGCATGGTGAAAGCAGAACAAGCCATTGAGATATTGCGAAGAGGCGAGACCCATGGGTTCAGTCTTGAGCGTTAAGACTGAAGTGGCGGGTCCCAAACACAAGTCTGGGAGGACTGGGACGGAGAAGAAGTGTTGCTCGCCAGAGTCTATTTTGTAGGCGGGGACGAGGAGGTGGGGCTCGGCGGCGGATGTGCTTAGGTGACGACGGGAAAAGGTGTGGCAGCGTGTTAGGGAGTGGCAATAGCGCACACATTGCCTAGCGCTTCTGAAACGCACCAGAGACATGGCTGGCCAGGGAAGAAAAGGACTTGGTTCAAGGACGTTCTTTGCCCTAGGCGGCTCGCCGCTTCTTTCTATATGCACGTGTCCCCCAATACCTTCCTATATATATATATATATATATATATATATATATGGTATGGGAGTATAAAATAAGTGTAAAAGCAATTTTCTTTTTAAAAATATTATAATAGGTTTTTTTTTTTTTTTTTGAAATTTTTTAATACGTGGAATTGATTCTCTATTTGTCATGTTTGTATTCATATATATATATATATATATATATATATGTTTTTATGGCTTTGCTTTTGATGAAACTCAACGTTGATCATCGGGTTTATATTTTCTACAAATTTTTTGAATGAGAACGACCTGAATTTGACCACGTAGTCGGAAGTCCCCTAAGGAGAGGCTAATCCCTTATCCCCCCCCCCCCCCCCTCCCTTACCGTCAAGAGGGTGGTCGGCCACTTCAAGGGTATGGTTGGAATGGGCCGACCACCCAAAAAAACCTAGAATTGAATTAACTATTGTTATTCGTGTTTGGTGAGAAAATATGAATAACCAAACTTTTTAACTGAAATTGAATATATTTTGCTTAAATTCTCCAAAATACCCAAACTCTTAAAACATTATTTATCCTAGCTCCTTGGGTGGGCGCAAGGAAGGAGGTTGGAATGGTTATTTTCAAAAATAATACACAAACCAAACAATAGAGCAACTATTCCAAGGAATATCTATTTTATTCCTGAACCTATTTGAAGGCAAAGTGATGATCAGGAAAATATTGTAAAGTTATAAAAAAATCATACGATATAATAGGCATCCAATAGAAAGGATATCGACCTACAAATTTCTCTCTGCTATGACATAAAAAAGGAAAAAGCACCCATGCACATGCTCGCACATCACATGTTACAAACATCTAATGCTTGTATTACACTTAACGAGTTTACATATCTGAACCCGCCTACTCTATTCCGAAAACAAATTATCTATTACAAAAATAAGGATGATTAAAGTAGACCTTCAATGCTAAAACCCAATGACAACTATGTCATCAATGCTATATAAAAAATAATAACCAAAAAAATCGTTGTAGCTGCATCATTCAGATTTGAAACCACCAAAAAGGAAGATGGGCGAACCTGGGAAGGACATCCGGAAGAAAACACCACCAAAATTCAAGCTTCTTTCCTGGTTATCCTGTAATTGACCAACCATAAAAAAAAAAAAACATAATTAGAAACAAAGGCCATACTCTATGTAAAGCCACAACAGGGGAAGATCTGAAACTTAAATACTGCAGGATACATTATATTAATAAACTATAGTTAAATGCTAATTGCGATACTGATACCAATGTAAAGACGTTTATTTTCATGAATATGTAGTTTCAACACTGTTATTGGCGAAGTAAGAAGTTGATTTCAAAAAAAAAAAACACTAATCCAATCTAAACCTTATTTGAATCAAGTTGGGAAAAAAAGGAAATGTGAAATTCTAAAGTTGTGGCTGGTATTCTCACCTGAAGCAATATATTCCCAAGGCAGCTGTAATTTCATGAACGACTGATGTAGCAAAGTGCAAATAGAGTCCTCCTGAGTTCAGTAAAAGAGGTTTGTCAGGCAAAGAACAGAAAGAATATCACAAAATCACAATAATAAATCTCTAAGCAATAGTAACAGTGTCAAAGCAAATGCCTAATATGCTTTTCCAGAACTTAAGCTCAGCAAGAACTTCGTTGCATTTGAAGCAAATAAATGGAAATTGGAGTTTGTAAAATGTACATAAAAGTAATTTTCAAAATTGATGATATGCATAAAAAATAAAATAAAATAAGAAGGTGAAAGTCACCATACCTGAGAATAGACAGTAAAAAAGAAGAACAAACCTCTCATCAACTAAAGGAACTCTGCCACAATGGAAGAACAAAGTTTCATGAATAAAATAGAACCAAAACCATTAAGAATGGAACAAGTCTGCTATTCAGCTCACAGAAAACAAATTACAACATTCATCAAAAAAAGAGAATAAATTACAACATACCCATCATTCAGTCTGGCTGTGAGTGCATTTGCAATGGCAAAAGGGAGATACAGCAGTGACTGCACAAAGTAATAGATATTGTGAATCACAACTTTTTTCCTTTTGCTTAGTAATTAACTCAATCACCCAACGGCATTTCATACCACAACCTCACATACCACCCCAAAGGCCATTGGCATATTGTGAATCATAACTTAACTCAACCTTAAAATAAATTCCAATGTCAACCAAGGATAACAGTCGCAAAATATTAAAATAACAACACCCTGCATTGGAGTTTGGGAAGTACATCCTAACAATAATCATAAATATTCATCAGTCTTGAGCTTGCTGGAAAAGAGCTTCTTCATAACAATATTGCAGCACTTCAACATGACAGATACCAACATCCCATTTTTATTTCTCAAATTTCTAGTTTCCAACAAAAGGACTGGACAAATAAGCCATGTTTATATCATGTCAAGCCATAAAGTACAAGCAAAATTACAAAACCCAAACATCTAATACAGGTATATTACATTACACATCGAGGAGCCCTGTACCACTGAAAATTAAAGACAAAATCTGACTCAGCTTTGAATCATATACCTACCAAAACAAGTAAAATTTAAGCCACAAAATTCAGGATGCCACTGGATGGGCAGGCATATGGTCAAGCAGTAAATCAACCCAATTAGAAACCAATCCTATTACTACTAAAATCTGTGATCACAACATACTGGCATTACCAGATATTTCACTCAAGTATTCTAAATGCATCACCAAATCCCTGCAGCTCCATTCTATCATGGTACTCCATTACCACAACCCTACCACTATAAGCAAATTCAAGAGGACCTTTTGCTTTTAATATATGGAATGACCAGGACTTTTTTCCCCCTTCTGGGCATGGGCAAGTACAAAAGAAAACACAACAGGAATTAAAAAACCTGGCCCCGCGGGGGGGAATGGTAATCTTGACCAAATTTCAATTTACCAACTAATTTCAAAGGTGTTTGGTATGAGAATGCAACATACCATGCACATATTAGTTTTCAAGCCCTTTGGTTCATCACACAAGTGAGCCAAGATCATCCTTCCCTGCCAAAACAGTTACAATTCAGCAATACTTCGAGAAGTTATAATTAAGCAACAAGGATAAGGAATTTTATTCTGGCTCAGGGAAAAAATAAAATCTTACAAAAAAAAAAAAGACTATCAAACACACTACTGCTACCATGCGGACATTACAACACCAGAAAACAAAGGTGGAAAATAAATGAATGTATACATTTGTGTAAATTATTTATTTACCCTATATTATAGCTGTTGTCAATCACATACTGTAGCTTTCAGAGGAAAATGTACTGAACACCCTAAAATACAGGCCAACCATGCCTCCTACCAGGGTAGAATGCCGTAAGCCATAAATACACCCTCAATCTTTAAACTGCAACTACCGACGGTACCTTGCAGTGTCATCTATGCACGATAAGGGTTTTACCACCCCTTTGAGTAGGGGTGGCAAAATGGGTACCCATACACGACCCGGTTAGGACCCGCGGGTACCCGTTACACGATTAGCCTATACCCAGACACGACCCGTTTAGCTAAACGGGTAATCGGGTTTGACACGATTACGACACGAAAATAACCGGGTAACCCGACACGACCCGTTTTACCCGTTTAAAATAACCGGGTATAAACGGGTAGACACGACCCGATTACCCTAAACTATAATTTTTTTTAAAAAAAAAAATTTAAAATTCAAAATTGTAATAATAATACTAATACATTTTTTTTTTTGATAAGTAATAAGAAGTTTTATTAAAGAAAGAGAAAAGCGAGAAGCGCCCCTAATTACACACGAAGTATACAAAGGGGGCCAAAGCGAACCCAAAGCAAAACCCCAGCACACCCACCCAAAAAAACCAAACCACCACCCAAAAACCCTCAAACAAACACACCAACGCAAAGCCCACTAACCAAACACCCTCATCCCTTCACAAAAGACTATGACACTATAATCCTGCCCTTCCTTCTCCTGGACGACGCACTAGCATTGCCATAGTTAACAGAGCTTTCTAAATTAAACAGCTCTCGTTTGCTTTTATTCCTAGGCCTTTTTCCTTTAGCCCTAGGCCGAGCGACGTCCATAACCTGAAGAAAATCCGCTGAATATGGATCCTCCTCTTCACCGCAACCCAACCCCCAATCAAGGGGATCGGGGGGCAGCTCCCCAAACTTGAAGGCTTCATCCAAGACTGAAGAGTTGTCACCCACTACTTCATCATCCTTAATAGCCACATGCGATGAAGACTGAGACTCCCTTATCTCTTTCGGACTTGGGTTAAGAAACCCTCGCCGTAGAAAGCCCCTCATTGGATTAGAGTTCTTAGAATCAGGCTTTCTTATAGCCACCTGACCGTGTGCAACCTCTGAAGAAGCCTGAGCAACAAACCCTGCAACTGGTTGGTAATGTATCTGCGGAGCACTAAAAGATTCCACCGCCTCAAGAAGAAGAGAATCATTCACCCGAGTTCCTCTTTCTTTCTTAGCTCTCCGGTAGTATCTCAATATTTGCTTATATATAGGAACCCCACTGCCCAGAGACATGCGTAACCTCTCTCCCAAAGCTAACGCCCCTGCAGAATTTGCATCATGATATTCCGGCAGAACCATCTGCCCAGATGATAGTGTAGAAGAGGGCGGGACCGAGACACGTCCTCCTAAAAACCTCTCAATTTCTTTCTTCATAGACGCCAAATTCTGTTCCTCCTCAGGGGACAACACCTCACGAGCTTCCTTGCTTGCCTGACGAAAAGACACCTCCAAGTCCTTCAGTATTGCCATATGCGTGACATCGTCCTTAACCACTTCTCGAAAAGACTCAATCAGCCATTTTTGTGATTTGTTCAGACCAGAATCAACAATGGCATCAGAGGTGAGCGTCGGCGAGGAAAGAGGGACAGAAACCTCCTCAGCCTCAGCCACTAACACACCTGCGGAAGAATCAGCAGACGAGGAAAGGGCTGAGGTAAGAGGGTCAGAAGGAGGGTCACCGGCATGGACTGGCTGGAAGCCGGCATGAACAGGAGACACTCGCTTAAAATCCGAGGCTCTGTCCCCCCGCTTAGCTATCGCGGCCCCTGTCTCCCTGTGAGACAGATAATCATCACCGCCCAGAGCTATGTCTTGCACTGACAACCCAGGAGCCTCAGCAGATGAAGGAATCACCGGAGATGTCACCGGCGAGGTCGACCCAGAAACCGCCGACAAAGCAAACCCAGACCCTGCCGACGAAGCAAACCCAATACCCTCCGACGAAGAACCCAAACTCGACATCACATGAGCAGCCGCACCCGCGGGAACCACTGCGTTAGAGACCACAGAAGTCGCCGGAAAAGACCCCGGATTGAACAACGGCGAGGCAGAAACGAGCAGCGACGACGACTGCTCCGATAGGGCAGACCCAAGACCCGCACGAATCCCAGAAGCAGACTTGCGTCCAGCTCTCCGCCTAAACCCAACAATAAGTTTAGGCTTCAGGCCCGTCCTAAAGCAAGCCCGGTCCAGAACAGGCCCAGGCTTCGCAAGAAGCTTCTTCCAACGACCAGGAACCCAAGAGCCTTCAAACCAAGAATTGGGCTTAAAGCCCAGTCCGATAGAGAAGACCCGAATCACATCAGCCCTAAGATTATTCAAATACGCCTTCAACGAGCGCACAACCCTAATCAACTTCGTCGCTGGATCGCCGCCACCACCCTTAACCAACTCAGGACAGCCCACCATCGGAAACTGAGCGCCAACCGGCTTCACATCACCAGAATCCTCGGACAGCACCGCCGCATAGGACCGATTCGAAATAGCGTTCGGTATACCCCCTAAACCCTTCGTCTTCGCTGCGAGAGACACCAAAAATTTCCGTAGTTCATCCACAAAGCAGCGCCAACCCCAACCTTCACGGCCCTCAGGGAGCCAAATCACCCCTTTCCGAACACCATCAGCAAAGACCCCGGCCACTAAAAACCGACCGGCCTTATTGCAGCCCTTATGGATCTTCAAAATCATCTCATCCTCCCGAAATGATTTGGCGAAGAACTCCGACCCTTGAAATTTTAGCGCCTCCTCCACCATGTCCGCCAGCCAATCGGAACATCGGAGGCTCAGAGAAAAAGAGCCAGAGAACCCTTTTCTCTTTTCTTCCAAGCGCAACTCAGGCTTGCCCACTTTCGCCAAAAAAGAGAACGATTTAGCTTCCACAGCAAATCTTCGCTCCATCCTGTCCATGGCAAACGCATCCCACGATCCCGAACCTAGGTCTAGCGGAAACGCGCCTGCACGCGCCTCCGCTAGAGAGGAATTAGAGAAAACTAGGAGAATTCTAGAGTGAGAGTCTCTCGTCTAGAGAGAGAAAGTTTACACCATTAACATAATACTAATACATTATACATCAATATAGTCAATGCAAAAAATTGAGTTCTAAGAGATTAAAGGCTTTAATAAAGAATAAGAAAAAAAAAAAAAAAAAATGGAAAGTGACCGTAATTGACAAATTGTACTCCAAAATAAATTACTAAACTCATAATTTTACCTAAACTTAAAAGTTAAAAGTTAAAACAAGTAAGTTCATTTATTAAAATAGTCCACTTATAATTTAGTCCCACATGTAACAAAAGTGTTAAAAAATTAATTTAAACAAAGATACAAATTCTCAGACATTTTTTTTAGCATCCAACCCTGGGCCAAGACTCAATATTTTTGAATTCCATGAGAGCCATAGAAGACCAAGACCCTTATTTAATTGTGCAAATACATTTATCAAAATGTGTAATATAATAGAATAGTTATAATTTAAGTGATTTTCATTTTAGCAACGATAAGGTAAAGTTACTAAAGTACAGTAAAGTTTTTCTAAAGACCACAAATTTGCTATCCGAAACAAACAATGGCATCAATGCTTAGAGAGGCATCCACCATGGGTCGGTAGCCATCCATTGAAATTTGGATATTCAGTTGATGTTTCACATCCACAAATCAATTGGCGTTCACATACACATCTCAGCGCGTGTAGCCTGTGTTCCCCCTAATCAACAACCACTTTTCTTTTTTTCAACTTAAATAAAGTTATTTAATTTTTATCTACAATTAACAATTATCATTTGCTTATTTAATTTTGTCATTTTGTAATTCATTGCTTACATTTAATTATCTACCTCTCCTAAGAAAGACTAAAAGGATGTGCAATATAATGCAGAATTTGATACAGCTGTAAAATTAAAGCAATTGCTGTCTGGATTAGACAATATTTATGAGATGATTGCTTTAGATTCCCTTCAGTTTTATAGAAAAAAAATTGATTGCTAATGCCTTGTATACCAAAAGTCTTATTCCAACCATGGATACTAAGACTGACGTGAGGAGTCTGAGGCAGTGAGGCGAGATTCGTGCGTGCCAGCGTGCGTGAGCTGCTGCCGGGTCCAGAAAAAAACCAAGAAAAAAAAACCGGGTCGCCGGGTCCAGAAAAAAGGGAAAAAAAAAAAAAAAAAAAAAAACCGGGTCTGGCGGGTCGACCCGCCAGACACGAAATTTTCGGGTCTTAATCGGGTAGACCCGATTACGACCCGAACCCGATTAGCCCAAACCCAATACCTGTTTTTTCGTGTCGGATTCGCGGGTCGTGTCAAAATTGCCGGCCCTACCTTTGAGTATAAAAGAAGCCCTTTCCACAATCTAGTCCCAAAAATAGGACCTATTCACTCTCCACCAAGTCTGGTAGATAGCTGGCTTTTTCAATAATAATAACTATAGTAACAAAGCCATGCAATTCAAAGAAAGAAAGTAAAAAAGTTCAACTGAATGGATAGTCACATTGAACCACAGATATCTCACCACAAGGAAACCAAAAGCAAGTCCAGTTCCCATCACAACTAAATGTGGATAGTTCCCAATTATGTCCGATGGAGACAAATAATGCCTGCATCAAGAAACAATCCCAGCATGTACACCATAACGCATGTGAAAAAGAGAAAAATGTATAAAACATAAAACAGATTTGAGTCATACCAAATAAGGACTCCTCCCAAGAGCACAACAAAAGGGTAAAGCTGAAAAGAAACAAGAAAACAATATTACACCTATTATAAGCAAACAGGGTAAGAGGTGTGCATCCAATAGGTTGTAGTATTACCATCGCTAATGCTAGCAGCATGCTTCCTTTTCTTGCCTGAACTACCTTATAAACATTGTGTACACTGAAAATAAAACACAAAACAAGAAAGATCTAAGCTAATCTTTACCAAACAACAATATTAAGTCATACCTGCGAGCTCTAATGGAAACAGGCAAATCCTTTGGACTTTGAACTTTGTACCATCAACACTATAACACACAAATGTAAGTCATCGTACAGAAAATTACTATAGTGGTCCCTGAGGTTTGACATTGTATCAAATAAATCCGAGGTTTCAAAATGATCTTATAAATCCATGTAATGTCCTTGTATCAAAATGATCCCTCCATACAAATTCCATCCATTTTTCCGGCAAAGCTCTTATGAAACTACAATTTTACCCTCAAATTAATATATATATATATATATATATATATATATATATATATTTTAAAAAGCTTGGTTCTAGGGTGGAATTGGGGTTTGTCGGCCAACCCTTCTAGCCAGTTCTAAGGGTGGTCAAACCACTCCCAAAGCCCTTGGAAGTGGTTTGGCCACCCCCAACAGCCTATTTTAAAAAGCTTGGTTCTAGGGTGGAATTGGGGTTTGTCGGCCAACCCTTCTAGCCAGTTGTAAGGGTGGTCAAACCACTCCCAAAGCCCTTGGAAGTGGATTGGCCACCCCCAACAGCCAATTATGAAGGTGGCTAAACCACCCCCATAGCCCTTCGAAGTAGTTCAGACACGCCCAACGATCAATTCTAGGATTGCTCTAACACCCCCAAGCCCTTGGGGGTGGTTCAGGCACCACTAGAGGCTGGTTCTGGGGGTGGGTGGCCACTCGTAAACCAACTTTTTCTTTCTTTTCTTTTCTTTCGTTTTTTTTTTTTTTTTGGTAAAATTTTATTTGAGGGTACAATTATAACTTCAAAAGGATTATGTCGAAAAATTAATGGCTAGAATTTGTACTGAGGGATCATTTTTGATAGAGAAGCACACCACAATGATTTATACGAGTATTTTGCACCCCCAGTGATTTATTTGGTACAAGGCCAAACTCCGGAGACCAATTTAATAATTTTCCCTTCATTTTGTTATAAATTTTTTGTAAATTCACTCTTGGTTGCTATGTCTAGAAGGTTGAAATACAGAAATGCATACACCCTCCCATCATCCAACAATAACAGCAATATGATCCATGTCCATACGTTAACAGTATTGGTGTCAGCCCAGGGGAAAGAAAAAAAAAAAAAAAAAAAAAACTGTGCCGAAACTCCAGTCCATTGAAGCTTATCATAAAAGGAAAGAACTTGAAGGTTGCATATGAAACAGTGAATCTTAAGTTGAGCAAGTCATAATAAATGTATAATGAGTCAGAAAAATGTCAGATGTAAATTGCTACTCATGCCAAAGAGGAAAAGGAGATTTTCAATAATTTAGGGTATGGAGATCTACGTACTTGAATGCGACTGTTGGAATAACAGCAAAAATGATCATCAGAAATATCACAGCTTTGTATGTGGGGATTTCTGAAATAAACAAAAATGAAAACACAATACACTTCAAAAAGTGCCAAAGGCAGGACTTTACTGACAATCATCAAGCAGGAAATAAAAAAGTAAGGATATAAAAATGAGAAAGTGAATAAAAGTTAATCAAGAAGTATAAATTGCGAATTTAAGGAGTGGTGGAGCCTGGGAAATAGAGATGAATCACCAATTGAATATCATGAAATGTCTCGAAAAGGCTCCTTATGTTAACTTCTAAATAAACAGAAAAATTAGATGGTGTAGATTAAACTCTTCCAGCAAAAGTAATACAACTTAGGAAGTTCTGGGATCTTAAATGGGTAAAAGAAAATCCTGACAAATCAACAAGTAGCCGCCATATCAATGAAGGAATAATATATGAGATCGCAGGCTGGAAGCAGTGCAAAATTGGGAAGGACACCCAGGCAAGGAATAAATGAAAGAAAATCATCTGCATATATTACCAGATTGGGATCTATAGGAAAAAAAATATGCTTATGCATTCAAATGAATGTCTTAATGACAAGCCATGCCAATGAAAGATGACACTTCAACTACACAAAAAATGTCAACAAAAGAGCAAAAAATGAAATGTAAGGCAATTTTATAGCAGTTTCCAGTGAAGCCCACACAAAAAAATCTTTAGGATTTATTTCCCGAATACCACAATATTTAGCAAGACAAAACAACCTAAATGAAATTGGTTTACAGGCATACAGTAACCAAATATAAAATCTCCGTCCCTTTAATATCACATTCCCCTTGACCTTACCAATATAAATCTCATAAAAAAAAAACATTTAAAGACATTGCTATAAAGTAAAATTATTGTGGAAATGTTTAATTCAGAGTTTATGAAAAATGAGACACCCTAAGGAGCACACACAATCTAATGCAAACAGATACAACTTTCGGGTAAAGAAACCCCAAATAACACATCTCATAATAAAAACATTCTGGTGGGCTAAAGCATCCAAAATATATTATGCAAGAATTTTGAGCAGGCTCCATACATTTTTTTTCAGTTCCAAAACTAATGAGTTATAGGCCTTCAGCTTTATAAAGAATAGCCTTACCATGAATAAATGGTACCCAACTTAATAAGGGTATAGACTTTCCAAATTCTTGAGCCCACCACTCAGCACCTGGAAAAGTTAAGAACTCGAGTAAGAATGAAAGGGTAAATAGCAAATAACAAAAGAGAACCACTAAAGAAGATTACGCAGTATTGGATTTTAAATAAAGTTTCAGAACATTATTCGTGTGTGCACAAAAGCACATTACTTAGTGTAAAAAAAACATTGGTAGCAGAAGCATACCAACAATGGCTGTGAAGAAATGAGACACATATATCAGCATGAGACCCTCAGTAGGACCATTGATAGCCGGAAGAATAAGGGTATTGGTGAAATAGCTGGATCAAGAATACAAATATCAATACTACTAATGAGACATCCAACGGTCAGTAAAATCTACATATATAAACAATAAATAAACTTGTTCTGGAAAGCATTGGATAAACAATAATTCCAATAGTACTATTTCACATAGAAAGGACGGATACATTTTTTTTTTCTTAAAAAAAAAAAAAAAAGGGTCATAAAGGGCAAACAGATCTCTTTCTTTTTTTTTTTTTTAACATGGAACCACTTTAAAGCAGGGGCATTTGGACCCGCCTCTATAAAGTAAACCCCATATACCTATAATCACCCACAAACCAGAGGCATGGCTTAAGTCCATAAATATCATACACGGTTAAAGAGTGAACAACTGCAAGGACTTTAAATAGAAACCCCACCCCCACCCCCCATCCCCCCACCCCCCCCCCCCAACAACCAAACAACACCACAAAATAAATCCATGGGCTCTCACCCCTGGGAGAAGGGGGCAAGAAAGTTAAAAGTCCAAAACTATAAAGCACTATTTTTTCTTATAGATACAATCAATACAGAAAATACTATTGTAGTTTTAAGATCAAATAAGCTAGGAAAAATGTAATGAATAACATTCATAAATAATGAACCAGTATCAATAGACAACTTACTGTTCCCATGTTGCACAAATAAATGGAACAGCTGAAATCACCCAGAACCAGAAAGTATTTCTGCCACACATAGCGGTGCTCCCAAAAGCCAATGCTTCAAACTATATTCAAGAAAAAAAAAAAAAAAAAAAAAAAAAGATGATAAAAGATAAAGGTGATGCATCTTCTAAGATCCGTACAATGACAACCAAAGATGGTGATACATACTGCACAAGCAAGAGCATCACATCCTGCAAAATATAGGGAAAGACAAGACCATTATTCATCAATGTTAACACTCAGTCTACAAAGAAAAGAAAAAAAGAAAAAAAAAAGACTATACATGACAACAGTATACTACCATGGTCGAAAAGCTCCCCTAATGGACTTGAGGAATTTGTCCGTCTTGCTTGTTTCCCATCAACAGCATCAAAGGTCTGACATGGAACAAGAGAAAGGTTAAAAAGAACAATGAAAAAGAAAATGATATGCCAAATAAAAAATTTGCAATATAAAGACATCTCAAAGGGCAAGACAGAAAGGTTATCTACTTATCAGGACATTGATTCAAAATTGAAAAAATGAAATTGGATTAAAATTTTTAATTTGCATAGCTATAAAATTTAAACAAGACCTCTATAGCTGTCGAGCAGCAGCAGTTTTTCCACAACTACTAAGCATTTCATACCACTGAATGCATACTAGAATGTGAAAATATCCAATGCAGTTGTACAACTGTCATCAAGATAGATCATCAAGCAAAACAGCCGAACAACTGAAACTAAAGTAATACATAAAAGTACAGGAAATTGGATGAAGAAAATATTGTATGCTGAGTGTCTTAATGTTTTCATCCTACTCAGCAAGGAGAAGTATGCCCGATATACATAAAATATGACAACAAGCTTGGAAGAAACAACATGAATACACAGTTTGAATTAATTTTAAAGAGACCTGATAGAGAAAAAGTAGCAATCCATGTGCAAAATGAACCCATCTTGGAGGAGCTGAATCCAAGCGAGGTGAATAAATCTGAAACAAAAATATATATCAAGAATTCAGACAGGTTAGAGGTGCACTAAAACAAAACACTTCTTTTCATAAAATTCATGAACATCTGAAACACAATCCACATGTTTGTGAAGAGTATCTTGTTTGCAACCCATCAACAAATTTAAACCAACTTTTCTGTCTAATTAACAGTTAGCCAATTGGGGATTAAAAATGCATTAAAACAAAGTACTCCAACAAAAATTACATACAAAGTAACATGGATATTTGGTTATCACATAACACGTGCATGCATTTGAGGCACAAAGCACACAAGTGGTGGCACTCGATACTTGGCCATGTTAAGATATCTCTTTTTGTGTGTCATAGATAAAGTATATTCTCCCATAATATATTTTCTCCTTCAAAAAAAAAAAAAAAAAAAATGTGCAAGGCAAGGAGTCAAGAAGGACAAGCTTGACATTGAAGCCTTCCATAAAGCTCAGAAGACTCAAAAACTTTACAACCATTCATACCAGAAACAGACAAATAACTAACTAAAAATTCCAGCACAATTTTCAAGCAAAATTTTTAACTTATCATGCTACACCAGGTACTGAAAAGAAGTGTACAATGTTAAATGCAAAGTTTAAATAGTTTTTGGTTCTCAGAAAATTGGCATTATAAACAGGAGAACCTAAAAATTACGAAACTAAAAACATGATATCAGGGAAACCCTCACTTACATAGCCAAGCAAAGCAGAAATGAGTAGGAACATGAATCCCATAAGTGTTATCTGACAAAAGTTAAAGAGTATTCCGTCAGTGACAGCCATGAAGTATTTATATCAAAATAAAGTTAGAAATGGATGCATTAATATAAAGAGGAAGCAAAGATTGCTATACCATGTTTGGACTTGTAAAAGATCCCGAAACGCAAAATGCAAAGATCAATGGAAAACGGAAAAGTCAGTACATCTCAGTAAGAAAAAAATACTAAAATTTGCAGAGAGGAAATTTATTCATCAAAAAATATTACAACCAGACTGATAGAAGTACTGAAAGTGGGTAAAGCTTTGAAAATCTTAAAAGCCAGAGATATTATAAGACAATAACTGAAGGCATTCCCGCCATACAAATAAATAATTGGTATTGCAATAACAATAAGATAACTGACAAATCCAAAAGTCTATGACTTGGGATCAAGAACAAGTCCAATGAAGGAATACCATCAGAAACTAGTATGTTTGTTAATGTGTTTTAGAGGGTGTTTTTTTTTTGTGTGTTTTGTTTGAAAAAGAGTTCCGATTGGACATAAAGGTGAAAATTGTATTTGTTTCATCATTCACAAAATCCCGAATTCTCAAACTAGTACTTACTCATTTACATTTTAGTGTTCCAAGTTTGGTTTAAGACTTCAAGTCCCCAAGAACGCTTCACTATCAAACCAAAACTCTCAAGTTCTACCACATACGTATTTACTATGGAAGAATTCAACAAACAATACCAGCTTCAGTGCTAAATGGGGGCGTTCTCACTCAGTTGTATATTTTCTTTTTTCCAAGGTCAGAAAATTCCAATCAGAATATGGGAAACAGAATGGACATCAAGCCTGAACCTTGTATTCTGATATTCAAAATTACCATTTTTTTCCTACTCATTTTTGACATATAATCCTCTACTAGCAATTGCAAGACTTCAACAATACATCAACTAAGAATCGAGACACTGACACCAGTAGACATATCAAACCATATATCCATGTCGTTCTATAAGTTCATTTCCGCCTTTTATTACGACCCCATATCATCAGATCAGATAGCTTAGAAATCATTAAATCAAAGATTCCAATACAAATCATATGTACGTGCATGGTCTTCAACATACAACTTCACCTAGAGTAAAATCAAAATAGCGAAGTACTTACGGCATCCAAAGGGGGAAGAAATTAACGAAGCGAATCCAGAATGGTTGGAGCACATATTTGGCGAGGTACGAGTGATCCACGCCACTGTACTTGTACCTGTGCAGCGCAGCTATGCCATGCGACCCTATATACCCCATTCTTCCCAGTAAGTCCTCGATTGAGTCTCGGAACAACCCGCGAAACCACCTACAGGTAGATCAACCGCTATGTTAATGCAATCAAACAGACAACCACAAGCATTCGGATCCATGGAAATTGCATGGCTTAGCGATCTAGAGAAAAAATATAGAATAACCGAAAAGTTGCAGACAAAAGCAGATCAGCAAACGAAGAAGATGAAGAAAAAATCTAAGAAAGAGAGGGAGTGGAGAAGAAGAAGAAAAAGACGGAAAGTTAATATTACCTCTATGGAATCGCAGAGATCAGAGCGAGGTGAGAACTAGGAGTGAGAGGAGCAAAAGGGGGAGGAAACAAACAAAAAAAAAAAAAAATACAGGCAGATCTTTGTCTCCCGCCCTACGCACAGGTGAAGAAGGCAGAAATAAAATAGCTCTGCTTATTATTACCGAAGTAATTAGTAGAAGAATAATGTTTCTTTTTTCTTTTTTATTTTTTTAATTCAATTAGTAGAAGAATGTTGAAAGTGTGAAAACGACACCGTTTGATTTCTTGATTTGTTGATTTCCTGTCCCCTTGAAACTTCAAAACACGTACTAGCGGTTTTCTTTTTCTTTGTCTGTGGACTGTCGTGTATTTTCTCAAAAGTTTAACCCTTACCCAACTCTAAACTAATGGAAAACTTCTCGTTTGAGAACGAATTAATGTGTATATTTCACATTAACGGTACTTTTTATTGCGATATTATAAAAATAAAATAAAATAAGCATTTAAAATGAAATATTTGAAAGTATATGTATCATTTCGAACAAGAATGAAACTATTTCGTTTAGTTTAAGGAGGTAAAATTAAAAAACAAAAAAAAATCTTAAAGGGGCAAAAGTTAATTTTTAAATGTATATTTTTAAAAAATAATAAAAATATTGAGACCACCCTATAGCTTGGAGGGTCAGCCCCCCAAGCTAAGAAGTGGTTCCGCCCCTGATTTCGAAAGCATATTCGACATATTACCGAGGGCATGAACAAGTGGACGGTTTTAGTTAAGTAAGAAGTTTCTCAAAAAAATTGCATATTAGCTCAGACTAGGGAGACTAATTGTGGCTATCCTATCTAAGCGTGATCATAGTAGCATCTACCTGCTGAAAGCCACACAGGAGGGGCCTAGACGGTGAGAACTGCAGGCACTCCCTCAAGTTCAACTGAGTTATAGCCTGACTCAGCCCTACCAGAGTATCAATGTGAATTCAAGGTGACTAATACTAATCAGGCATATGTGAAAATTTTCCATTGCAGAGATTCAAACTCACGCCCTAGTACATGTCCTGACCACTTGAGAAATTCTTTAAGCCATTGAACCACTACCTTTGATGGAATATTAGCTCTTTTGGGTTGCTTCAAGTGTATGTGGATTATCTTCCTTCGCTTTTTAGAAAGTGACCCCCTTTTGCATGGCTCTCCAATGGTAGCTTTGGGCATCCCAGCTGAAATTTTTTGAGAAAGACAAACGCTTTCCTTTCAATTTATTGGGAAAAGTAGACGAATATGAAGCATCTTCCCCTAGCTATGGAATATATCCCATAACACATGATGCTTATTCCTTTCGAGTGCTTAAGGACTAGCAAGAGGTGGTGATTTGCCCCTTTTTGATTTTCAAAGTGTATCTCTCTTCATTCTTTTTACCTTTTCTTTTCATAAATTGAAAAATATAGAGCTTTATGTGTTTGGGTCATTTAAATTTTAGGGAAAAAATATAAAAAAGCCTCCCAAACTACTAGACGTTTTTGATTTAGCCCCATAATATTCTAAAAGTCATAAAGTAGCCCCTCAAACTACAAAACTTTTGCATTTTGGCCACTCCGTTAGTCAAAACCGTCAGTTTTGACGGAAATTGCAAAACGACGTCGTTTTGTTATGGTAAATTACTATAATGCCCTTTTTTAAAAAAAAAAATCAATTTTAAAAAAGGGTTTAGGAGACAACGTCGTTTTCACTCTAGTGCCTACACACACAGCAGCTTTGTTTTCACTATCTGTGTTTTCGTGCTTGTTTGGATTTCATGGCGATGTGGCAAAGGTGAAGTCGTTCTCCCTCCTGTTGGAGGAAAGAGTGTTGGCGCAACTGTGTGGTTGTCCAGATATTGTTTCCTGCCTTGGGAGTTATGTTTAGTTTCACCATCTCTGCTTTGATTTCATCTAACTCTTTATAAATGCCTTCCATTTCCCTTGCTTTTGAATGTGGATTTCAAAGTATCTGAACTCAAACTAAAAAGCCAAAACAACAAACCACAGGAAACTTACATCGCCCAGTACTTCCTACCCAGGGTAAAGCCCAACCCAAAAACACAGGAGGCATAAATCCAGGAACAAAGCACAAGAAACAAAGAAGGAATAGGGGGAATTAAGGAGAACGTATCCAAAACAGAAAATTGGAGAAAAAATTTCCTCTAATTTGATCCATGCCGTGGGTCTCTGGTGACCCAAGCAGGTCTTGGCTAGAGACCCGTCGTGGGTCTGCTGACCCACGACTGGGTCTGGCAGCCAGACCCGCGTGGGTCACGGCGACCCACGCCTCTCTCTCTATCTCTCAGGCAGCCACTGTTTGTCTTATAAATATCAACAACAGCACTTAACGAAACTCTAGAGCGAACCAATCTAGTGCGGATGAATGATTTTCCAGTGAACTAACCTTCGCCGGAGGAGCCCTTAAAACCATCAGAGCCTTCGCCGGATCCGTGGAAGTCGCGGTGAGTGAGCCAGGCCTGGTGATCTTCTCTACAATCACAAATTTTTTTCGCATCATTGGGTAAGCAAGCTTTCTTCGTTTTTGTCTGCCCATGTCAGTACCTGTAGCATTTTTTCTCCAATCGTAGACGTAGCAGCTCTCTTCTTCATTTGTACGGTTGCATGGAGAAGAAAACGAAGAAACGAAGCTGCTGCGACGTCGTTTCCTAAACCCTTTTTAAAATTGATTTTTTTTTTTTTTTTTTTTTTTTTAAAAAGGGCATTCTAGTAACTTACAATAACGAAACGACGTTGTTTTGTAATTTCCGTCCAAACTGACGGTTTTGACTAACGGAGTGGCCAAAATGCAAAAGTTTGGTAGTTTGGGGGGCTACTTTATGACTTTTGGAACATCAGAAGGCTAAATCGAAAACGACTGGTAGTTTGGGGGACTTTTTTATATTTTTCCCTAAATTTTAAGATTCGAGCTTTCAATTTTTTTATACTAGTACTTTAAGTTAGGACTCTAAGATCTCTAGCAACATTTATATAATTTATTTATTTATTTTTTAAATCATTCTATTTAACTTATTCCCACACTTATGGAGGTCATAAACCTCTATAACTATGAGATAATTAAGATTTAGAATTTGTTAGGGATTGTGTTTGAAAAAATATAGTTTTTAAGTCAAAACAATATTTTTTGACAAAAGCTTCATTTTAAGCTTTTGCCAAAAGTGCGTTTTAACAATTTTTAAGCTTTTTGACAATTTAAAACGCTTTTAATTTTTTTACTAAATGAATATTTTTTTTTTCTTCAAATAGACTTTTTAAGTATTAAAAGCACTTGTAAGCCCTTCAAATGCAATTTCATACAAGCCGTTAGGGTTTAGGGTTTATGAAGCTATTATAGTAAAGAAATGATAAAATAATAGAAGGGGAAAAAGAGTGAGAAATGGAAAGCCATAATATATATATATATATATATATATAAGATTGAAAACAAATTATAATTTAAGTTTGAATGATAAAAAATTGAAAATGAGATTCTCTGTCTCGGATACATTATCCCAACATGCAGTGTGTCTCGGATACATTAATGTATTAAAATATAAAGTTGTATATATGCAGAGCATTAATAATTTATTTATACAGCCAATGCAAACCGCGTTGCACGTTGCTTCCTTTTTTGGACGCATTTGGCAGTTCGTACTTGACCCGCTCCGTGCATGTTCCTCGTTAATTGGACAGAGGTCCCGGCCGGTCCTTCCACGGCGACACAAGTCTCCCCTAGCCAATGAGGCCGCCGACTGACCCGTTGAATCTGATTGACACTTGGCATGACTACAGGCCCCCAACAAGACTTTGACCCTTGGTCGCTAAAACTGTGACCTTTTTTTTGTTTTAGTGCGTCGGCCACTACATTTGTGTGTGGGCATATGACAACTGGGACGCATGAAATGCAAGCCGGTGTTTGCCCAGATTTAAGAAAAAAAAAAAGAAAAAAAGAAATCTGGGTTAAAGAATCAAAATCAACTAGCATTTCTATTGAGTTTTAAATTTGAATTTTCTTTAAAAATTTGAAAAAAGTGATCAGCACGGCTCCAAATACTGAAAGTTATTAATTTTTTAAACTTAAATATTCATTTTTCTCTCTCGCTCATTTACCAAGAAATAATAATAATAATAATAATAATCATAATATTTAATTAAAATAAAAGAATATATAGTAAATTTAATATTTAATTCATTTTTAAAATAATTCTTTAAATTTAAAAAAGTAAATTTTTCTATACAAAATTTAACTTTTTATTCAAAGATTTTAATAGGGATGCTCAGCCTTCTAGCAAATTAAGGGAGTTGCTCTATAAGTTTAAAAAATATGTCTAAAAAATTATAAAAAACGTTTCACAATAGATTTTGTAAATAAACTCTAAACATTAAGATTATTACAGTAAAATCCACTAGTGCAATTTTTTATGATTATTAAAAAAAATATATATATTCTCTCGTTGCTCTTCTCTCGTATTTCATAATTCTTTTTTACCTCTTTTATCATTTAATTTAAAAAATAAATATTTTAATAATATAAAAAATGATTAAGGAAAGTTTTTAGAGAGTATTTTTACATATGAAAACAAAAAGTATTTCAAATCCTTTAATATAAAAAAAAGAAGCGACTGGAAGCGCTACAGTTTCAGTTTGGCACCTTGTCACTTCTCTTACGGTTTACACCATCAAAAATCTTTTCACCATTACTTTCCCCCCAAAATTTCCCGCTCCCTCTCCCCCCATCGTCAGCTCCACCACTACCGGCTTTCCCACCGTGCGACGACCAGATCCACCACCGTAAGAAGGCGGCCGCTCGCTCCGCCCAAGCCTCAGCTCGACATCGCCGCTCGTTCTGCCCACGCCGCCGCCTGTGCCCCTCACGACGACGCCGCTCGTTCAGCTGAGATACTTCATCCATCAGGTGATTAGTTTTCTCAAACCCATCACCTGATCTCTGTCCTCAATCCCTCTCACACTCTCTGACTCTCTCTACTGTGTTGAATTTTTCCCCATTTCCTATTCTCCCTATATATGAATGAATGTAAATCTCGGCAGCCAATACCCGTCTGACTCGGACACCTGTGGTTCGAGCCTGGTTCGGCCGTACTTTCTGGTTATGGAGGAAATGGGGTTCGATGAGGCTAGGCCTTTTCGGGTTGGTGCCGGTGGAGAGAGAATGGGTTTGGGGAAAATTTTGGGGGGAAATCAAATCGACGAGGGATGTGTTTTTAACGCCGGATTTTTTATTTCTGATTTTTTATTTCTTAAATCTGGGCAACACCGGCGGTTTCCCAGTTATAAGAGAGCTGGCATTCTTTCAGAGAAGGAGAAATCCCCGTCACCTCTAAGAAGGAGACGCGGACCCCGCCCTTCTCAGTGAGAATCTCGCTCAGTAGCGTTCTAGAGAAAAAGTGAGAACCAAAGTACGAAGAAATTCAGGTAATTTCTTCCTCTGCTCGTCACTCTCTCCCTGTTTCAGTATTTACTGTTGATCTTACTCCAAACGGTGAATTATTAGAAGATTAAGTCACTTATTTGAAATGCCCATAGGATGATTTCGATTGATGAGAAATTCAGATGAAAAACCGAAACCCCTTTGCCATTCACAAAAATTGATGATTGTTAAGGTTGGTTTTGTTCTTTTTACTACAAGAATGTTGATTTTTAGTTATTTTTGGTCCGCTACTGAATTCGTTGCTGAATGTTCGACTCCAACATGTTATCATCTCTCCGGCCTAATTTATGCAAATTTTCTGCAGCTGTTGTGCTCAAATTGGAGAAATATAATGAATCTCTCTCCATTCAAGCTGGACATTGATGACCTCATACACGAGTTTGCTGAGGTACCGCATAGTATTGAACACAATCTTTTGTTTAGTACTTGTTCTGTGTATATTCTAATCTAAGGTTTGTGGATTTTTCTTTTTGGGAGTGACAGGGCGAATCAACAGCTTTGGCTGATATGAAGAGAGTATGGCTTTCTAGAAAGTTCTCGTACATATATGAGGCTACTCCTTCTTGCAACTTGGCCTTCTTCATGCAATCGTTGTATTCTCATTCAATTGGTAGTGCGTTTTTTTATGATATTTATGTGAACTATTAAAAGTTTCTGCTCTCTGTTGTGTTTGTTGTTTCCCTGCACCAAGGTAACTCTCATATACTCCTATGCAGGTTACATGATAAGCAATGCTTCTTTATCACACAGACTGGGCGGGCTTTTTTGCCTTTACTGCCTCTATGAGACTCAACCTTTCAAACCCCCATTCAAAATTTATCTATCACTTGGTACGATTTCACCTGAAACTTGGTACTGAATTTTGAGCAACTTTTTATATATTGCATTAGTTGTGGGAGTACATTGGCGTGGCAATATTCACATAGCTTTTGCTTGACATGTGATGCAATGTTGTTATGGCAATAATTCACACATCTTCCAAGCTTTGTGCCAGCTGTTTGGGGTTGGGGTGGGACAGATTCTTTGATTTAATCATTTAGAACATCAGCAACGGTGTGCATCATTTTGCTTTTAAAGTTTGTTAATGATTTGTTAAAGTAAACATGAAAATCTGACAAGGTGTTTGGTTAGTCTTCTGTTCACTATGATTCAAACCATTAAGGACTACCTACCATAAGCTTGCCATTTAAGTTTATAATGGTCATATATATTTGTGATTGTAATAGTTGTAAACTTGTAGTTTTGTTTACGGTTGGTTGGTGATGTTTGTTTTTACTATTGCATCAATATAGCCCATTTATGTAGAATTGCACTCAATAGTAGTTACTTTTGTGGTTTTCTTGTAGTTGTAATAATGCTAGAAGATATGCAGCTGCTGGATGTTTTAGGGAGGCATTGATGGACTTGTCGGGATTTTGTTTGTTGTTTCTCGTTACACTTCCTAGAGCTTACTGTTTTGCTTGCTGTATAGTCTGGCAATTCCAGGTGTTAGTATTTACATTCAGTAGTGCCAAGTCTTATTGATTTTTGTGAAGTGTTCTGTCGGAACAGGCTCAAAGTCCATTCTGTTTTTCCAGTTTGATAATCAGTAGTCCACTCTGTTTGCTTCTATTCAAAATGGGGATAGAAGGCTTTTGATTTTGAATCAAGTTTTGTTAGGTAAATGACTATGACATCATTTGGAAGAGAGACCTTCTGTGGAGGAAGTTGGTGGTTAAAAAATACGGGATTTCATGGGGACAGTGGCATATGAATGAAGTTTGGGGTCCCTATGGAGTTTGGTTATCAAAATATATTAGGAGAGGTTAGGGAAAATTGTGGTGTGGGGAAACTATGCTGAAAGTGGCATTTCCTGAACGTTTCATATCTAATGAGATAGCACCACTAGAGTGGAAATGTTTACTTGGACATGAGTTTTAGAAAAGATTTGAAGTCGAATCGGTGCTGCCTCCTTGAAAGAGAAACGTCTTGAACCATTAGACAATGGGGCATACTTGCACGATTGAAAAATTGGATAATTGGAGGAAGTTTTGAATGGTAGTAGAGGATTTATGTTGCATGTGTAAATCAAGTGGAGATAGCAGATAATCTAGTTTTTACTGTAAGATAGATAATTTTGTTCATTGGTGTTTGGCCTATATGGTGTTTTGTGGTGAAATTTGGAAGGTAGTTTCTTTTTGTGTCGTGTGTGAATACAGAGAGAGAGAGAGAGAGAGAGAGAGAGAGGAACACAGAATTTTGAGGGTCTGAACTATCCATAATAAAGTTGAAGTTCCTAATTTTACATTCTTTCTATGATTGGACTTCAGCTATGAGTTGCTTTTCCATCTCAAATTTGTGGGAGTTTTTGTCTAATTTGAAATCTAGACGGTAGCTGTTCCTTTTTAGTGTGTTTCTTGTATACTTTCGTATAATAGAGTTGTGCTGCTTTATTGTGACTTTTATTTTTAATTTTTTTTAAAAATTAATTACTTATACGAAGAAGTATTGGTCTTTTGTACTATCCCTATCAGACTCTGCCAGCTGGCTGGCTGACTTCATTACTTATTGATCTTGCATGGGTTTTGATGAAAGTTAAAATATACTTTGTTTAACTAATACCTTAGATCTCTCTGTCTCTCACAGCTTACCTCCATTCCTATTTGACAGGAGAGCTGAGGAAACTTACGGAGCTTCTTGTTGATGCAAAAGAAAAAGGTGTAAAAGTGGTATCTGCTGTGGTCAAAAGGATGCTTGATAAAAACATGTTCCTCTTTGGGTGTTTGGAGATAAATGAAGGTTCTGCTACTGAGACAGTGAATCAACTTACAGAATTGCAGAATGCCCGCATTCAAGTTTTATATAATAAGTATGTTGTCAACATATTACTTTTATCCTGTATTTTTCTTTATTCAAACATGATTGCATATTCTGCACATTTTCTTACTCTGTTCCTGCTTTTCTTTTGACTAACAGGTTATTTGCTAATAGTCGGATAGAGCACTTCCTCCATATGGACTTGGTAAGTAACAAAGTGCCTTATGAGATGCATTGACATGAGTTTACACTCTCTTTGAGCAGACATATGAGCATGCATATCAACCATGTGAATTTAACTTTAAAAGACATTAGTTTTTCTTTCTAATTGTAGTGGCGCACTTGGGTTGGGATTTTCTATGAAGCTAAGCCTAGCTCCAAATCCTGAAATATGTGAATGATTGCATCCACACAAACACAAAAAATATGTGATACAACATAAAGTTTTCCAAAATTGCGATATGGACACAACAGTAGAATATTACCAACTAACTTTGCTTTTAATATCTGTAATTTTGTCCTTCCCCTCTTAGATTTTATCCTTTTCAATAAGATTCTTTCGGTAGCATATAAGTCATGTGCGTTGCTGTGGTCCAGTGCACATTTGCTGCGACTCGGCTGAGTGTACAATGGCAGATATCAATTTTGGGCATGTGCAGGGCATATCCCACACATCTCAAAGCATGGCAAAGGGGATGCCATGTCATACTTGTTGTCCAATGGCAACGTGGTTTTTTTGTAACCATCCATAATGTGGATTGATAGATTTGGTGGGTATGCTACATCCTTAATATCTGGTAAAACTAGCAATGAATGGTGTAAGATTGGCTTTGGTCATGGTAAGCGATGCCTGTTTCTAATGGTCCTTGGACCAATTACATTTCCTTGCCCTTTGGAAAGAATGGAGGGTGAGGTCATAGGTTCAACCTCATGCAGGTGTGCAAGTTGCGTATTCACCTACCAATGAAAAGCATTGATGACTGGTGGCAATCTGCTCAATCCCCCCACCCCCCAAGAAAAAGGCTGCTGGGAATCATCTAATGTAAACCAATCCAATTGTAGAAATAATTTGGAAAAAGCAAAGTGAGTCACAATGGATCTTTTAGATGACTCCAGACCAAACCCAAGTTTTTGACGTGCAGTACATAAAAGAACATGTCAATTTGGATCATTCTGCTGGGAGTGCTCATTCGACTTCATTGATTGCTGTTGGTGAGAACAACCAATGATCTGGTTGTCCAAATGCTAATTTTGAATAGCATTTGTTGACAATGGTATTTTTTTTAGATACTTGTTTCTAGTACTTTGGATTTACACAACTCTGTTGGTTAAAACTGCCACCCAATCATAGAGGATTTTCAGGTATGGGTGGATTGACAGGTTGTGCAGGTTTTGTCTGTTGTAGTTTTTAGCAACTTATGAGATTTTTGATAAGGTGATCTTTCATTTGACATAATGGGCGCTATGGATTTCGTTTTATACTTATCTTCGAGTTAGCTTTTGGTTTAAACTGCATCTGACATACATTGTTGTTCCCCCATGTACTAGGGCAGGGAAGTTGACTTGAATGTTGTCCAGGAAAAGTCAACAGAATATGCAGAGGCCAAGAAATTGGCCATTGAAGGTATTTTTTTTCCCCTCACCAAATTCAGCAGAAACAGAACAATCGATCATTGTATTATGGAAGTAACGTTTATGTTATTAATTGGTATCATGATGATAGGTGGTGCTATTGTTTATCATTCTAGAAAGTTAGCATAGTGCATCCGGCCTTGAAGATATCCACATGTAATCATTTTTCTCTATTTTTTTCCTCTCTTCTTTGCTTCACAGGTCATCCTAAATCAGTTAATTTTAGGCTTTCAGTGGGTACATCCTGATGTGACTTGTTTTTAGTTATTTTTGGGTCTGAACACCAATATGATTTTTCAGTGATCTTACCTAGATTTTTTTTTTGTACTCACATAAATAAAATATTTTTTTAAAAAATTAGTTCTCTTACAATTGTGAATGCTAAATAATTTCTAAACTAGTTATGAAATCCCCAATCCCACATTTCCTCTACTCCTTTCGAATGATGACATTTAAATTTATGTTATTAGAACGCATGGTTGTATTAAATGGGTTTCACAGTCAAATATTTTCCCGAGATCACCGGCAATGTTCGCCTAAAAGAAGAAGAAAGGATATTACTATGCACTATTTTATGGTGCCATATAATACAAATTTCTTTTACTTTCTGGGCAGTTTTACTGATGTTTTTGTCCAACTGGCTTACTTCCACACTTTTTTTATGGTCATTTGACTTCTTATTTCTGCTTTTCATCTTGATTTCTTGTTAAAGAAGCCAGCAAGGTAGTGGATGTTCAAGACATAAAGCATATATCAGAGGATAAAAAATTGATTGGAGATGAAATGGCGAAGATCATAGATGACTGGAATGTCCAAAGAGATGTTTTTAATCAACAAAGAGGATCCAGCCAGCTACCTCCTGAAGAACAACAGCAACATCAAGATGATGAAGAGTTTGATCTGGAAGATGATGAAGACTTTGATCAGAATCTGGAACGATTGCTATCCAAAGCATAATGGCAAGCGTACCCGTACTGTAGGAGCTTGAGAAAAGGCTCAGGTCTCTCCATACTTGAGAGTAAAAGTTCAGGGGCACGGACGGTCTCTGAGAATGCCATCCTTATTTCACTTCGATACAAAAGCATCTCCTCCTCGTTTTGTTCCTAATGGGAAGAATGCTCATGAGTGCCCTGGGCTTGCTTCTTTTGTGACTATGCATTCTGTATGCAGAAAACGAGATTTAATCTGTACATTTGAATGAGTGTCTACAAGTAAAATCATGAACAATGGCTCCGTTTAAGTTGTTTATAATATATGCCTTTGATTAATTTGTTCGAGGCTTCCAATTTTAAGACTTGGTGTCAATTTTGCAGTTGATTGAAAAAATTGAATTAGGATCGATCTCCAATTATTGCATAAAGCAAGTCATACAGCGTATACACCAATCTATAGAGAGTATTGCAATTATTCTAAGAGAATAATTATTATATAATAATACTTAAATGATATTATAATTATAATTATGAAAAATATCATGAAAATATTACGTGGATATTTTGGGATCTAACAACATGCACAAGAAGAGTAATTAATAATGTAAATTATCCATATTCATACTGTGATCAAGCTCTAATAAGACCAACATAAGGCTTAACTGGGGACCCAATCCACAAATACCCATTATGTTCTTCAACTTCACTTACAAAATCAAGTGAAGTACCACCCTTTCCATCCAACACATCTATAACTTTTCCCTCTTCATCAAATTTTGCTCCCACGACATCTTTTGTCTCCCATGTCTTTCCAGTTTCATGTCGTGACTCCATGAAACCAAGATTTTGTATCGCTCTTCCACTGTTTAATGCCACCCAAAATTCTCCATTACAGTTCTTCTTAATGTTATCTGGGGGTCTTTCGAGTGAAGAAAAAACTTCAGTTGTATGATTCTTGGAACCTTGAAGCCAAAACCTTAGAATTTGGGATGTGCCGGTCTCTGCTAGCACAAGGAAGGAGTTGTCATTGCTCAGAGCCACACCATTTGGGAATGCTAAACCTTTTAGCAAGACACTCACTTTCTTGGAACGTGGGTTGTACTTCATCAACCTGCCTGTTTTGTCCCCTTTTCGGATTATCAGAATAAATTCCCTATGACACAAGGAAAAGGAAAAATTAAGTAAAAGAAATAACTCAAGATTTATGTAAAATTAAATTCCCCTTTTTTCTTTTTTCTAAACAAATACAGAAGAGGGAAAAGAAAGGGAAAGTGGAAGCTGATTTTCTTATTTGAAAAGAGAAAACGTGTACCTTCTTTGAAACAAAATGCTGCTGTCTGTAAAATAAACCTCTCCAGTTTTGGTGTCGATGTCCAAAGCATTTGTGAATCTGAAGGGACCTCCTTCAGCAGAAATGGCAAGCTGTTTGGCGACGCCGCCAGAGGGCCCTACCATTAGGAGCCCAAAATAGGCATCTGCAATGTAAAGATCACAAGTTGCAGGGTTGAATTTAAGGCCTAGTGGTCTCCCACACGTTGGCTCAAGATCCGGGTTGGTTGAGCCGTCACATGCCTTCTTGTTCCTGATCAAATAAAATATATATATCTATATATATTTTGATGAGTGTTTCTATGATCATTGATTGATATCAGAAAAAGCATGGGATCGGAAAATGATTTGGAAAAAGTTTTCCTCATGGACTATTTTGAACTCCAAGAAAAAAATAAAATGCATCTTGTACTTTAATTAAAATCTTGCCTCTTTGCTGAGGTGGTGGCAAACTCTTTCCAGCCCAAATGTGCTCCATGCCACCTGAGGATTCTACCGTCGGAGACCCCGATGTATGGTCCTTTTCCATGGCAATCAAAGCCAAAGCTTTCAGGGCCAACAACCCCTGGGAGGTCAAGTTGGATATAATTTTTCAGGTGATCAGAGAGGATGAGAGCAGGAGCTATCAAGATCATTACAAGGAAGAACAAAACAGAGGTAGGAAAAACAGGCTTCATGGCAGAAAACAAACTTTCGTGGTTTGTGGAAGCATGCAGCACTTATTAAGGGACTGTACGTGTTAAACAGTTTATACTAACATTAAGATAAGGTTAGTTGTGTTAAAATAGGATTTCAATTATTTAGGATCCATTAGGTTTATTTGAATACTTAATATGTTATCTTTTAGGTGTTATCAATTGTAGTCTATTTATAGACCATTTTATTAATGAAGAAAACAGAGAATGATTTAGTCAAATTGTGGTCTTCTCCTACCGTACACAGTATCCTCTCTAGTTGAAATGAATTGTATAATATCAAATTAGTTATAGTAGAATGATATTTTTGTCTTTTCACTTTTTGAGGAGACAAAAATACACATCCATTATAATTAATTGGATATTTTCAAGTTCAAATGAAATAGAGAGGATCCTAATTTTAAAGGGAACAATGTCTCTCCTACAGTTCTACCCAAAATGAGCTCTCAAATCCCATTTCATATTCCTACCCAACCTCAATTACCTATCATTTTCAAAAAAAAAAAAAAAAGAATAATGAAAGACTTCTGTCCAATATGTTGGGATCTTAATTAATTAAAAAATAGTGACACATCGATCTCCCATGAGGGTGTTGATCACATGGAAGGTAACTTGTTAAAGGAGTAACCAAGTATATGAAACTCAACAACATATATTATTGTATGAACTTTGGTGCATGAAAATTCTATGAAATGATTTGTTCCTATTAGCTAGGGTGGAAACTCAGGAGACAAAGAAAAACAGATATGTCAGAGGGAGAATTATATATATGACATTAATTCTAACACACCACCCACCCCACGCAAACCCCCCCCCCCCCCCCCCCCCCCCCCTTTTCTATGTGTGGAATGCAATGTAACTTTTAACTTTTTGTTTGTTTGTTTTTTTTTTTCATAATCTTCATGAAAGTTATTATCTTTTATAGAGATGATTTAGCACGGGCGATTGGCTTAAGAAAATGGTCACAACGATTACTAGTTAAGTGTTCCGCCGGCATTTCTATAAAGATAAATATAAAAAGAAAAAAATACAAAACAAAAAAATAGTCTACATTAAATAAGTAAATAATCTATATTTACTGTAATAAAATTCTAAAATACTTATTTTGCTGGAGACTAAAAAAAAAAAAAAATCCAAAAAAAATAGTTCATAATAATTAAATATAACTATTATATATTAACTCCTCGGCCATTCAAAACGTGCAACTCTCTCACTATTTTACTATTTTATTTTATTTTTCTTTTACTTGGTCAACGACTCAACAGGGAACAAAGCCTCGAGTACTTGTTAAACTACACGTGAGCATCTATCCCCATGCATTAAACGCGGCACGCCACTCTTTTCCCAGCTAATCTGCAAGGATTGAAGTCTTGTGCATTAATGCTTACCTCGAGTGCAATATATTTTATTTAAGTAGTTTAATTTAAATAAATAGCCTAAGCTATATATATATGACAGTAATTTTTTTTTTTTTTTTTAAAAAAAAGAGGTTGGTTGAACCACTTTCAATATATAGCTGGTTTGTGGATTGCTCCGTAAGACATATGATAGATATCCAATTAACCATGTTTAATGATTGAAAATAAAAAATATATAAAAATTAAAAAGATAAAATCAACTTCTTTGAAGTGATCAAATATTCAATTAATCATTTCGAGAGGATTATTGCACCAAACAATTGATGTTTTTCAGTAATTGAATTGACATCCAGCATATACATCATTTTATGGAGAGTATTGCAACTTATTCTAGGACTAGGAGCAGTGGTGGAGCCACGTTACCCCACGGCACCCCCAAGGATTTTTTTTTTTTTTTTTTTTTTTTTTTTTTTTTTTTGTATTACCCACGACACCCTCAAAATAAAAAATAAAAAATAAAAATTCTTTTTACAATTTTACCTACCTATTACCCAAGACACAGCAATCTTTCTCCTGCACTCCCATTTAACCCACTGCAACCCTTCTCTAGCACCCCCTAAAAAAAAAAAAATCTCTAAGACGCTTTCTCTCAGACTCTCTCTAGTCTCTTCGTAAAGTGTAGTTCTAGACACTTTTTTTTTTTTTTTTTTTGTATTTTTGTCTTTTTGATATAGTGTCGACATATTACATTTCTAATATATCAATTTGAGCACATATTTATGAACTTTTATAGATATTTTTTGTGATACATATATTATATAAATTACCAAATTTTTATGGTGAAAAAAAATTTTAAGACGCCAAAAAAATTTTAGCGGAACCCCCAATATAAAATGGCTAGCTCCGCCTCTGACTAAGAGAACAAGTATTATAAAATAATGCCTAAATATAATACAATATATCATTATGATTATAATTATGGAAAATATCACAAAAATATTATGCAGATATTTTGAGATATATCGATCTTATTAATCTCTGATAACACCAACAAAAGGCTTCACCGCAGAGCCAATCCACAAATACCCATTATGTTCTTCAACTTCGCTTACAGAATCAAGTGAATCACCACCCTTTCCATTCAACACACCTATAATTTTTCCCTCTTCATCGTATTTCGCGGCCACGACATCTTTTGTCCCCAACATGATTGGAGTTTCAGTTTCATGTCGTGACTCCATTAAACCAATATTTTGGAGCTCCCTTCCACTGTTTAATGCCACCCAAAATTCTCCCTTGCTGTTCTTCTTGATGTTATCTGGGGATCTTTCGAGGGGAGAAAAAACTTCTGCTGCAGTACGACGACTCTTGGAGCCTCGAAGCCAAAACCTTAGAATTTGGAAGGTGCCGCTCTCTGCAACCACAAGGAACGACCTGTCGTCGCTCAGAGCCACGCCATTTGGGAATGCTAAACCTTTTAGCAAGACACTCACTTTGTTGGTACGTGGGTCGTACTTCATCAGCCTGCCTGTTGTGTCACCCGTTAGGATTAAATGTAACCATTCTCTGTGGCACAAGGAAAGGAGAAAGTAATAAATTATTAGGTTAAAATTTTGTAAAAGAAACAAATTTAAAGAAAGAAATTAAGGAAAGGAGAAAGTATTTTTTTAATTAATTAAGGATATATTGCCATTTTGTAAAAATTATTGTTTATCTTGTAAAGAAGAGAGAAGAGGTACAATTTTGACCATAGGGATTTGCTTTGTTTAAATGAATTAATCTAGGGTTAACTATATATTAATATCTTTTAATGGTTTCATGAACCTATTTTTTTATTTTTTTTGACATGTTTACACAAGAAGGGAAGGAGAGATTCGAACTAATGACCACCGCTTCATGAGGCGTGATTCCATGAACCTATTGATTTTAGATGAAAGTCAATAAAAGCTCTTATATATTTCTTATTTGAAAAGAGAAAATCCAACTTACAATTGATTAACTAAGTCACAAAAAAGCTTAAATGGATTAACTGTTATCTATAATTATTATTAATAAAATTTGATTAACTCTTTATTAATGAGTCGCCTATGTGACAAACAGTACTGCAAAATTCCTAATAAAAATGACAGAATTAAAGAAATTAAACCTTATCTCAACTTCATTATTTCTAGTTTTTTTTTTTTTTTTTTCCTGAGCTTATCTGAATATCATTCATTAGGACTGAGTGGGCGCCAACCAGAGAAGTCAAGTCGATATTAAGACCTAAAGGATCAGTAACTACTAACAACTTGTGCTATAAAGAGCCATTTCTAGACCTCCTCTTCCAAAGCCAAGTCAAGATTTCAACTTTCCTAATAATTCGCTATGGAATGTGGTTGATGAACAATTAAATTTGCGGGCTCACAATGTCCCATACCCGTTTTGAAATTTGGTTGGTGAACAATTAAACTTGATATAGCCTGGCCTCCAGGGTTGACTTATCTCCTTTTCCTTCCAGCTGAGACTAATTATTGCGCACTTATAATTAGTTGCATGCATGCCCAAAAGGGACCCAATATGTATAGGTTTTTTGTCCAACAACAACGATCATCTCTATTTTATTTTAAATGAAAGTGTAATATTTATTTTATGGTCGGCATTTAAATTAACTCTATAAAAATACTCTCCTAAAAGAACAGGAAAAAAAAAAAAAAAAACAGTGACAGACATAATAAATACAAAACATGTACCTTCTTTGAAACAAAATGCTGCTGTCTGTAAAATAAACATCTCCAGTTTTGTTGTCGATGTCCAAAGCATTTGTGAATCTGAAGGGTACTCCTTCAGCAGAAGTGGCAAGTTGTTTGGCTACTCCTCCAGAGAGTCCTACCATTAGGAGTCCAAAATAGGCATCTGCAATGTAAAGATCACAAGTTGCAGGGTTGAATTTAAGGCCTAGTGGTCTCCCACACGTTGGCTCAAGATCCGGATTGGTTGAGCCATCACATACCTTCCTGTTCCTGATCATTTTCAAAGATTTCGATCGCTTGAATATATATTTTGATGAGTGTTTTTAAGATATATATTGGTTAAAATATTTGAACATCCACATGCATGATGCAATAGCTTATCATTTCATCGCTATAAATGTTGTATGAGATATAATGGTTTTGATGTGACTTAAATATAAAAATAGTTTTGAGTGTTTTACAGATATTTTGTGTTTAAAATTGTTTGTTAATATTTTTCTGTAGAGATCGAATTAATGTGCATTTGACGAAATGGTATATATGCTCAAAAATTAAATGAGAATCTCAGACTTTCATAATATTTTTATGTTGAGAAAAGAACTACCAAAACCTATTATATATACAAAAAAACAAATAATTAATAATGCTCCAATCCTGATATGAATGTGTTAAAACTCAATAAGAATTACTTGCTTGTAATTAACTCGCATGCAGTGCCGGCCTCTGAGGAAGAATTTTGCTCTGAACAAAATTCCAAGCATTGCGTGCATGCATGCCTCCATGTTAGGAAGAGGAAATCATGCCATATTTGTTTAATGCGTAATTTGAAGCAGTTAAAGGTAATAATCAAGAAGAGCACAGAAAGGTTTAATATCAGAAAATATATATATATAGGAAAATGATTTGTAAAAAAGTTTGAACTCCAAGAAAAGATACATATATATATATATATATATATATATATATATACTGTTACTACTGTACTTAAAATCTTGCCTCTTTGCTGAGATGATGGCAAACTCTTTCCAACCCAATTGTGCTCCTTCCCACTTGAGGATTCTACCATCGGAGACCCCAATGTATGGTCCTTTTCCATGGCAATCAAAGCCAAAGCTTTCAGGGCCAACAACCCCTGGGAGCTCAAGTTGGATATAGTTTTTGATCTGATCATCATCAGTACTGGAAGTAATTGGTTCATGTGAGAGGATGAGAGCAGGAGCTATCAAGATCATTACAAGGAAGAACAAAACGGAGGTAGGAAAAACAAGCTTCATGGTACAAATTAAACAAATCAAGATGAGGTATATATATATATCTATATATATATATATACGGCTGCCCAATCTGCTTCGTGGTTTGTGGAAGCAACCAAGCATGCACTACTTATTAAAGGACTGTCTTATATATATATATATATATATATATATATATATATATATATATATATATATATACAGTTTCTTAATTAATTATCGATCCCAACTACTTCTCTTTATATCATTTCCGTATAGTTGTAGCTGATTAGTTGTTTGTTGTCCACGTTTGACCACACAATTATTAAATATATTGAATGCATGATTTTGGAAGATAAGAGGGAGGGATAAGAGAGCCACATGTTATCTGGGCAATAAGTTGCCTATATATGCCCACAAATAAATAGAGATGGGACATAGCAGAGAAATACTTCTCTTCTGTATATCCATAATCCCCCCCCCCCCCCCCCCCCCCCCCCTTTTTTTTTTCTTTTTTCTTTTTTGTATTCTTAGTTTGATTCTCCTTCAAATAGTTCATTTGAAAAAAATTAAAATGCTTATAATACTGACCTGCATTAGCGGACAAATTAAATGACCCCAGACACTGATAAGTAATTGCATGTACTAATTAATATATACTATAATTATATATGAACATGCATGTATAGTAGTTAATTAAAAAGTGGGCTTATGATTTAATATTATTGTATTTAATGAATATAAGTGAAGTTAAGATAAATAAATTTATATGCCATATAGAAAATGTAAATTGCATGGCGTGATTTACGTTGTTTGACTCTACAAAAATTAAATTACGAAACGACTACTCTTCGTCTCACGAGCATCGATCCTTGTCTTGAAAAAGTAGTGTCACGTTTGCAACAATTTCGGTGCATTTAATTGTGTACGTTGACGTGGGATTTGAAACCATCTGTCATGCATGTGGATTCCATTCTTTATTGATGTTGATTTTTTATTTGAAAATTAATGGGAATAATTTAAGGAGATTGTACAAAATGTGAGTTTTGTGTCACCAATCAAAATGTGACATCTAAGCTAAACTTAAATTTAAAGGAAAAAGCTCAACTACACTCGATTATATTACATATGAAATAAAAAATTAATTGGTTTTTTTTTTTTAAAAAAAAAAAAAATGAAAGAATTGAAAGAGTGGCTGACTGGCCACCCCTCCCCCACTTGTGGTGGTCGGCGAGCCACCCCCAGGCCATGGGAGTGGCTTGCCTGCCGGCCACCCCATAGACCGCGTGGCCACCCCAACCAAATTTGGGGTCGTTGGCCTCCACCCCATGGCCTGGGGGTGGCTCGCCGGCTACTCCCATGGCCATGGGGTGGCCGGCGAGCCACCCCCAAGCCATGGGAGTGGCCGCGCGGCCACCTCCAGGCCTAGGGGTGGCGAAAGGGAGGGGTGGCTAGCCAGCCACCCCTTCAATTTTGTTTTGTTTTTTTTTTAAAAAAAAAAATTAATTAATTAATTTTTTATTTCATATAGATTATAATCTGGTATGGTTGTGTCTTTGTTTTAAGTATAAGTCTAATGAAATTGATTGATATATCAGCTTTTGATTGGTGGCACAAAAGTAACCTTTTATGCAACCTCCCCACCAAAGATGCTCTCTTGAAAAATAGTCCTATGAAGAGGACCATAGTTATTTTTGTGTTTTAACACATACTTTTTAACAATAAAAAATAAAAAATAAAAAAACACATGCTTTTTAATATAATTTTTTTCAACTTTGTTAACACTAATTACAAAATATGTGTTATACATGATAAATTTATAGAATGAATTTAAAGAAATTATTTCAACCTAATTTGAAAAAGAAAAAAAAAAAGCTCTATCCGAGGGATTCGGATTCTCTCCAATCTATGGGACACGTGTCCTACTAATTAAAAACTAATAATAAAATATTATTTAAATTTAAAAAATAAAAAATAAAATAATGGGGTGATTGGCTAGTGGCCACCCCATCATGACCACAGGGGATAGTTGGTCACCCCATTTTTGCCCTAGGACTGGCTTCGGCCGCCTCGGACCGGTTTGGGGTGGCCGAAGCCACCCCATTACTGTCCAAGGGCCAAATCGAAAAAAAAAAAAAAAAAGTGTAGAGTTTGCCTTAGGGTTGGGGTTGGTCTGGGGCGGCCGAAGCCACCCCTAGGGAAAAAATGGAGTGGCCGGCCACCCCCTATGGCCAAGATGGGGTGGCCAGCCACCCCCATTATTTTTTTATTATTTTTTTAATTCTAAATAATGTTTTATTATTATTTTTAATTAGTAGGACACGTGTCCCATTTGTAACCCTAAATTTTTTGAGGATTTTAGAAATCCTAATTGCCACCCCATTATTTTTTTAATTCTAAATAATGTTTTATTATTATTTTTAATTAGTAGGACACGTGTCCCATTTGTAACCCTAAAATTTTTGAGGATTTTAGAAATCCTAATTGGATATTCTCCAATCCATTTTGGATTGAAGAGCATCTGGGTCCCTATCCGAGCACACAAAACCTAATTGAAAAGGGTAGAGATTAGAATTACCCAATGCATGTGAATGTGAAGAAAGAAGCCCAATTGCCCTCTTTCCCATTAGCGCAGCACTCAATCACAGGCCCAATGCACGTACAAACAGAATCCCAATGGATTTCGCATTTTTTTCTTTGCGGATAATTTATTAGGGCAAGATCTTTCCTCTTCTTGTACTATATATTTAACCTAACCCTAATGCTTCATATCTAATTAACTTTGGGTAATGGGTATGATATCAAGCTTGAATTTACTTTCTTTCTTTTTTGGGAGTTTTTTAGCAGCTTGAGCTTATTATCTAGCTGAGCTACCAGCACTTAATCCTTCTCTTTCACGACACCTCATGCTAAATGAACACAAAGATTTATTACAATTAGAGACGTGAAATAAAATGTCTATAAATTTATGAAAAAGGTCAAAAAAAAAAAAAGAACAATTTTATTTTTTGGCATAAATAAAGAGAAATGCGTGTTCTTATAGTGTTTTCTCAACTGTGATGTGATTTTTAAAATTATCAATAGATTAAAAGTCAATAATGATTCAACGATAATTTTTAAAGCCATATCACAAAGAATACGAAGAGAACATTAGAAAAAACACATAATATTTTTCAATAAAAAATTACTAATAAAAGTGGGCTTGTTGCTATGTTTGTGGTTTGTGAGAGAGAATAAGAATGGATAATTGGCTTGTTGACGACAAGTTTTTGGGGAAATTAAGAAAGTTACGTTGAAAGGGAAAGAAGAGTGAGAACAGACAGGAACAGCCCACACCCGTGTCAGAATCCTTTCCCCATTCTAGTCTATCGTCAAAAAAGAAAGTGTCCCACATCAAATCTCTTGAGATTGCCTTTTCCTCATACATACATAATTCATTCAACTTTCTCTAACTAAATTGTTCCTCGTGTCAATCCATCTGATTGCTTCCCACCTAACGCAATAGTCAATACCTAACACAACCGTTAACTGGTCGATAGACAATTATTTTAAAAATTGTGTGTAGTTCTCATATATAAATTTAAAGGAGACGTGTTATTTTTATAAAATAAGAACTCAATTTAGAAAAAAAAAAAAAAACTATTCTTTATTTTATTTTTTACCGTTAAGGCCAAAAACGAAACCGTCGAAACAGAAAAAAGTTTACACGTCAACTGCCTAGTTTTGAATGTGATTCGATCACTTATTCCGGCTAAATTTGGGGATGTTGTACTCAAATTAAATACTATCATATTCGGTAGGGATGACAATTTTTTTTATTTTATTTTTTAAAGAGTACTGCTCTAAATTATATTTTTATCTTATAATTATAACATAATTTTAATAAGTTCCAACAAATTGTTAATTTATTTTTCCAAGGGTTAATAAAAAAATAGTTGACACTAGCATATCAATATATCAATATTGTATTATAATTATAAAATTTATTTATTTTTTCAGGACACCCTTTTCACACCACATAAGTTACGTAACATTTTTTTTGAAGAGTAACTCAATCGACAATACACCACATCTCATGAAGTGAAGGTTACTAGTTCGAATTTTTTCTCCTCCTTCCCTTGTGTGAACATATTAGAAAAAAAAAATAAAAAAATTACATAACATTAATTAACCTTTGTTTTTAATTTTAAGGAATAGTTCAATGGGTAGGGAATCATCCTCATATGAATCCGGGTCACTAAGCTCCCCTTGGCTACGGCACGTAGTAAATCCTTATTCTACGAAGCTCCCCTTGGCTACAGCATTGAAGACGTTCGACCCAATGGTGGAATCAAGAAGTTCAGATCTGCTGCTTACTGCAACGTAAGTTTTAGTGTCCTCATCGGTGTTGTTCGTACTTCTAATGAATTTAATTTCTTTGTTATAATGTGTATGGTTTATTTGAGATTAATCAATATTGTTGATATCTTGCTTGCTTCTTTTTCTTGTGCAGTGTGCTCGCAAACCCTCCTGACATTCATAAGTTGTTCAGTAATCTTTTGCTTTTGTTTGTTTAATTTCCTTTTCTTCCTCAATCTCCCTCTCTTTACGAGTTGGATGTCTTGCAAGTACAATTAAGGCTCCGTTTACTTCGACGTAAAATAATGGTCAATGAAAAATATTTTTCTTTTGACCGAAAATTCTTCATTAATTTTTGGAAAATGGTTTACGGTTTTCCCACCTGCCTGGAACCCACTCGCGACCCGCCCGAGACCTACTCGGGACCCCGGCGAGCCCCGCCCAAGACTTGCCCGAGACCTAACCAGGACTTGCCCGGGACCTGCCCGAGACCTAACCAAGACCCACCCGGGACTTGCCTGAGACTTGAGCAAGACCCGCCCAGGACTTGTCTGAGACTTGACCAAGGCCTGCCTGAGACCTGCCCGGGACTTGCCCAGGACCCGCCTAGGACTTGCCCGAGACCCGCCCAGGACCTGCCTGAGACTTGACCGGGACCATTTCCAGGACCTGACCGGGACTCGCCCAGGACTTGTTCGGGACACCGGCGGGTCTTGCCCGGACGGGTCCCGATCAAGTCTTGTCGGGGTCCCAGTCAAGTCCCGGGCAGGTCCCGGCGAGGTCCCGAGCAAGTCTTGGCGGGGTCCTGGGTAAGTCCCGGGCGGGTCCCGGTCAAGTCCCAGCGGGTCCCGGTCAAGTCCCGGGCAAGTCCCGAGCAAGTCCCAGTCAAGTCCCGATCAAGTCCTGGGCGGGTCTCGAGTGGGTCCTAGTCAAGTCCTGGGTAGCTCCCGGTGAGGTCCTGGACGAGTTCCGGTTAAGTTTTGGCGGGGTCCTGGGTAGGTTCCTACAGGGTCTCGAACATGTCCCGTGCAGGTCCCGGCGGGGACCTTATTGGAAAATATATATATATATATATATATATATATATATATATATATATATATAAAGATATATATAAAGATAGTTTTCCTGAAAATATTTTACGAATGAAACCATTTTACGTTGAAGTGTTGAAGTGAATGGAGCCTAATTGTTTCAATTTTCCCAAATGGACGTAGCAGTATCTGGAATCGGATTTGAAGGTTATGAAAAGAGGCTAGAAATATCGTGTTTTTTTTAGCCGGGTGTCTTTGTTGATCCTGACGGAAAGGGTCTTCGATCTCTGTCAAAATTGCTGTTGTAGACTCCTATTTTGGGCAACTTGGTTCAGGCAGCAAGGCTTATGTAATGGGTGGGTAAGACAAACCACAGAAATGGCATGTGTATTCTGCTTCTGCAGAATTTGTTGCAAGCTCATCCGACCCTGTTTACACTCTAGAAATGTGCGTGCATGATTGGTTTGGACAGGAAAATGGCATCTGTCTTCTATAAATCCCAATCAGGGTCAGCAGTTGTGATGACTATCAATTCTGGTATAAGAAAGATTCTTCCAGATTCTGCTATATGTGATTTCGAGTTTGATCCCTGTGGTTATTCCATGAATACTGTTGAAGGATCTGCAATTTCGACCATTCACGTTACCCCAGAAGATGGTTTCAGCTATGCGATCTTTGAAACAATCTGACTCTGTTGGCTGAGAGGGAATTGGGTTCTTTTCGACCGAGTGAGTTATCTATAGCTGTGCATGCCGATGTTGGCTGTTGGGGGTAAATGACTTGGGCAGAATTGTTCACTGGATGTCAAGGGATACTGTCGCAGAGAGAGGAGCCTTGAGGAGCTTAGAATGGGTGGTTCCATTGTCTGAAATGCTGGGAAGAGGAAGAACAAGATGAAGAATGGTAGCAAATGTTTTCTCCATTGTTGTCGATCTGCATCTCTTAATTGAATAAATCATTGCTTCAGCAATAGTCTTTTAGTTTGTCTTATTGGATCCCTGTCAAATCAGTGGATTCACTGGATGTATTGAACTATAAAACAATCAATTTTGGTTGTTTTCTGTCTTTATAATTGGTCTAATAAATTTGTTATTACGCCTTAAAATTGTCTACTTGTCTTACTTGGCCTTGTTATAAGTGATTGAACAATCCAAATCCAGCATATGCAGTCAAACCATAACAAAATTGTCGTACCATGAAGCAAACGTTGTCTCTGTGTAATTTTTTTTCTTTCTTTTTGGTAAAAACTGTCCCTAGTTTGTTAATGATCATTGAAGTAAACAAGGCCTAATACCTTCTGGACCCTATTGACACTCAAAAGTCCAAGAGGAAGTCCAATTCCCAAGGCTAAGGAAATGCGGTGACTACATTCTCTACACGTCTCTCACGGACTGAGAAACCAATCACCCAGACGACTTGTTACAATACGTGCATTAGATGGGCCATTACACGGGCCCATCAAGAAAGAAAGTCACTAAGATAATAAAGGTTAAGTATTTAATTTAAAGGCCCTTGGCCATCTTGTGGCTGTAGTTTAGTGGTAAGAATTCTACGTTGTGGCCGTAGAGACCTGGGCTCGAATCCCAGCAGCCACACAATATATCCATACTTTTTCGAATTCCCCCGGCTCTCTTTTTTCAACGTTGGATGCGAACCGCGAACGAGGAAGTACAACCAGAGAATGAAAAAACCCGGAGCCAAACCAAAATTTTTCTATTGCATAGAATATAAGGGTGTGGTTGGCAAATTGCTTAAAAAAAGGAAGTGGACCGGAACTTTAGCATATTTGATTGATGTAAGAGAAAAAAGTAAAAATGTTTTGTATAAAAAAGTTGAACAAAAATTATTTTCTGGTGATTTTTTTTATTTGAATAGTAATAAAAAGAAATTATGCAATGTAAAAAGTAAGAATATTGAAATTGATTTTGAGATGAATTTTTTAAGTTTTTGGGTCTGATCTGGCCACTCCTTTGCCAAACACAGCCTAAGTGCGTGGTAGAGGCTATGGTACAGAATTTGTTCCTCAGAATTATTTATATATGAAAGTTGTTTGAAGTGTTGATGATTAAAATATGCACAAGTGTAATATAACTTTTTTGAGAGTCGTATCTTTATTTAAATTTTGGCATAGATTCCAGAGTTTAACTTACAATTAAATTCAGGATCTTCTAAAATTACCTTTAAACACATATTTGGAGCTTTAGTTGTGCAGTGCTATCATTATTTTTTGCACTTTCTTTTGAGAATCAAATCTCATGTTACCTTTTTTAACAAGTATTCTTCATGATGGAATTTGCCCATCGAGCTACCAAGAGGCCTAATTAATTCTTGTGTTGATTTGGTTCTGACGATTTCACAATATAAGCTTTGTTTGTTTATAATATGCTTGCTTCTTGATAAATGAGGCTTAATACATTCAATATTTAATTAAAATGAAGGTGAATTCAAGAGTCAGGATTTTAACTCAAGATTTTCGCTTTGATACCACACATTAACATTTTGGAATAACCGATGATTTAGCATGGTATAAGAGTAAAAATCTTGAATTTGAACCTTGACTTACAATTTACCCTTATTTTTAGTTAAATATTGTACACGTTGAGCTGTTAAGGAACCAACAGAGTATGTTTTGAATTCACTCTTTGAATCCAAACAGATCTGAACCACTCTCTATCTTTCATGAGCTTCATTTATTAAGGAGAAGTTTGAATCCATATGTGAAGTGGAGTATTAAAAGAAACAAAAAGAAAGGAAAAAAAAAAAAAAAAAAAAATTGGGGGTGGCCGGCAGCCAACCCATGGGCAAAAGGGGTGGCTCGACCGCCCAAATGGGGGTGTTCAAGCCACCCCCAAACCCTTTGGCTGTGGTTTCAACCACCCCCAATTAGGGTATGGGGGGTGACTAGCCACCTCCATTAGGCCATGGGGTGGCTTGCCGTCCCCATTCCGGCCATTTTCGACCACCCCCAAATGGCCAATTTTGATTTTTTTTTTTTTTCTCATTTTTATCAAAAAAATAGGGGCTTTTTAGACTTTTCCTATCCTAAAAAATCACATGTTCTCCAAACAGTCAAAAAAGACGAAATTTTTAAACATAATTGCCACATTGCCAAAAAAAAATCTTTATGAAAATATATTGTCAATTTTTAAACATTGAAAATAGAATAAAAAAAAAAGGCTGACAACTTCCGGAGAGTAAATTATAATTTTCCCTTGAGATAAACTATTATTTAACCTATCTCTTGTGCTTGCCTTTTGAAGTGCGGGGAGCAGAGACTAATGTTGATACATATTAAAGCAATTCAGTTGGGTTCCTCGCTTTTGACATATTGTCTACCTTTTATTGTGTAGTTAGAGTCAGTGCAGGATTTGAGCAGATCTGCTCTGCCTCTACCGAAAAGCATTTCTTGAGGTGTTGTTCTATATACCATTTTTTTTTTCTTTCTTTTGGCAACTACTTTTTTTTTATTCTAACATTGACTTTCAACTAACGCCTTGATAAGTTATTTTGACTCCTTAAGATTTTAAACATAAGGAAATCATTTTAAGTAGAATAAAGAAATTAGACCTAGCTAGCTCCCTTTGAAATTCATAGTCTATTTAAAGTACTGCCGCATTGATTCTCTTTGTCCAACTTTGTATTTACAAAAATTTATAGAAAAAAGAAGTCACCTTAAAAAGTCAGCATGGATTATGTGTGCTTGATTTCCACTTAATGTCTCATTAATTAGTATATAATTGTCATCCAAGAAAAGATATACAATTGAGTCATTGGGGAGGATTGGCGCACATGAGAAGCATCTATTAATGCACTAATGGGAGAGGATCCAATTTCTCTCCAGTCTCCGGTCTCCACCTCTAATATTATATCATCAATTATTCTCATGCGCGCATTCTGAGTAATTCTATAAGTCACTCGATCTTATGTTATTTTTGTGTGTTTTCTAAAAATGATGTGGCTCTTAAAATCACAATTGAGTTTGTGATTGATCGTTATTGGATTTGATCAAATGATGAATTTAAATGCAGCCTCATTTTTAGAGGGATACAAAAGTGACACAAGATGGACTTCTAGAATTACTCGTACATTCTAGATATTGATCATTATTGTTAAATTACAAATTATCCCACAAGCTTAAATTGAGAATAATTAATGAATATAATTATCATTTTATAAATAATAGTATCGGCATTGGTACTTTTAAGGAGAAGCGCAAAATCAAAAAAGTTGATTGGAAGTTTTCAAAAAAAAAAAAAAAAAAGGTTGATTGGGTGTAGTCGAATTGAGTTGACCCGATGAAGCACGCATAAAGTATGTTCGGTGCGTGGATCTCACGTACAGACACTCCAATAGAACGAGGTAGCACTTGCAAGAATGTGGTGGCGCGACCGAACTATAGTTAGCACACGGAACCTCATAATTGGTTGCATTTTTCACATATCCACCAATTTGCAAGTAGCAAGCCAATTCAAGCAATCAAACTCTTTTTAAATGTATGAGGGTGGTGCGTGAAGACTAGAAGAACAATTTATGGTGGCGCGTGACGACGCGTGAGAGATTGGAAAAACTCCGTCTCACCTTGAAAGTGTAGACTAGCCCTCGAAGAAGTTTAGAAAATACCTAGAACATGCTTGAAAGAAAAGACTCGGCACAAGCGGTGAAAAGAGATTGTTTTAGATCAAAAAAATGTGAGTCTAATACCATGTTAAGTCATCGGAAATTTTAAAAGCGTAAATTAATAAAAAAATTATAAAACTAATTAATTTTGTTAATATTTAAAGAATATTATGGTGCAGTTGTAATATGCTTTGCACAAAAAAACTTGTTTAGGAGGGTGTCCTTAAAATAACAAGGGATTTAGAATAAGGTTTTTCCTTGATGCCCGATGATGTATGGATAAATGATAATGGATGCCAGGGTGTATTATCCCTATGCTCAAGTAGTGATTTACTTTGAATTCAACAGGATATTTAGTTGGAAATCTTTGTTAAGTTTGTCTGCTATTTACTTTATGACCATCCTTATCTTTTTCTTGATGCTTCCACTTACTTTCTCTAATGGTTCTAAAAGATGCTTAATCAAATAATTGATATAAGAATGGTGGAGAGAAAGAGAGATTAACAAAACACAGAGAATGTGGTTTACCACTAAAGGCTATATTTACAAAGTTTCACTAATTTTGAGAGAGATAATATAAGAAGTGTCAATAATACATTCGTACCAAATATGACCCCCAACTGGGTCAAAACACCAAATCGGCCCAAGCCTTTGCTCCATGGACTAAACCTAGGAAAAAGAAAAATTCCATTTAAAACTGTAGGGCTTCCAACATCGAACAAGGTCGAATACAAAATCCAGATAAAGTTTCCTCTAAAATCGTTTTGGAGCAATTTTCTCAAAACCATTAGGTAATAATATAAAAGAATATCATCTATATCTATCTTAAATCACAATTTAATAATCATGTGACTATTAACCGGATCATATGCTCATCTGTTAGTGACTGAAGGGATTATGTGCCTATCAAATAATGAGTCATGTGATCGATTGACAAACATGTGGATGATCTTCTAAATTGCTAATAATTTACATGAAATCTTCCAGAAAAGGTTTCGAGAAATTATTTTCCAATAAAGCCAAGAAAAGAAAAAGAAAACCAGTGGAAGCATATCTTCATTTTACACCATTTCCATGTCCTTTTCTTCGCCTTTTAACTATTTTCACCCTCACTTTTTGGTTGATGGGATTAAAAGTATTTGAAATATATAAGAGAGAGGTAGCAGCTGGTGACCATTACTTTCCCTCTTTTTATTGGGTGGTATTTAGGAGTGTAGAGAGAATGCTAAGGTCATGTATGCACCACAAAAAGAAAGAAAAAAGGTGGCTTTGCGTGTGAGTGAGGTATCCTAAGCTTTTGAAAAGAATCTATTCTGGCTTGGCTTATATGAAGAGACTACCAAACTGACCCTAAAGTAAGGACATTCAAACTTTAGGTGATCATGAAGCCAGCCGGCCCGTGAGAGAATCACTTCTTGTTGAACATCAACTTCTCTTTACAAAACCATAGATGGAGGAGAAGAAATCCAAAGGTAAATAATGGATTGGGATCTACAATCATATGTCCCAATGGTTAAGTCATTTGAGCAGATAATGTGAGATTTTATATGAAACCCATTTGCTTAAATAGGTGGTCGAACAACTCAAAGTTTATGGAGTTTTTTACGTTACCTATTCAAATGACTAGTAATTCAAACGAGTAATTAGTGTAGATATAGAATATTCTTTTTTTTTTCTTTTGGGAGGGAGAGTGGGAGTGGGAGTGTCGGTTGTCTTTGAGGGACAGAGGCAAAAGACAAAATCATGTGGGTAGTACAAATTGTTCAAAATAATGGCTCCTTCCTCCGTTCAAACAAACCTAGTGGGTGAAAAAGGAACAAAATGATTTCCTACTCATTTGAGGAACCCCCTATCTTCATTACGATTATGGTCAACTTCTCTTTAGCCATCCACTTGTTTGACTCCCTTTTGACTCCAAGACCTTGCTGGGAAATTTCCTTTTCTAATTGGCAACAGGTTTTGTTAATGGAGGAAAGAAGAGTTAAAAAAAAAAGGACCAAAAGTAGCAACTAAGTGCATGAAAGGAGCCAAAATAAAGTACTGAAATGGACAGGAAATGATACCATATCTATGTCAAAGGTCCTTAAAAAATACTAAAAAGAAAAAAGAAAAAAAAAAATCCACATAGTGGAAGGCTTATTGGTTGTGGGGGTGTGAAGGAAAGGGACAAGCTAATGTGGATGTACCCCACTACTCCAAGTGGCTTAGAAAAAAAAAAAAACCCTAACTATTCCAATTGCATTGGCCCCGAATCTTAGTGCTTATGTTAGATTTTCACCTACCAATTATCAACTTGTTCTAAAAAGTAGAAAAAAATTATAAAATTAGTCGATGTAGTTTACTTGATTTTCAATTAGTTTTTTATGGTATCAAAATAAATTTTAAGTCTCTGAGGTCTACCAAAAAGACAATTTGCTCTGTACAGTTAAATTTCATTATTAACTTAACAGATTTCGATAGTGTGATATGTTAGAGCTAATAAAATTGTGGGGTACATCAGTGAACATAATTTAATTGTAATAAGTCAGTTATTTTTTTTTGGCATACCTTTTCCTTTTGAGTTTATTTTGATACTGTAAAGAGCTAAATTGCAAATCAAGTAAACCATATAGGCTAATTTTGTATTTTTTTTTTCCTAAAAAGTAAGATGTAGACTTAAATCCTTGCTTTAATATTATATTAAATTATTACTTAATATTCTAATATTCTATCCTTTAGTTGTTATTATAAGAAGGGTAAAAGGTCGTAAGGGGACCAAACTTATTGTGAATTTACAACCCGGCCATAATACTTTCTTCGTTAGCTTTGATATGCAATTTTAACGCGCTTCAGAAGTGTTTGGTGTGTTCGGCTATCTTTTTCTATTGGGTTCCACCCAAACGCCACTGAACTTAAAATAGATTATTAATTATTATTATTATTATTATTATTATTTTATTTTTTTTACCCCTCCGAAGTACTTCATTGCAAAAAGTCTGAAATATTCGTTTCGGCCATATATAATGAGTAATTCAATTAGCTGAAAATCACGCCTTATGAAGTAAAAGTCATAAGTTCGAATCTCTCTCTCCGGACATGAAAAAAAAAGGTCTAAATATTCGATTCACAAAATATTATTAAATTGATCAATTCTTATAAATTTAAGCTTTTAAGAAAATTGATGGTTTGATATATTATCAAATTAGAGGTATTGAGTTCGAAATCCTATCTCCGTTATTCAATTCTTATTTCAATTAAATATACACGTGAAAAAGTGTTGAAGTATTGATTAAATTTACGTATTCCTATAAATTTAAGCTATTAAGATAAGTCGTGATTTAACATTAGTACATTTACTCCTCTATATATACCTGGTCTGCTGTCCATTCTTCAACAAAACTTTTATTTTTGTTTTTTCTTCTTATTCTCAAGACAAAAACATTGATAAAGAACTCAAAACTTAAAATACTACTTAAAACACAAACAATTTTCACATTTATGCCACGTAAAATAAAAAAACTTTTTCGGACCGAAAACAAAACACGTCAACAAACAGCAGCTAGAAGCTCTACTGCACTTGATTTAAGTACCAGGATGTAGAGCTAATGTTAATGTTGGGAACGTGATTATTCATAATCTTGAATAGGGTACTTAATTTCTTCTTTGTAAAGTGACATTCTTGAAAATTATCATAATCGATTTGATAGACTATTAGTGTAGTCTAATCGAGACTTGTCTTTCTCTTTAGTGTATGATATAAACTTAGAAGAGAAGAGACATATATAGAGGAAATTAATGATTTTCTCCATACTATTTCTCACGAGATTTTGATCCAAGATGTTTGGATTAGTGAATATATTGTGAAAGTATGTGATTATAAGAGTTGGTGTAGCCCTACAACAATACATTGTGTATTTATTTCAGGAAAATCATTGAGAAAGGGCCATACAATGTAGTAAATGTACTACAAAAATTGTACCTCTGTGTCAATAAGTGATCGAAACATGAAACAATGGGCAACTAATTAAATTCGGATAAAGATTCAGGGCAATACATATGTCCTATTATGGGTAGGGGTACATGAGTTGGGTCACCTGCTCAAATAAGACCCTTGCCTTATTGCAGTGTAACAAAATAATAGTATTGCACTTAATATTAATCACAAACTTTATGTCGGTTGGAGTTGTATGGCAGCCTCCAAAGGAAATATTATCATCTACATTTCAAATGAAATTTAGAGGAGCCGATTAGGTAAAAGATGAGGACAATTTTATCCCATTTTTAACATTTTTTTTTTTACCAACTAGATCTTTTCCATTTCAAATGAAATAGAGATGATCTTTTTTCCTTTGAAGACCGTTCATGGTGACCGTTGCGCAGGTCAATGAAGGTTTATAGCAGCCATCACAAGATTGTTGAAAGTTCCTAACAATTGTTGTGGGGTAGTTGAAAGTGTGCAACAACAGTTATGTTCAGACGTTTATAGTAATTATTTTTGAACAAGTTTGGAAGAAATTTCCTTCAACCTACTCTAATAAATAACAAGTATCATTCAACATTTTTAGGTTTTTAAAAGATTAATGTTTGAGTTTCTAGATTAGTGAAATGACAATAAATGACGATTAAAATATTAAAGAAAACATGTTAAAGATGACACTTGGTACTTGTTAGACTCGATTGAAGGAAATTTCCTAAAAAAAAAAAAAAAAAAGATTTATTAACTATTAATAATGGGCTTACATTTAAAAATCCGTTTAAATAACTGATATTTGAAAAAATAAAATAAAATAAATCAGTGTTTGAGTAGGGAACAAAGTATAAAAAAGGTTATAAGTTATAACCAGGCAGACTCATGTGGACTCCGTAACCGCGACATGGGCATTAAAAGGTCTGTGCCCAAACACACACTAAATAGTCTAAATCGCTTGTGAAGTTAAAAGCCTTATTCAGTGGTAATCAAACCCTAGTTAGCTTTATGTCTGATCACAAACGACATCCATCCATGATCCATCCGATCCACTTTACTTTCATTGATGATCATGGAAAAGCAGCAGGCAATCGGTCCAAATGAACGTTTGAAACATCAAGTCAACGGCTCTATGGGCCTACATTGCACGTGCACCTATGTACAAGCTATAATCAGGGTGGTGCCTGAATTATATTATTTGCAAGAGTGGGACCGTCCGACCAAACATCAGAGTGGGACCCCAGCATCCACTTTGGTGTTTATCATGCACACTATAACACTGTTTTCCAGCAAAGAGTATTACCGTCAGTTCTTCATCAGACAGCTATAAATGCGACAGGTGTACTAGTATCTCACTTGATATTTAGGACCCACAAAGAGAGAGAGAGAGAGAGAGAGAGTGACCATCAGTTCAGGCATCAGCTTTTGCTTTTTAAAGTTTTGCTGCTTTTGATTGTTCATTGGATGGACTGTCCCTTGAACGTGGAGCCAGTGTTTAGATAATCGCAGGAAAAGTAATAAAAAAAAGGTTAATCGAATGTGAGAAATAATTGGCACAACTAAGATCTCACGAGGAGCCATTACATCATCTAACTCAACCTCAATCCCTCAAGATTCTCACTTATTATTATTAAAAACCCTTAAGAGTTTAAAATACAAGGAATGTGTTGTACATGTATAATAAAATTGCTAACCTCAGGGAATGTTGGATTCCCAAAGGCCACAGTAGTAGAAGGCAAACCAAAGCAACTAGCTTTTTCCCATCTTCGAGAATTTCTTTAGTTGGATTGCTGACAAGATTGAATTTTTATTTTGGGTATTTTTTATTTTTATATTCTGTAATTAGTTCCCTACTTCCTGTTCTTATTCATTACAAAAAAAGGAAACCAAAGCAATCCCAACACAAGTTTGGAGTCTGCCTACACCTCTGTCTAGCTGACACCAAAACTGTCCGACCTCACAAAGTAATTCTTGCTCCAGTTGTCGTATTATATATTCTATAGTGCTTATGAGTGAATATTTCATTTGATCTACATTATAAATCCAGGTGATGGTGAATGGAAAAGTTTCCACTCCCCAGCACCTTTTTCTTTTTCGTTAAAAAAAAAAAAAATCCATGATTGAAGGTATTTTCTTTTTCAATCATCTTTTTCGCGTGTATCTAGATATGGCTAATATGGCTCTTAGCTTTTATATATTCTTTTCTCCACTTTGCTAAACCGGCAGCACGCGTGTTTAGTTCCCCTTGGCCTTCACACTCCCAAACTTCTCTGGTTTTTGTTCTGAGAGAAGGTGTGACTGGGGATTGCTGGAATGGGAATCCTGAGCAGTTGCAGTGGTTGGCTTCTGATGTAAATATTACATGCAAAAAAAGAAAAAGCAGCTGAAGATTGATTGTGTTTACTTGTTCAAACCATCCCTAACGGCTCTTTTACCTGCTTCCTTGTTAGAAAGGAAAAGCTGATTTTGGCATCTGGGTTCCTAGTCTTTTGCACTTTCTATTCAATGGAAAAGAGAGTGGGTGCTCTTTTGTGCTGTTTGGCTTTCTTATGCTTATGGGCGCCCGCAACTGGTTTGCTTTCTGCTAAAGGCATCAACTATGAAGGTAACTGGAGCTCTTTCTCAAGTTTAAAGCTTTCCAGCTGAATAAATTTGAATGGTCTTTCACAATTCTTATAAATTTTGCAGTGATAGCTTTGATGGAAATAAAACAGTCTCTGAACGATCCTCGTGAAGTTCTTCAGAATTGGGATGACACTGCTGTGGATCCATGTAGCTGGACTATGGTCACTTGTTCTCCTGATGGTTTGGTCATTGGGCTGTAAGTAGAAATATATCAAACCATGCAAGTAATTTGGAACTTGATGAAAAGTCTCTCTGCTACAAATATTTTTTTTTAAAAATATTGTTTTTGAATTAGATGAAATTGGTTTTGGTGCAGAGGAACTCCAAGCCAGGACTTGTCTGGAACTCTGTCACCAAGCATCAGCAACTTGACAAATCTACAGATTATGTAAGTAAACCAGCATATTAAGAAAGTGTGAAATATTCAGCATGGAGTTTCTTACTAGAGGAGTTTTCTTGCAGACTCCTGCAAAATAACAATATATCTGGACCAATCCCCTCTGAGCTTGGGAGACTCCAAAAGCTTAAAACACTTGATCTTTCTAATAACTTCTTTTCCGGTCAACTTCCCAATACTCTTGTCCACCTGAAAGGCCTCCAATACCTGTAAGTGAAATTTAAACATGGCTTTAACAGTCTCTTACTGGTATAAATCTAATAGTGGGATTTCAATGCTGATCAGGCGGCTAAACAACAATAATCTCTCTGGAGCAATTCCTCTAGCTTTGGCAAACATGACCCAGCTTGCTTTTCTGTAGTTCTCTTCATACCTTGTTCTTTATTGATAATTATATTTGTGTCATGAATTTTATGTGATTATATATATCTGAATAAGAGATTTATGTGGTTTGTTTAATGTTCTAGGGATCTGTCTTATAACAATTTGAGTGGTCCTGTACCCAGGTCGCATAGTAAGACATTCAAGTAAGTCACTCTGAAAATGTTTCTGTTTCCCTCTTCAGAACATTCAACTTTTCTTTGTCTAATTATTTTTTCTTTTGCCTGATGCAGTGTTGCTGGAAACCCTTTGATATGTGCCGCCGGAACAGAGAACGATGGCTGCGTGACACCATCGCCGCCACCTTCTTATACCTCGAATATTTCACAAAGTAATGAAGAGTTCCTGCTTGTTGCAAGTTTGTTCAATTTTGTTCAAACCTTTACACCTTATAATACAAATACTTGTTGCCGTGTTCTTTATCCTTTATTGCGTTTTCTTCTTTCTTCTTTATCCTATGTGATATCCCCTGCTTTAAGATTACGTTTCGAAATTCAATTGAGTTTCCCACATACAGTTTTCTTGCTATTATTCTGACCCTTTTTCTTTTCTTCCCATGATTCTTTAGACTCTCGACCTTCTGGAAAAAGTAAAAGCCAGAAAATTGCCTTAGCCTTTGGCTCAAGCCTAGGGTGTATCTGCCTGTTAATTCTTGGGTTTGGTTTCCTTCTTTGGTGGAGGCAACGACGCAACCAGCAAATATTCTTTGATGTTTATGGTTAGTAAGATACATATGTATCTTTTCAAACATATAAAGCAGTAGCAGACAGAATCAAATTAGTATGTATTTTATTAATACTCTGTTAAATTTCAGAACACCATGAAGAACTTTGCCTAGGAAACTTGAAGAAATTTCAGTTTAAAGAATTACAAATTGCTACAAACAACTTCAGCAGCAAGAACATGATCGGCAAGGGTGGTTTCGGCAATGTGTACAAAGGCTATCTTCAAGATGGTACAACAGTAGCTGTGAAAAGGCTCAAAGACGGAAATGCCACTGGGGGTGAGATCCAATTTCAAACTGAAGTTGAGATGATCAGCCTAGCAGTGCACCGGAATCTCCTCCGCCTCTACGGGTTTTGTATGACAGCCACAGAGAGGCTTTTGGTTTACCCATACATGTCAAATGGGAGCGTTGCTTCCCGTCTCAAAGGTACATTAGGATTAGAGTAAGTCATGATTGTTTTACAACTAAGATGACGTGGTAGTGAAAATTAGTCTTCCGTGTGATCATCACCTTGGTTGGGGTGTAATCCAATTGCAAACTCTTTTTGATCTTCTATCTCCAGCTTGAGCATATAACAATGATGATCATCTTTTCTCCATTGCAGCAAAACCAGCTCTGGATTGGGGTACAAGGAAAAGAATTGCCTTGGGAGCTGCAAGGGGTTTGTTATACTTGCACGAACAGTGTGATCCCAAGATAATTCACAGAGATGTGAAAGCTGCAAATATATTGCTTGATGACTACTGCGAGGCTGTGGTAGGAGATTTTGGACTGGCAAAGCTGTTGGATCACCAAGATTCACACGTGACAACAGCTGTGAGAGGAACTGTGGGGCACATAGCTCCAGAGTATCTCTCAACTGGCCAATCTTCTGAGAAAACAGATGTTTTTGGGTTTGGGATCCTTCTGCTTGAATTAATATCTGGTCAAAGAGCTTTAGAGTTTGGCAAAGCGTCAAACCAGAAAGGAGCCATGCTTGACTGGGTAAGACAACCGCTCATTTATTGTGTAGACAGTAGAGACATTATCTAATTCATGACACAATAATTGCAGGTGAAGGAAATTCATCAGGAAAGAAAGCTTGATATACTGGTTGACAAGGACCTGACAAACAACTATGATCGAATAGAGCTTGAAGAAATGGTTCGAGTGGCTTTGTTGTGCACCCAGTACCTTCCAAGTCGTAGACCAAAGATGTCTGAAGTGGTCCGGATGCTGGAAGGAGATGGGCTTGCAGAGAAGTGGGAAGCTTCTCATAAAGCTGAATCAACCAGAGGCAGAGCCAATGAATTCTCCTCTTCGGAGAGATACTCAGATCTTACTGATGACTCTTCCTTGCTTGTCCAAGCAATGGAGCTCTCTGGACCCAGGTGACATGACAAATGACGTGGTTGTGAAAAATGAGACCAACCCAATTATACAATAATATGAGTGAAAAATCCCTGTCAAAATGAGTTTGCTGTATATTAGATTGATATTGAATCCTCAAGGAATTGTGTTCATTTCTGACTGTACAGAATCTGACGTTTAGGTGAGTGTTACATGTCCTTCTGTTTCTGCTGTGTGAAGAAATTTTTCGGGCAAATGTCATAGTGAGGGTGTTGAACTTGTAAGAATAATGAATTTGTTTGTTTTAATAGCATTTTGAATCCCAGAAGGAGAGTCATTACTCTGTTCCCACGGGAATTGGGATGCTTCTACTTCTAAAAATCTTATATCAACTTCAAGGTTTCTTTCCAGCAATTACATGACTGGATTATGTTATAAATACTTTTGTAGGAAAAAGTACAAAATATCTCGCTCAAACTAACACTCAATTTGCAATGTCTTTGAACTAAAAATTAGCAATAACGTCCCCAAGGGGTAACTCAATCGGCTGAGACTAGTTCGAATTTCCCTCCCCTCCTCTTGTGTGACATGTCAAAAAAAAAAAAAAAATTAGCAATGAAAAGTCTTACCTGTTTCAAGATAAATAAGGTAAAAGATCTATATAATTAATAACTTTTGGGCTATTAGATTTAACTTTTATCTTCAATAGCAACAATCATGCAAATACAGTCAATGATTTAATTGGATACTAAATTTGTTTGTTATTTCACAATAAATAGTTACACATAAATGTAACGGGAACAAACTACCAAAAGAATTGAGAACGAAAGGAACTTTACAGTAGATGCGTTTAATGTTTATCCTTGCATGAATAAAATTTCTGCTCGAGCAGAAGCCCTTCGAAACCTCACCAACTCAATCAACATATTCAATCTTCCATCCGTAACAAATGGACAAGGCATGATACTCATTATCTCGAGCACTGGAGAATTTTCAAGCAAAAACTTGATGAATTCCATCTCATGTCGTACACCAGACATCTCTGTCATCTTCACAACTTTAAGTCTCTCAAACAAGCAATGCGAAAGGAATTCTTTCTCCCAAAAATCCAAATCAGTGGCTTCTATAGCAGCAAGCGTGTTTGAGGTTGCGGAACCACCCTAATGAACATTAATTGATAGAAAACATGATGGCCGTAATCTTAACTCTTGAAAGCAAAACAAAAGTTATTCAAAACAAAGCTAATGCATTCACCAAATAAAGCTTCAATATGTTGAAAGTAATCTTAACTCTTGAAAGCAAAACAAAAGTTATTCAAAACAAAGCTAATGCATTCACCAAATAAAGCTTCAATATGTTGAAAATAGCTTACCGAGATTCGAAGTTCCTTCAAGTTCTGCGCATTCGTAATCAAGCGAAGAACAACAAGCATCTCTTTCATATCTTCAAAGCTTACCTGACATAATTCGATAATCTTCAAATGGCTATATGTAATTGCAAGTCTTTCTGGGTCACCACCTATACTCAAGAACTAGAGACAGGAAAAAAGTTAAGATAGTTATGCATACAGAACTACAATGGAGACCTCAGAACAGCGCGGAGGAAGATCCAGTAAACACACAAAAACATGACATAGAATTACCTTTGTGAAGTAAATACGCCCAATGAGCCTCTCAAGATGAGGTACACCACCAAGAAGCTTGATAAAATTGCAAACTGAACTTTGCTCCATGTGTTCGGCAATGTCCTCAGTCATATACATAGCAGCAGACATTGAAACAAGAAGAGGAGTATTTTCAAGACATATGTCTTTGAATTCACCTTCAAGGCACAAGTATTTGAGATTTGGGGCACGAATATTAAGAGTTGAACTATCAGAGTATGACAGCGATAGATTCTCAAGAAGAGGGCAACTAGAAATAAGACTTTCAATTGCATCCGAGATGCCAAAAACTTGGTAAAGATTAAGGGTCTTCAAATACAAGAAGCCCTTAAAAGTAGGAGGCGGATCCAGTTCACAACGAACCAGCTCCAGACGAGTTAGTTTTTTACAATTAAAAAGACATGAAGGTATCCGAATCCACTCGCTTTCTCCCAATTCAAGAACCAATTCTTTTATATCTTTCCTTGAAAGGAAAAGTATCCATTGATCTATATCAGGACAGCTCTGCAAGTCTGAAGTGCAAAGCTGGAACTTGTGGATTGGTCCTTGGTGGAGAAATAGAGCCCGAGTAATAAAATTAATTAACTTGTGCTCAATAAGAGCTCGGTCATTGCATACAGTTACACATTCTTCATCAAATACAAGATGAGTGAGTGTAGCCCATCTATACCTCCATTTGCTTGATAAAACACTTGTTCTTACCGCATCTCTTATTGGTAGCCGTGTGAGAATGCTCTCTATAATGCTTTGAGGCAGATCGCTGATCAAATCCAGACTTGAAAAATCACCCATTTGCGCATCTCAGATAGGAGGAGGGCTGCAGAGAAATCCAACACAACGTCTAAGCAATTGAAAACTTAACTCAGAAAAAATCAAATGCCACCGTTATATTTTCATCATCTTCCACATTTTAGAACAAAATAAAAAATTGAAGGAAACCCATAATGTCTCTTCTAATAATATTACACATGTTTATGAAGAAAATCAAACAGAACATAAAATTCCAAATCTTGTATTTTGCATCATCAGAATCCAAGGAAGCAAAATGCCATTACTCAGCTGTCCCTGATATAACCATTTGATTGCAAGTTGAGGTGAGATTTAACAGAGAAATGGGTAACCAAAATCACCACGAGCACACAATACAAACAAGCTCCTTTTTCGTTTCTTCCCCCTCCAATTTTTCTCAGCAACCAAAAAGAGGGTTTGCTACAATATTTGTAATTCCATCTAAACGTGCTATCAATTTCTTTCAAATTTTAGTTCAGAACAACAAAAAAAAAAAAAAAAAAAAAACCCCAATACAACTAGAATCAAATAATAAACAAAACGAAGCACAAATATCCAAAATTCAGGTGGGAGCGATATAAAATTTTTTACATGAAAAGTACTAACAAAACTTTGATTTATGTAACCGGAAAAAGGAAATAAATACCCTGATTGGAAGATGGACCTGAGGCTCCTGATCCTCTCTTTCTTCTACATCTTATGAAAAATGTGAAATTTCTTTGGCGAAAGCAATGGGGAATTTCTACCCAACGGCGAAAGGAAAGTGAGAAGAGGTGTGGAACGTCATAAATAAAATATAAGAAGTTTCATTTTGCACCGCTAGACTGCAAGTCGTTTTCCCTTTGCTCCCCAAACTTTTTCTCTTATGTTTTTGTGTTAAAAAAGAAAATTCTGTTCTACATATTAGTTAAATAATCTATTAATTTTATTTATATATAAACTCCAGAGCAGTCTACTTGTCCTTTAGGATACTTAAATAATAAGCCTCAAAGTTTAATGTCTGTTTCAAATTGACCCTTGATATTTCAATTGTGTCAATATTAAAAATACAATTTTAATAAATTCATTGCATATAAATTCTTATATATTAAGTAAACCACCCAAAACTCCTTTTATTAAGACAGTTTGACCAAAATAATAATAATAATAATAATAATGCAAAATCATTATCCTATTGTGCTTGTTTTGTATGCCTTTATTTATTATTATTATTATTTTTTTTTCACGTTTGACAAGTATTCAATTCCTTAATAATAAACTTGAGTTATAAAAGTCTAGCAAAATAACTATGATTAAAGATGAAAATAATGGCTTATTTATCGTCTTTTGTTTTCTTAAAAGACTTTTATTAATAAATCACTAGTTCGAGTTTTCCTCTTCATACGTGTTAAAAAAAAAAAAAAAAAAACATTTCTTAGAAAAGTTAAGTACAAACAGTTTTACCAACGTGAAAAATTGCATAAATATGAGTACTTTGAGAAATGAAATAAAAAAGAGAATATTCTATCTGAATATGAAGAAGAACAAAGCACAGCAATTTTTGCTAAAAAGAAATAACATTTCAATTAAAAATAGAAACTACACTAAGTAGATAAATGAGAAAACCTCTTTCAAGAGAAGTAACTCATCTTGCTAGTCTTCTTGAAAACATTGATTTTTTTTTGGGGGGGTTAAGTTTTATATCCAAATAAAAAACTATACATCCTCAAGAGGTAGCTCAATCGGTTGGGACCACGTATAATAAAGCGGATGTCACTAGTTCGAATCCCCCTTCCCCCTCTTGTGCGGACATGTCAAAAAAATAAAATAAAAAACTATACAAAGGCAGAGGGGCATACCCCAGCAAAATAAAACTTGGTCAAGAGAGAATATCCTCCCCACCACAATACAAAAGAAAAAAAATTACAATAATTCTATTGAAATACCTACAATCTTTAAAGCCATCTCTTACATGCATTGAATTGCCAAAAGACAAATTCTATTTACATTTAACTACTAGTAGACTAAAGAAACTTTAAACTACCATTCTAGGGCTTGAATGCCGACGAACCTATGAGGGCCCAACCGCCAGAGAGTTTAGTTGACCTTCAAAGATATAAGGAATCATGGGTTAATAAGGGCCCGATAGCCTAACAACTCGACGACCCTCAACCCAGCCAGCTACCCGAATTCGAGCGCAAATTCGCCAAGCAGCCAATTCTCCCTCCACCACTCAGTTAACCAACTGTCCGCAACGTGATACCTCTCTTAACAAACTAAGGGAGGGAATCTCCACGTCAAGTTACAAATTCTTGGTGGTAGTCCCTTGAACCCTAAGGAAAGGTTGACCTATATAAAAAGCCTAGATGAACTTCATAGGTATGCAATAAACTCTACCAAAATATCATTTCACCGTTCTCTTGCTAACTTTGACTAACTTGGGCGTCCAAGTGGGTTCACTGGACCAATAAACCCTTCTAACTCTTTCTTTCTGTAGAACTCCTCGCTGGAAAGTGGTCTTCGCTGCAAATTCGCCAAGCAGCCAATTCTCCCTCCACCAACTCAGTTAACCAATTGTCCGCAACGTGATGCCTCTCTTAACAAACTAAGGGAGGGAATCTCCACGTCAAGTTACAAGTTCTTGGTGGTAGTCCCTTGAACCCTAAGGAGAGGTCGACCTATATAAAAAGCCTAGATGAACTTCACAGGAAAATAATAAACTCTACCAAAATATCATTTTACCGTTCTCTTGCTAACTTTGACTAACTTGGGCGTCCAAGTGGGTTTACTGGACCAATAAACCCTTCTAACTCTTTCTTTCTGCAGAACTCCTCGCTGGAAGGTGGTCTTGAGGACCCTTTATATCCTTGCACTAACAACCATTAATCCTATTTTGTTTGCTCTTCTTCCGTGGAAAACCCATTCAAATTATGCAACAGTTTCAAACCAAGCCACAGGCCTACTACCAGATTGAAACTGCAGCAACTGTGAATAGTAAACTAAAGTCTGAGGAAATTCGTAATTCACATGTAAATTCAGTATTTAATTAACTTGTAGATTATAAAGTTTGAAAATGTCATAACAAGCAAATAAACAATTATTGACATGACCATAGAGGCCCCCAAAGTCACAAAATTGACCGCTGCACCCTTCTTTGAAAAACCCTCAAAGAGAACCTCGAAAGCTCCTCCTATATGCCTAAGCACTATCAGTCATTGGTAAATCAACTGGCATTCCCGAGCAGAAGGGTAAATATTACAAGACGGGGGAGGGGAAACACAGGAAAGTTGAAATAAAATTTGAAACAATCTCCTAATTCTGTATAACCCTACTGGGTGGAGGAATCAACTTCGAGTTAAGAACCCCTTAATCAAGAAGATTCCTAAACCACCAATTGCTAATGAAAACATTATGGGGACGGCAATGGGTTCAACCTTGGCCATAATAATGCTTTTCCTGTTACTTCTTACTTGGCGAGACCTCTCTCCCGAACTCGAACTCTCACGGAGAAGATTGCTAAGGCTGTCCAACTGATGCATGATTTGACGTTGTCCCCGAGTAATACCTGATATCTGATTTCAAAGTAGGAACCAATAAGAAAATGAAAAACCAGCCAGCAAGCAATCATGTCTCAAACATGACTTTTGCTGACTAAATACCACTATAAACCTCTTGATCAAATTGTACTTGAAAACAGAAATCAATGTGATTATCATGCATTATTAAAACGACAATCTCCTAATGGGATACTTCTAGTGTCTTCTGATCAAGAAATTATCAGAAAATGAAAGGATAACACCTCCCACCACAAGCTGTTCTTTCAGTTTATTGAGAATGTAACTAGGCAAATAGTCGGAATTGCTCTATGCAAACTCAATTTTTGTAGGTTTTGATCTATATTTATTTTTATTTGCGGAGATCTTCTAATAAGTATTCTCCTACATGTCAACAATACCCTCCAAAGTAGTCTCCTATTTATCGCAACATATCAGCTGCTACCCAGTCATATGACGGGTACATGAATCACTTACAAGGACAGAAACTTGGACCAATGCTAGAAGGTAAAGCCCTATTGCCATGGCTTTAGACGCCTGGGTTCCAGACCTGTGTCCATGCAAACTGACTAGTATCCAGTCATTGTCCAGATTTTAAAAAGAAAAAAACTAACTAATCGTATTAGAGTCAAGTAAGAAGACTACAATATCATCATGAGAACAGATTGATAAAATGCCTGAATCAAGCAGAAATTTTTTTACCCTTCAAAACTGCAAGTTTTTTCAGTTAGCCCTATCGTCATGCTTTAGAGTATGGGTTCAAATACAGACTGATAAATCGTCTTTATCTCTTCTTCACTGCCTCCATAAATTTCTGAACAGTGGTACTATTTTAGTCACTTTCCTTTCTGGTTGGTTCATTGCATCTTTATGGCAGTTCATTCCTAAGCTGCATGTTATCATCCAACCACGTGCCGTTAATCCACCTCTTTGTTTTTATTTCTTTCATTCTTTTTTTTCTTTGGCAGCGGACTGAGGGTTGCAAATTAAGGAACATCTACAAATCTAACTGAATTATTAGGGTACACAAAGAAATTGTTGATAACTTTTTTTTTTTTTTGAAAAGTAATTTTTTGTCTTAAAGGGGAGGGGGAGGGAGGTCGTACTAGTGTCCTCAAGGGGAGGTTTCTAGTTATATACAATATACTACGAACAGTATAAACTGGCAAGGTGTTTAACCATCATAGCAAGCAGCCTTAACATATCAAATGCAACTATTAGCATTGTAACTTGTCTCTTATAATTATTTACCGAAAGAGCTAGAGAATAACAAACTTTAGAAGAGTATAAAGAGTCTAAATTAATACCTCTTCCATCAAAGGAGACTCCTTAGCCAGCTGGGAGGAAGATGACGAATTAGGCATCATGGATCCAATCAACGAACCATTGCCTAAACTAGAGATGAACTGCGAAGTGGGAGCAGAGCCATTGCTGGGGTCAGCTTGAATAGACATATTTTGTTGGCTAGGAGAAATTTTCTTGATGGTTAACTTGAAATTGAGCTCTTCAATATGATTTGTAAATTCATCCATTCTATCATTCAATGAAGAAATTTGTTCCGAAAGCCGAGTAATGACTCCCTACAAAAATAAATAAATAAATAAAGCAAGAAATAAAAACAGATTGACAAATGAAAATTTCAATTGCTAGTATCGTAGCAAAAGCACAATATCAGAACCATTAAGAATAACTTAAAACATCGTGAGTCTACCTCGCTCGCCAGTGCTGCAGAGGACTCCAAGTTTCGGTCATCATACCTTCTACTGTTGGCAGTATATCCAGTAAGTCTGGCCAGATTCTTGTCCCTCTGGTTTGAATATGAAAGTGACACACCTCTGTTCAAAATCACATCGTCACTCAAAGGCAGCGAACTTTTAAAAAGAAAGATAAAACAAACAGAAAAATACCATATTTGGGAAGTTCATTATAAAAGGTGCGCACAGTCAACACAGTCACACATACTTCTTGTTTTGAGGTTTTGGACCAGTACATTTTTATATAAATTTCTTAAATAATACTTTCTTCCCTTTAACATTGTCCAAAATTTTCTAAAGTATGAGTCAATGACACAATTAGATATTTAGAACTTAAAAAATCTTTATTGTAATGACCCAGGGAAAAGCACTAGCCACATCTGCGCTATCACTTCAAAAAGACTAGTCAATTTGAAAATTCCCTAGAATTAATTAAAAAGCCCAGTTTCACCTAGTAACTAGGCAATGTGAGACTTAGCACTACATGACTATCTTTATAAATCACCCACTCTATGTGGGCTTCTTCTCATCTTCCCAATATGGGACTAAAGTGTTACAAACTCTCTCTCTTAAATTCCTAACGTCCTCGTCAGGGTCACGTCATGCAGTACTCCAGTATCACATAATCTGGCGTTACTAGATGGCTCTGATACCACTTGTAACAACCCAGGAAAAAGCGCTAGCCATATCTGCGCTATCACCCCAAAAAGACTAGTCAATTTGAAGCTTTCCTAGAATTCATTATAAAGCACACTTTCACCTAGTAACTAGGTAATGTGGAACTTAACACTCATGACTATCTTTATAAACTACCCACTCTGGGCTTCTTCTCATCTTCCCAATATGGGACTGGGGTGTTACATTTATAATAAACACAAAAATCCATGGGGTACACTAATTTTGCACAGCACTGATAGAAAGCATCTCTTTTGTCCCTCCTGACCGAACCGCCAAAAAATCACAATAGAAAAAGTTGTTCTTACCAGGAGAGTAGCGTCCAAGACATCTTTATCTGAGGAGGCTTTGTCGTCCGGCTCCTCATAAATGATGTTAGGACTAAGTGATTTTTACTTTAGTTTCTCAATTCAATAATGATACAAGATAACAGAAAAGCAAATAATTTCTCACATGGAAAACCTAGCAACGGATTGGCAGGAGCAGTCTATTTTTAAAACATACAAGATAAATCACACAAACCTCAATGGAAAATAATCTGCATTGCCAGAAAAAATCCAGAAACCACTTTGAATTCCTAACAGGCTGGTTAACTTTCAAGGCCATATTCCTAACTGAATACCGACCAAGGTAAAGAGGACAAAAAGGGACCACACACATGATTTTATAGAGAGTGACAGCATGAAAATTCCATGTAAAGACATTGGCATCCTCTTTGTCGATTCTCAAACCCAGAGAATCAGGGCTTCTAACATGCTATAATTTGGCGTGAAGTTCAAGTTACCAGCTCAAATAACATGAAGCAATCAAACATGTACAGATATATACAATTTGCAAATCCATGGATCTCACATATCGACCTACCTCCATACCCTTGTCAGGATACAATGTCAGCATATGTATATTGAATTCACAACAATAATAACAATATAGAAGGCTCAGAAAAATGCACCTCTTAAGATGCTTATTTCTCATGGCGATTCTATCTGCAGAGGCTCTAGAAAGTGCGTCTTTGGGACTTGAAACCAGATCCTCATCTAGGCTGAGCTTCGTCTTTAAATCTTCTGGCAGGGCCTGTGGCAAGATTAGATCACAACTTTACTTATAAAAAAAAAAAAAAAAAAACGATCACAACTACTAATGCATGGAAATGCATAATAAGTTGAGTTTTCATACCATGACCTCATTTACAAGCTTTTCCAATTGAATTTGTTCAATATATGTACGAGGAACATATGAACCTTCCAATCTCAGCTGCTCAGCAACAAATTTTACATCTAACCGGTCCTTTCCTTGCACCTTTTCATCAAAAAGGAAGAAATTTAGGTTGGTATAGTTCACATACTGGGTTACAATAAGAGATCAAAAAGATTAAAGATGAACACAGTCGCATTTAAACACCAAACATCATGTCTCTTAGATGTATATCTTAGCCTCAACCACTTGTTCTGCAGTCATATGATGGAAAAAGGTAGGAAATAAATGAAGAGAAGTGAAAGTTTTGCCAATAGGAACCACTCAATGAGCCAGGTCAGGCAAGGCCCAGACTAAACTTTTCCTCTTAAGGTCACGCCAGCACCAACCACACAAGGCACTCAGGCGAGGGCAGGCCTTGGCCTGAACTATGAATGTTCTTGGCGCAGGCCTGGACCAAACACCTCTAGCCAGGCCATGGACAAGCCTATATAAGAGAAATGAAGAGTATGCCTAAGCATAGGTTTTCTAGAACCAAAGTTTACAACATATGTAGAATCCTATCTGAGTATTCATAGATGAAGGTGCAGAAATACATAGCCATACCTGAACATACTGACGTTTTAGTTGCTCTAGCCAATCGATTTTTACAATGACCTTCCCATCAGAGAATACATGGCTGGTTCTTTTAAGGATAGCTGCTATCGTGTATCCCAAGGCCATTAGTCCACCAAGTAGACGCACGCTAACCTCAAAAGTTATTCTTGGTGATATGAGAAATGGATTATCTGTCATCAATTCCTGCAAAACAGACGTATAACCCATCAAGTCAGGTAATACCATATAGCTTCGCCTTCAATGTGTCAAATTGATTCTTAGCTAGAATGGAGAGCCACAGAAAGGTAAGAAGTCAACCATATAGGAAATTTATTCTGTTATATATGGACTTACAAGATTAAATAAAGTGAAAAAAATCATTGGCAACAATGGTCTTTGTTGAAAAATTATCATCAAAGGAACAAGTACAAAATTCAATATAATGCAACTCCTATGGTCTACAACTCTTAATATAATTTGGTCCTCCAACTTCGATTAGTGTGGCTATTTGGTCCTTATTCTTCTAATTACAGTGAAATTGCCCTCCAATTTTTGACATTGTTCTTCAATTTTACCCTTTTGTCCAAATCTGTTTAAATTAAGTTAAAGTTAGTCACTTGCAAGTAGCATGATTCAAATTGCACAAGTGGCTTGCTTCATTGGACATATTATACCACATCACCTACCTTACAAATATCTTGGATTTTTATTTTTTTAATCAAATAACAAACAAAAAATAGAAATCCTCCTGTGGAGCTTCCTGGTGTTTCCTGCCATCTAGACCTTACAAACTTAATAGACCCAAAAACTCAAGAATCAATGGTGATACATCTAGCAAGAGGGAATGGTGTACAGCATGGCTATGTAGGTAAGTTCGAGAAAAAAAACCTTTGTTTGACCTGTCCTAATCTTGATTCCAACCTCCTCCAAGGACAAAAAGTCTCAATACCCAAACTTCCTCCTAACGCCACAAGCAATGCTACTACAGTACACAAATTGGGTGTGAAACCTTCCCTTTGCATCTACCCAGACAATAAAATTGCCTCCTTGCTCAAATAACACCTTACATACCCAAGTATCAAGGAATTCCATGAAACTATATCTTACACCCATCTTATGTCATGTCAAGGTACTGCAAAAGAAAAAAACAATTTATTTGACAAGAATTCAAGAAACAAAAGTCTAATCTGTCAACAAACCCATGGCACCTCCTGACCTTATAAGAATAACGTGAAGATCAGGTCATACTCATTAGGTGCATGCCTAAATAACCAATATAAAAAAATCTATTAGTACAGCACCCCCCCCCCCCCCCCCCCCAAAAAAAAAAAAAAACAATTTTGTCCTATTAAACAACTCAAATCTTATTTTCTCGGTTTTTCTTTATCAAAAAAAAAAATCTTATTTTCTCGGTTTATGTAGATTGCTATTTATTACAGACAGTTTTTGGGCTTTCTTAGACTTGCTTGATAAATTTCTTTTAACTAAAGCCAACATCACTACATTGATTTGAAAATTCATTGGATCAACCGAAAACATGCTTAGCATGATATCAATGTCTCTACAAGACTACAATCACACAAAATCCCTTAATCTGAACTATTTGGGACCCACAAGATGCATCACTTTTATCATGCAGCTATATCTGATCATGCCCTACTAAGGCCTCACCACTAGACTTACTAACAAGCAACTATCAAAAGTGAGATACATAAAATTCTTTTTCTATGAAGCTATTTCTCGGACCATACCTTCACTAAACAATCATGTCCGTAAACAGAAAATACAGGGACATACAGAAAGTCTATTACTTCTCAAAATATGTTGATCACTAAAAATTTCAGAATGCACATTTATCCTTTTTTTTTCCTGCAAGTAAGAATGCAATTATAAAAACAAGAAAACTCAAACTTTAGAGAGGCGAACCTCAAACATGAGACTGTATTTTCCATCTTTATTCCGCATCCTTAAATATGATTGGCAAGATTCTGGATCTTCACCAGGTGGCAGAAGGTATATATCATAAGTCTGCTCCATTGAATCTGTATGATTTTCAGTGAAAACAGCCTTGACTTGGTCCACCGTCACCTTCCTTGCTGACTACAATTAGAGGCAGCACTCAGTTATCAACGTAGACAAGTTGTAGTACTACATCCATCCTACATTATTTGTCCACAAGTCCATTTTGAGATATTCCAAAATATTATCCACCATAAAAAGTTAATAGACTCAATTTTAATAATTTTCCTCACCCTTACTTTATATGAGTTCAAATTAAGGAGGTTAATTTCGAAAATAGATGACTTTTTTATTTAAAAAACAATGCATTAATGTCATCTCCTTAAAAAATTAGAGTTTCTAAGGTGGACAAACAATATGGGATGGAGAGTAACTTAGGGACTTTCGGCAAGAATAGCAACAAGTATACACATAAATATAAGAAGTAAAATATCATAACATAGAGAGTGACCTTTAATATATAAGTAGGAGTCTGAAATCCAGTAAATGGATTGAACTTGTTGGTGATTTTTATATGTGCTGTTTGGAGATCTGGCTCAATAAAGGCCTTGTACATTGGATATACCTGTGTAGAAGGGTCTAGTTGAGAACTTTTAACAAAGCAATTTCTATTTGGATATAACGATTAAAAGGAAAAACAAACCGTTTCCGATATTTGCTGGATTATTTCTTCTGGTTCTTGTCCAGCACGTTGTATATCTCGTAAAACCCGTTTGACAAGGTCAAAGTGAACTCCACCTGTTACAGACACACGAAGGTCCAGTAGAGGTCTCAACCTTTCACTCAAAGCATAGATGCCCTCAATGATGACAATACGGGAGCTTGGCACTTTGAGGGTCCTGTCACCAGTACATGCATTTAAATACATACCAGGTGGATATGAAAGAGGTGTAGATAATTTAACTAGGAATTAATAAACAAATAAACAATAAAAATAAAAACTGCCAGATTATTCAAGAAATAAACCGTGCATTAGCAGAACCATAAAACATCAAAAAAGGAAGTCCGATATCATAACGGAGTACATCTGTACAGGGAAAAATATGGCTTCAGATTTCAAGATATAGATAGGACATAGTACCCAAAATATTTCTTTTCCTTTTTGTTCTTGGATGGGCCGGAGGCTCTGAATATAAATATAGATCTCTCCAATTATGGAAGATCTTGCACAAACGACTTGGTCCCTTAAAATGAATGAGAAAAAACTAACCCTCATAACAATATATAAGTACATGAAAGATCACCTGTAACGACTCAAAGAAAAGAACAAGCTACTTCTACACTATTACCCCAAAAGAACTAATCAATTTGAAATTTCCCTAAAATTACTTATAACAGCCAGTTTCACCCAGTAAGTACCAATTTGGGACTTAGCACCCATTAGTGTCTTTTATAAACTACCTAGTCTATGTGGGCTACTCATCTTCTTAAAATAGGACCAAGGTGTTACAAACTCCATTCCTTAAACCCCTGACACCCTCGTCAGGGCCTTACAACCTAAATATGATACCATTTGTAACGACTTAAGGAAAAGCACTAGCCACATTTGCTGTATCACTCCAAAATGATTAGTCAATTTGGAGTTTCCCAAGATTCACTTGTAAAGTCTAGTTTCATCTAGTAAGTAAGTAAAGTGAGACTTAGCACCCATAAACCACTCTATGTGAGCTACTCATCTTCTTAATATGGGACTGGGGTGTTGCATCATAATATCCACTACTGTTTGTGTCCAATAGCAGAGAAACTCAGTACATCATTGTACTGATCATTCACAATGAAAAAATAAAAAGCTTCTATTGTTTGTTAGGACTAATTGGGACATTTAGAACTCACATCTAAGATCTCCATATATTATTCCTTGAACTACCGTATCCTTATTCGTTTACTTATCAAAAAAATTATTCCTAGAACTACCGTGAAATAATATAATTTCAAACAGCTTAATCAAATAATAATGCACCCCTCGGCTATGAAAAACTATTAGACTATTAGATGGAGAGCAAGTACCTGTATCCTGTGCGGGAACTAGACTTGAAATCATAAATTGGAACCTGGACCTCCTTCCCTGCTTTTAAATCATGGATATTCTGAAGCAAGGTGTGAAAGTCTGTCAAGCGTGGATCTGTTTCAGAAAGATAATAGAACCACCAGAATTACACTTGTGTCTTATTTCCAAACTTGAAACTGTTAGCTTGGTTTGATTAAAGGCTCACAATTATAAATAAATTCGAAAACAAGGTATTTGACAGAAACTGATTAGATTGTCATGCCAGCTTTACAATGATATCCAGACATGCTCGCTTCTTCCCAACATGCAAAAGTTAGTTAACTTTACAAATAATTTCCATGAAACCAGACGGAACTTGGAAACAAACAAAAGATTTATACACTGAGTGCAAGTTATTGATATTTTCATTCATTAAAAGACAAAAGAGCAAGGCCGTAATGAGCTATTGAATCAGCGATGACACCAAGGGCCAAGACATCCATGGTAACGCACACCTAAGAACACTAACCATGACTGTGTCATTAAATCAGACTCCACAGATGGACTGAAGACATTCCAAGCTCACAATGACTTTTTTGCCCAATCATACACATTTTTTTAAAAAAAAAGATTTGGAAAAAGAGAGGGAAAGAAGTTTTGGCTCCACTCTTGTACTAGAGCATAAAGTATCCAATCATATTAAAAAGAACATTAAGAAAGAAATACTATTCAACAGGTCTTGCAAATTGCACGCGTCTCCTAAAGTTTCAAATCTCAAATATAAAAATCATTTGAGAGAGACAAAAAAAAAAAAAAAAAAAACCAGGAACAAAAGCTCTCCAGCCCGAATTGTTACTATAAGTTTCTATGAACAAACTAGTGTATTTCCCTATGGGTCACAAAGCCCTATACTCAATAGCATTACAAATCAGCACATTCACTAAATCAACACAGAAAATTGTAGCAATGAGATAACTGACAAAATCGTGACCTAAAAGTAATATGAGTCAAAACACCTATGTCAATGCTTCTGTGCAACTCTGAACTTAGACTTAATTCACTCAATTGATTGGTTTCCTCCCAACTTTCAATGTTAATATGCATATGTCTAGCAAGGCCCGAGTAAGTGGGAAGTATGCATATGCCCTCACCATGTATAAAGGAAAGCGTTTTCTTACACAGATTTCTTTTTCTTTTCTTTTTTTCCTTTTTTTTTTTAATCTTTTTTTTTAATTTTTTTTTATAAGTAATAATCAGTTTTATTGAAAGCGTAAAAACGCCCCAAAGTACACCGGTACACAGATTTCAACAAGATGATATAAAACTTTTGCAGATCTTATCTCCTAAGAAACATTAATGCAAGAAAATCTCTGATATTATTACTACTTCTGGAGAATAGAATACCCATAGATATGCTAAAGCTTCATAAGAGAAGAAAAATGAGTAAGAAGATGATTTACCATCAAAGTTGCCATCAACAACTCGACTAGCATCATTGTAATTGTCCATTGAAATAACAGCAACACTTGGCATAAAACTGAGTATCTTTTCTGTAAACACCGTCTTTCCAGCCCCAGAAGGACCTGCCACGCCTACCAATATTATTCCCTCATTCTTTTGGGCTAACAATTGGAATGCACGGATTACTATAAAGAAACCCTTCTCAAATGACAAAGGGTCTTGAATTGAAGTAATCTCATATCGATCGCAGTCCTTTCTCTTAACCAATCGCACTTGATCTTTTAACAGAACCGGCCGTCTCTGATGTGAATCGGTGATAGAAGTATCTTGAACCATTGCAGATATGCTGGGTCCCTCTGATTATGAGAAACAGATAAAGCACCAAGATAAACAAATTTAAAAACATATAATGTGATAACTACAGAATTTAAGACGCTTTGTAAGGCAAAAAGATAACAATCTGCATTTGAATAACAGCAGACGTATGTCATAAAAGAAGCAATATCTGCAATAATTCACGACTATGAAATTAAAATGTTTAATTAGACAAATGTTTCCAACATCCAATTAAGAAAATAAAATTTTCTGGACTTTCTTTTAGACTCGTATAGTATTTCTCTTTAGTAGTTAGTCATAGCTATTATAATTACACAGAATTGAGATGATTCATCAAAATCCTAGATAAACTCCTCTGTAGTGTAAGGAAAAACAGAAGTCCATTTAATGTCATAAAAGACAACACTACCTCATCTAGTACCTTATCATTAATATAGAAGAATGACTTAGTTTTCAAGAGAGATCAAAACAATCCTAATATAGAATGACTTAATTTACAAGACAGATCATTAAAATCCTTGATAAACTCCTCAACAGTGTAAGGGCAAACAGAAGTCTATTTTAATGTCATGAAAGACAACACTACTTCATCTAGTACCCTATCACTAAGATAGAAGAATGAGTTAATTTTCAAGATAGATCAAAACGCTCCTACAGTTAATTCATGAAAACATTCAAGCCATGGAAATGCAATTAAGGTCCATCTTTCTCGAGTGGTTCTAGCTTTGGTTGAGTAAATTCAGAACGATTTTCTTGCTTTTTTCTTTTTGGGTTGTTGGGTTGCTTGTGGGCATTGGGTTTTCCTTTGTTTTTCTTGCTTTTTTCTTTTGTTTGGTGTCCTTGTGTATATTCCCAGTGTACTTAGGGGCGCCTTACGCTTTTTATATATGCACTTGGTTACCTATCAAAACAGAGCTTTAGGAGCTTTAAGCTTTATACATCAAGTCAATTTGTTTGCTGTTTCATGCTGTTATCTTTCACTTATATCATATAACAGAGCACAATTACTGGTGAGTCTCCATGCAGAACTTTAAGAATGGAGCTAATTATACATGTAAAAATCAAAGTATTAAAATAACAGTATTTGAGAAATTAAGGCATTGCTACACAATTCAAAGTTTTCGTATTGTAAAATAATCATGGAAATCAATATTGACTTGATGTATTTGGATTGCTGATCATCATAAGAATCAATAATGTCATCAACATCGAATAATCATATCTTAGAAATCAATGCATAACACAAGGTCACAAAACCAACACATTCTGGTATAATTCCAAGTATTACATCCAAGAAGTTGGCATAGAAGCAGTAACCTCCAATTAACAAAACAATACCATACGTGTATAACAACTTTGACAGGACGTGCTTTTGAGAATTACATCAAACACAACTACAAAGTACCAAATTATGGTTTAAAGATCCAAACAAACACATGTTGCACTCATTTTAAAACAACAATAAATAAAAAAAATTGATCCAAACAACATCCTCCATTATAAAAATAAAAAATAAAAACATAAAATAAGGATCACCCAGAAAAGAATATCACAAACATAACATACCCAGAAAAGAAAACCAACAAAAATCATATATACACAAACAAAAAGCACAAAACAAGGTTAACTCTCTTCTAACAATCTGTTCGGATCCAACTTTATGTGCCCCCACGCAACCGACTTAAACAAAACGCGAAATAAAATGAGAAGAACAACAATTACGCATAAAACATAAATGCCAAACAAACAAAACCCAGAAAAAACAAGGATCAAAAACAAACCAATGTGCAATGTTGGTGATGATGGAAACACTAACCGAGTTGTTTCTTTCACTGGCAACAAGTCACGGTGAGTCCACCAAGAATTAAACCCAATAAGACAGGCCAGCCCAGTTCCTCCTATATATTGCTTTTTCTTCTGGTTTTCTTTCCCGGTATAGAAAGGATTAAAGGAATGTGATATTCCTGGACTTTTTTTGGCTAGTGGGAATTCTAGAGAATCTGCTTACACTCCTGAGAGAAAGAGAGAGAGAGAGGAACACTTAAAGCGGTAGTTTTTCTTTGTTCTTTTTTCTTTTTTCCTTTGTTTTTGTTTTTCTTTCTTTATAGTCACGACTCGTATACCAAGGACTTGGGCAACCCAACCCCAATGATACTGCTGTCTGCAAGTAGCCTACGAGATGTCTCTTCCAACCCTAACAATAATTTCTCTGCATATTTTTTGTATTTAATTTTTTTAATTTACGTTTTATTTTTTATTTTTTGGAGATTTCAATTGAATCTCATATTCTTTTCTGCTTCTGCCTTTTCTTTAATTCTATAGGATAATAAAACCCAACCAAATTAAAAAAAAAAAAAAAAAAAAAAATTACATGCAATATGTGATCGTTAGCCAAATATAATTAAAAAAAAAAATTAAAAATTATATTTTTCTCTCACAACTGTTTAACAATGCTAATACGACAGTTCAATTTATGTTACGATTATCATTAATAAAGCCAAATACAAATTATAATGTGTCACCGGCTCACAAAATTTATTATTTAAAAAATGTGTAATTAATTTATGAAATTTAAAATATATATATATAACATTTTTTTGGCATTATTATTAGTTTTTATTTATTTATTATTAGTTTTTCCTTTTTCTTTGGAAAATTTGGGTGCTGCTTTTCAATCATAAATTGCATGGTCTAGCTCAAAGTGGTAGCATGTGTTGTCCTAGCTTGATGTACAGAATATGCTTTTCTTTCCGTAGCTTTCACGGGTTGGCGCCTGGCGGTACAAATTGAATGAATTAATATAGGCAATTTCCAAAACTAGTTGTAAAGTTCCTCTCCTCTGCGGCTGCCCACCTCATATGAGCGGAATTAAATGCCAAAGAGAAGAGACCATGCCACTTGTTCATTAAATTCTACGTGTGGATGTCCAAGCCAGCAACCCGACCGAGAACCATCTAATTCTAGAGTTAGAGTCTGTTTAGGATTGTAGTGTCTGTCAAGCCAAAAAGTACGTTTTAGTTATTTTTAAGTTTTTTGAACTTTTAAAAGTGCTTTTAATTTTTTTACCAAACGAGTACTTTTTTTTTTTTTCAAACGAACTTTTTGAGGGTTAAAAACACTTTTAAGCCCCTTAAATGCAATCTCAAAGAAACCCTTAGTGTATTTAACGCGTGCATAATTTTATGTTATTTAAATTTTTTGTCTTCAGGGATAGCTCAATTGGTTGGATACCACACTTCATGAAGCGGAGGTCGCTAGTTTGAATTTTCTTCCTCCTCTTGTGCAGACATATAAAAAAAATGTTATTTAAATTTTTTAAAAGATGTAATAGTATTGATTTTATATACAATAAAATATATTAACTTTAAATTATGACCATAAAATAAATATTATTGATTCTATTTATCAACTTGTAAATGTGGCAATAAATAAAAGAGATATATGTCCATATCCCACATAAAAAGAGTTTTCCTTTTCTTCTTCTTTTTTGTTGGCCGTACGTTTGAAAGTTTAAAGTGAACCTTTCGAGGTGGGAATTTTATTTCCTTGTGGTGTTGAAAAGAAGAGAGAATTGAAATGGCAAATACGGAATGGATTCGATTCCCACAGCTGGTCAAAAAGAAAGATTTCGGAAAGAAAAATGATTGAAAATGAAATAAAAAAGACTACCCAAAAGCAATAATATTGAAAGGATTAATTAATTGCTTCTGATTTGCTCTATTTCTTGTTAACCAATAGCATTGGCATGATAAGAGAGAGGCATGACATGGGTTGAACAAGACTCTGTGTAACCAAAATCTCAAAGAATCCGTGGTTGGTGCTGCCAAGTCTATTTCTAGAAGGACATAATTTTTTTATAAATTGGATTGTAAGAACAAAATTTCAATCCAAAAATATCATGTGTTATCAGAGAATCACATGTTTTTGAATAGTACGTACTTCTTATTACGTGTTTCTTGTATGTTCAAATGACACCACACCTTTTAAATACTAAAATTGGAAAAATTCCCATAAAATGGTTTGGAAAAAAGCAAGGACATATAAATAAGGAAAAAAGTTGAAAATTATTGCCCCCATCAAAATGCATGTGCTTTGTTGCTTTCTTATGTCGTGTGTGTGGCTGTGTATTATTTTTATAAACGTTTCAACATATAATGAATTGGTTGAGATTAAGACTAATGTTACTCTTCATACATATTACGTGTTTTAAGTGCTTGATAATGAAACCCGCTTAAAATACGTTACGTCAACCAGTGTGATAAAAGGAATTAAATAGTAGCATAAGTATGAGATTATTTACTAACCAATTTCTGCCAACAAATCCATTTAAACTATTAAAAAAAAAACTACCTTGTTCAGCGTGCAATTCCATTGTGACAAGCCACAATTTATAATGATATTTGACTGAACCTTAAAGAGTCTTCGTCAACCATGCATGGCATCAGATAGTGACCCACCTCTCTGAGTCTCTCTTGTTCGACCAATTCAAAAGTTGTTGCTCGGGGGCCTGCTTCCTTTAATTTTACAGAAATTAATTATATCCATTTAAGGTTTCCCCTCTCCTTATATTGTATTGCTCATGAACCCAAAAAAAAAAAAAAAAAAAAATGTTTTTCAGAGTATTACATTATTTATTTATTTATTTATTATAAGTTATTTACAAATTAATGTAGTGGTCATTCATTAAAATATAGACTATCATATGCCAGTTTTCATGTTAATTATTATTTGATGTATCAGTCCAACTGTCCACGTGACACTTACTAAATAAATTACGTACTAAGGAAAATTGTGTTATGCCATTTTCCTTTGAGTTGAAATTGAGGCGGTAAAATTTTCATTTTGAAATTTTTGGGCCAAGTGAATTTTCAACTTGACTTTTCAAACAGATTAGGAGGATTTATGGTCAACTGTGCCATAAAATTAAAGGTATTGTTTAGTTGTTTAGACTAAACGGCAATGCATTTAATTTTTACCAAAGTCATACTTACAATTTTAAAATGTATCTGACCAGTTCTTTTCAAATCAAACATCAATTATTCTTCTTTGCATCTTTTCTTTGACATTTTTCATGGGTTTACTTTGAATTTTCCACCCCGTTGTCTGAGTTTAAGTGGTATTTTTGATATTTCCATATATCATTTTTTTTTTTTTTTTTTGACTTTGTCTTCGGCTGTATGAGAGAGTTGCCTGGATCTTTGAGGAAGGTATCTGATTCTGATGGGCCCTTTGAAAATCCAAGAACTTGAGAATTGCTCAGCCAACCAAACCACATAAAGAGAATTGCTTACCAAATTGGCCCGTTTTACAGTTTTTTCTCTTCCTCTTCAAACAACTTGTTGGGCAGCACCTGCAAAGCCCTTTGGAAACCGATGAATTGAAACCAACCCTACTTCTCTCTTTGCAACCTCATCCACTTCAATTCAACATACTACCCATGACTCCTTACAAGCAAATAACTGACTGACTACCCACGTGCCATACAAACTAGACTAATTATTAGGGCATATTTGTTATTACTGAAAATGAACAAAAGTTAAAATATGATCATTATTTCTATTCATTAGTTTTGTTGTCCACTATTTGGTATAGTGAACGACTTTGGTGAATAGAATTATATTGTAATCGGATTTTCTAAAACATTCTTATAATACAATTCTAAATTGGTGTTTTGTGATTCTATTATTTATATGTAAAAACATTGAAACTTGCTTATTTACTAATATAACACCTAAGAAAATAGAACACAAAATTTTTTAGACTTGATCAACCGAGTTTGCACTAAATGGTTGATTCAAACAAATTTGACTCAGAATTGAATGATTTGACTTGCATTGAATGCGAGCCATGACGACTCAGTTGAGCTAGTCACAACCCTGATCGACTGACATGTGGGATTGAGCCAGATCACAAAGCCCTAGTTGAACAAAACCAGACCTAGGTTGGCTAAGCACTGTAGCACCAACTTAAAACTCTAAATAGCGCCTCAAGTCGGTGCAAATATTGTTCAAAAGCTTTTCTCTCTCTAGAATCTATGAATGTGTGAGGGAAGGTTCTTGAGTGTATTGTTGACAAGTCACTACTAACTAATTAAATTCACAAGTCATTTTTAGTTTAATCATTCCACAATTTATGAACTACCACCTCAGTTTGTAAGAAAATTTGTAGTAAAAGATGTTACACTCCTAGCAGCACTCTTTCGTGAAAAATCTCAAAATAGCAAATTAGATATACCCGCCACAGACTCCATCAGATTGGTATGAGAATTTATCAGCGGAGTAATCTAATTTTCTATACCACTTGAATATTCGCATGGTTTTCAAGGGCCTCTTCTCAGGAGTACTACGATACTTGATTAGAAGCGGCAACTGGCGAGTGTAAAGGCCTCCCATGCGGAATTAACTCCTAGTGGGTGTACACTGCAAAAGGAAATTTTTCCTGAAGAAAATTCTCAATATTAGTGCCTGTCATAGTAACGTCCCATGGCTGATACTGTTGGATTATCATCAGCTGACATTTTGCATCTTACTATTAAAAGGTTACAGCTCTCTATAGGATTTCTTTAGATTGAAAATGAACTCGTTTCCAGTTTCGTCAAAAATTGTCTCAATGCACTGATTATAGGGAGAGGGTTCTCCAGATGAGCAGCATGGCCACAGTTGGGAATCTCAACCATCTCATGTATCTTATTCTCATTCCATAAGTCATCTGCACTCTTGAAGCCATGGCAAGCTTCATAAAACATTTCTTGAGCAATTGTCTTGAACTTTGTATCCTTCTCCCCATAAATGAGCATAAGGGGCGTTCTGCAATGCTTCAAGTCTTCCCACAATGGCCTATAATGCAGAGAAAAAAGAAAATAAAACTTCAAAATAAAACTTGTTTTTGAAAGTAGTGTATGAAACTCCTAAAATTACATAGAGAATGTATGTTCTATAGAGCATAGACAAACGATGAAGGCAGCAGCATTAGCTTGTTTAGTTGTACTGGGTCCCCTATCTTCAGATGGCCATATCTCAGTCAAAAGGCTCAGCTAAACGTACCATAACATGCAATGGGAAAGGTGCCTAGAGTAAAGGAACGAGCCAATTACCAACATCCTTTAACACCCCTACAAGCACTTAATAATGTTAAGTATTGCATTGCATAGATGGCCCAGCAAAAAACTCGACTTGAAATTATGCTTTTTTGAATCCTCCCAATTTTAAAATTTCAGAAACTGGTTTTCCATTTCCATAAAATTCTGGCAAGATATGCAAATATCGAAGGTGCTGAAGACATTTAAAGATCCTTTGTGCTCCCATCGTTTTAATGATGGGGAAAAAAAAAAAAAAAACTTAAGAAGCTGATACTTTAGATGAGGAAAATTTTAGAACTCAAGATAAGCTTACAGCTGCCTCCCAACGCTCGAGTCAGACAGAGCTTTTGCAAGATTCCACACATCATCATGCTGCAAGCGGCTGGTGACTATTTGATTGAAGTGGGGATGGCCTCTTAAGCTGTTCAAATGCAGAATTTATTAGACAATTAATAGGCCAGGAATCATGAGTCTAATGAAGGGAATCACAGAAGCTAGACAATCTGAAAGAGAAAAACCAAGAAATCACCTCTTCCACAGATCTCCAGCATACCAGGAGTCCACAAAGAGTTGTAAGCCATGAGCAACAAGGGAACGTGCTCTGGAATCATCTTTAGCCCTACGAACTTTTCTTGCTACTTTATCTTTTAAACCAGGGCTTCCAGCTATTATAACAGCTCCTTTGATCTTCATGATAAATATTCATTTCTATTAACCACATGAGAATAAATGTGAAGCTCAAAATGATGATCAAAATCTCAAACATCACCGTTGTACCTTATCACTAAATCTCAGGGCCATGTGTAGTGCAATTCTTGCTCCCATCGAGTATCCCACACAAATAACTTTCCCAGGAGTAATTTGATTAATCATTTTATATATTATGTCTGCAACTACCTCAATGGAAAAACTTGGTGGCGCGGTATCCTTAGCACCATGGTTTTGTATCTTTGATCCCCCATGACAAGGAAGATCAATTGAAATACATCTAGCTGATCCTGAGATGGCTTTCATAATAGAAATCCAGTCTTCACCAGTCCCAAGAAATCCATGAAGAAATAAAACTATATTATCCTGCAACAGCTAAATCATGGTGGAGTGAGCATGCAATAAAGGAACACAACTATGGGTATATACATCAGTCTCAACAAGCAATGACTGCAGAAAATGCAAAGAGTCATTAATAAGTAAAATTATTGTCATGGAAATTGTCCAACTACCACGCAAAATAAATAACATATACACACAGTAAAACAATAATTTGACCTCCACACCTCAAAACTGAAGATGCCAGGCAACTTTGTTATCAGTAGTTCATCCCTCATGTTCATAGAGTGCATTTCATTTGAGGTTTTCGAAGTCAACTAAAAGAGGCCAAGTTTTGGTAAACCTATTCCTGCTGTTGATACAATTTTGCTAACAAACCACTATTAACTATGCATTAATAAACCAATCAACTTTTCTTGGCAGAAGAAACTGATTACAAAATTATGGTTCCATGTCTTGCTGTTTCCAGTAACTGTAGTGATTATGATCCCAAAGAATGAGAGAGCATCTAGGTACATTAAGTTGTCGAAAGACGAAAAGAGAAAAGGGATAAGTACAGGAATGATGTAAAATTCTTCTACTTACACTGGTTCTTTGTCCAACCTCACGAACTTTGAAGAAACAAAAGTAATCCTTCGTATCTATATTCAGTTCGTATATACTAACTTGCTCCCCAGTAAACTTTCTACAAATAACGTTGTCGTTAATTTGAAATTTCTGCAGAACTCGATTAGCATCAGCAACAGAAGCTTCTACGAAACCACTATATGGATCACGACCAATCCTGAGAGGATCAGTTGTAACATCTTCTTCAAGCCAACGGTATGTTCCTAGGCCATGGGCTATAGATGGGACCAGTTCACTTTTCATAGCTTTGCATATGTCTGCATTCTGCAGCTCAAGATAGCAAGAAAATTGAATGTATGCTGACAAACCTAGGCCACTTTCAAAAGCAGCACTGACAACAGCCATCTTTCCCTGGTGTTGTGCCCAGCGTGCAAGCAATGCTGCATTTTCAAATCCACCAATGACACTTGGTTTGATAACCTGAAACGACCAGTATAACAAATCTAAATCAGGATAACACTAACATAATATTTAAAGATGATCTTTTGGTAATTGAGAGTTTTTTTCTGCACTTCCTCTAATATATAAGGTTCCCCCAGCCCTCCCCCCTTGCTTTGGTTATGGTTTTGTTCCTAGAACAACTTTCTTCAGAAACAAATTAACAGTTAAGTATTGGCACACAATAGTACTTGCAGGCAATGTCTTGCATTGCTGGCAGCGAACATGTAAGAGCTAGGCCAATCTAAAAAGACCTCACTAATAAATGACCCCCAAAGATAGTCCTAGTTGAGTACAGTTACCATTAATCCTTAATAGCAAGGTAGGTATGTCAATCTTGTTGTCAATCTCGTCATCTATAAATTAAATAAACAGGTATATTGCAGTGTAACTTATCACCAGTGAAAAGCATGAAACCAACTCCAACACAAGCTTATAATAATGAAAATTCACTGCCACTTACAACAGCAACTATTCCTGGGTGAGCATACTTCGCAACTTTTTCAAGAGTATTTTCCTGAATATTGCCAATCGTTTCATCCAGAGCTACAGGCAAGCCACTTTCTTCACAGAACTTAATGATATCATTGTCATCCTGAACAGGTTCCTGGTATAAAGGACAATAGTAAGCTAAACAATTACTTGACGAGAAACACCAGATGACTACCAAAGGAGATCTATGTACAATTAGATCTAGTCAAGGATACCAAATATTATCCATTCCTTAGGAAACACAACAGGTAGAATAGTAATAGTCATGGATAAAGAGTATACCTCAATGTACTGCAGGTCACAATCCTTTACTAAAGAGCTAAATTGTATAGCTTCTTCAAAGGTCCAGCTACAATTTGCATCTGCCCGGAGATCTATCTGGCGTCCAACCCTCTTTCTTACTTCTTGTATTACAGCGGCATCGTCTATGAGGTTCCCCCGACGTGCCACCTGTACTGGGAATAGTTGTTAAACTAACTAACATTACCAATACAACCAAGCCTTTAAAAACATCAGCTGCATCAACAACAGCGGCATGTCAAACAAACATTAAGAAGCCTAATTTACCAGCATGTTTGACTTACTTTTAGCTTTATTGCAGTAAATCCTTCTTCAACAAGAGTCGTAGCAGCATAAGCTACTTCTGAAGGAGTTCCATTGGAATCAATAAGGCCACAAATCTTAACTTTTGATGACCTTTCAGATTTATTTCCCTCATCAATCTGGGGCTGTAGTATGTTTAATAAACTGGAACTTTGTCTGGCTGCTATGACATTAAGAATGGCCATTTCCAAGCCACATCTGACGCTAGGAAAGATTGAAGATGGCTGCATAACCATGAAATCAATTATTGCATAAAATTACTTCATTAAAAATGAGTGAAGAAAATATATAACTAACAACAAAAGAAAACATAACTATTGAAAACTTTTTATTTTTGTTCTTTTTAAGAATTTTATTCACTGGCAATATTGATATTATACTTGCAGAATAAGGATAGGACTTACCGGGACTCCCAAGTTGTTCCATATCCAAGAAGAAAATGAGCCCCTTAGTAGAGGAAGGAAGCAACTAATCGTGGCTCCTTTTATAACATGAAGAATAAACCTGAGTTGCTGTTCAACATCAAGCAGGTTTTCTCTGTGGATTTCAAAAGGTGCCACCTGTTTAATAACAGCAATGCATGATCAAATAATTTTTGAGATCTTGAGGGATGACTGGGGGGGGGGGGGGGGGGCAATGATATTAAAGATAAAAGAGAAGAGCAAATTCAAAATTAAAGAGAGAGAAGAGAAGAAGAATATGAAAAACATGCAAACATGTGACATTATGCCCGCTTGTTCCATGAAGGGTTATATCTTAATTCAAAGTGAATATAGTGGATGAAGAGAGCAAACATCTTCTAGAGCTAACCTCACCAAGCCCGACACTCCCATCTTCAAGATATAAAGACAAAATATAACCTTCTCTATAAAACTTGCTACGGTGTTGATCAACTGTAGTCATAGTAGGCGGTGCACGTAGTGGGATTCTGTCGCAAAGAAAATTTTGAAGATTTACACCAAATTCCTCAAATTTGAAAGGAGATTACGTTTCATTATGTAATTGAAATACCCACCTAAACAGTGAGTAATCCATTCCATGGATCTTGCAAACAGAATCTTGATCAGAAAGTCTCAAGAGGATGCTTAAAGCATCATTTGCTGCTTGGCTTGTGAATTGTCCCAAAATTCTGAGATGCAAGGCACAGTATGTCAGCAGACATTGACAAGACTAGGGGCTAAGACACAGATTAATCGAAGCAGAGCATTGGAACCTAACAACCTGTGGAAGGTGGCATTGGCATCAATGGAGCTCTCAACTTCAATTACACAATCCATCTCATCATATAGAGATATCAATAAAGCATCTTGAAGCTCCACCTTTGTCTGCACTAGTAAATGCTTGACACTGCACATTCAGAGCTTCTAAAGTAATTACAGCACGAATTGATTCACAAATACAGCTGATTCATATGTTATAAGCATACCAAGTTGCAAAATTAAGCTCTTTTCACAATTAAAGATGTTTTCTGTGGTTCTCTCATTCACAAATAATTCTTAGACAAAGAAAAAAACAGCTATAAAAATGTCGTTGTAGTCATTTTCACAATATGTAATGAATAAAGATGTTGCCTTAAGGAGAAAATTCATTTTTCTGACCCTCAAGATTAGTCGGTAATTGTCTAGGAGGGAGACAGCTTATGCTAAATCTTCAAAGACCTATTACTGATTTTAGAGTTTCGTTGAATTCTTGCAACTTTCACCACTTCTAATTAACAATTTTGTAGTTGGGTAGAACCCCCTCTTTTGGCACCTTTCAATATCACTTTAGCACAATGGATATATTGAGCCCCAGGTCATATACAATTGAATGCAACAAATTTTACAAATTACTAGATGATTATGGGGTTTCAATTAAGGCACTAGAGTTAGTTAATTATCTCATATTTAAAATTGTAATAGTAACTACCACATTAAAGAACATATAAAGAAAAAAATGGTGCAGCAATTGGAGACAGAAGTATGTCATAGATGTAAGAGCATTCACATCCGGCTCAACAAAATAGCAAAAATGCTATTTTGTTGAGCCAAGTACCAAAAAACGCATCCCATCCGGCTCAACAAAGGGGTTATCAAATTGTTGAGCAGTTACAGTGCTAAACAAGTTTGCTGAGCACTGTAGCTCAACAATGTATATCATATATTAATAAAAAATTCCTTCTTTTATCTTTTCTCTAATAAAAACTATTTTATCATCTCTCTTCTATAAAATGAAAAACCAGCCTTCTTCTTCTCCCTCTCTCTTCCAGCATTATTTAAGAACCTTTATTGTTAAGAACTTGCTATTGAATGCTTTATTTTAGAACAATATGATGGTTAATAAGAAAATTGGTATTAAATGCTTCATTTTTTTCTTCTTAAATATGACGATTAGAAAAAATACAAAATTTTAAAAAATATGACCATTAGGAAAATAATTTTTTTTTTTAAAAAAATATGATCATTAAGAAAAGACAAATTTAAAAAAATATTTTTTTTTTTTTGATAAGTAACAAATTTAAAAAAATATGACTGTTAGGAAATGACAATTTAAAAAATATGATTGTTGAAGAAAGAATATTTAAATGGAATAATGAAAGTGAATAGCTAAAATGCTGAGCCGGATGTAAGTACTTTAAAAAAGTTGATGGTTAAAATAGAAAAAAGTGATATTTTGGCTAAATTTAGCTAAAATTTTGCTGAGTCGGATGTGAATGCTCTAATCAGTCAAAAAAGATAGAACAAATTAAATATGGTAACTATCTGTCTAGGTTTATACCCATGTGCTGCACACAGCCTGCGGATCGAAACACTATGAGAGGTGTAAAAGTATTGCTTCAGGATACTTGGTTCAGTTTTCTCTGCAATAGGAAGGAGGCTGAAGATCGCACCACCATGATTGTTTATTACGACTACTGTCATTGGTTTCCGTGATTTCCTTCAAGCATGTCAAAAAATTTTAAATATTAGAGAAACAAGTTTTGGTATCAAAAGAACAGATGAAACATTAATTGTAAATCAGTTACAATAAAAAAATGTTTAGAAAATATAAATCAAGCAGCTGGTTTGGTAAGGGAATGTAATTACCAATATCATGTAACATGTATGAAACAGGATACTAAGAAATTAGAGAAGCAAAAAGAAAAAAAGAAAATGAAAATGAAAATGGAATGCATTAACATAATATGACACAAGCCCGCAAAATTAAAAGAGAAATTTCCCACCTTTGATTCAAAATTGCCAAGCCATTTGTATCATGGAGGAAAGAAACATCTCCCATCACACAAAGTACCTGAATATAAGTATAGAAACATGAATCAAAATAATGTCTAAATTGGAATTATAAGAAATATAGAAGAAAAGGGAAAGAAAAAAAAAAAGGAACAAGATCAACTTATACTGATGGCAGGTAGCTATTGCAAAAATGAAAGGAGAAAGTTCCTCATTAATTTTATCACCAGCAGAGGAAATAGCCCCTGTAGAAACTTGTTTCTTTACAAAGCAATTCTACGTTGGGCAACTTCCTATCATCTTATATTTACAACATGAAAACGAACATAGAATCAGGATACATATATGATGGGTTACTAAACATCTGAAACTCATGATAATGAGGTCATGAGAAGTCCTTTCATGATCAGTGATTACACCACCAACTGTCAACCAAATTAGGTGACTTACGGAATCTTACTAAACAACATTAAAACAAACTTGAATTACTCTTCTGCAATTTATTGCAATACTGGTAAAATTACACTATGATAATAAAATTATCAGGACATACTGGCCGAAACAGTTCCAGTTAAAGTCAAATGTACCAAAAATCATCTCCTTGTAATAATATCAACAATCCAATCAAATTCCATGGACAGAATAAGGTCTTTAAGACTGTATCACTGCAACAGAATAATTAATTATATTTCTTGTTGATCTCAGTAGAAACAAAAACATAATCAGATGAATCATGGCACAAGACTCGATTGTTTTTCTATCTCTTTCATAATAGGTCATTTGGTCTGTCTGCTTTCTCTCCCCCTCTCTGTTCATTTAGAAATAGTTTTTGTTCTGATGGATAAGTGCCAAAATAAAGACTGACAGAAATAGAAATGAAGGTATTAGTTTTCAAGGTTGGAGTGGCACCAATTAAGGATACAATGAGGGAGAGTCACCTCAAGTGGTTTTGCTACAACAACAAATGCCTAGAAATGCACAGATATGAGAAGAGTGACATTACCAAAGTTGGAGTGAAAATGGGCTAAAAAGAGGCCACAATGCTGTGGGTGGAATTACGGATGAAGGACATGCTAATTAAAGATGTAATAGAGTAATTGATCTTAACAAAGAAAAATGATTCATGTAGCACACCCAAAAAGTTGGGATAAAGGTCTAATTGTGCCGAGTTGTTGAATCATTTTTTTATAAGTAAATTCAATCTTAATAAAAGGTGCAAAGGGGGGCGAAATCCAAGTACACAAAAAGTACATGAAAGGGGCATACAATTAAGGAGATGAGGAAAGAACACAAATCTAGAAATTTTAGAAAATTGGAAAGATGAGAATTGTTGAAAACACCATAGCTTTTAACTCTACCACCGTTCTCTCACAATCTTCAAAATTTCTAGTATTGCAGTATCTCCAAATGCACCACATCAAACAAAGAGGAATCATCCTCCATACGTCTATACAACGGTGGCTACCAAATTGGCCCCTTGATGCTGGACAATCAACAGAGAACAAGAAGCAATAAGAAGAGAGAAGAGAACGGGAAAGAGGAGGAAGAAGAAGAAGAAGAAGAAGAAGAAGAAGAGGGAAAGAGAGAAGAAAAAATAGGAGGAAGAAGACAAACAGTCTTTCATTTTTTTATTTTATTCATCAAAAACAGCTAACAACAATACAAAATTAGGTTTAATAACATATGACCCAACTAAATTAACATATAACACCCCCAAAGTCTGAAAAAATAAAATAACTGAACAATAAAATGTGACATAATCAAAAGTGCCAAAAATAAAAATATCCAGTTCTCAATCACCTAGCCACAAAGTAATAAGGCTGGGCCGTCCTTCAATGTTGGGGTTCAAATACACATGTAATCAGTGGCCTATATCCGGTGTCCACACCACCCTCCAACTAGCTAACAACACCACCGTTCAAGCATGACCCACTCTACCCTGAAACGACTGAACACCGAACCCACAAATCTCTAACTACATCACAATGGAGTGAGTGGTTGAATCATACAGACATGGAACTTGGAGGTTGTGAATGATCTAGCTATCAATAAATCAATTTCTCATTATACTTAAAAATAAAAATAAAAAACAAAACAAAAAACAAATTTCCATACATTGATTGAACTTGGGTAAGAGAATGTCGATGGCAATACTCAAAAGGATAATAAAAAACAAAAAGAGCAATCATATGTTTAACTGTAGCTTATGGATGGCTCATACGAGAAGAGAAAGCAAATAATGACAAACATTGGAAAATAGCTACTGCTTTACAAAAGAAAGGCAATTTAAATGTAACAACCCCTCCAAAAAATAAAAACACCATTCACAATTGGCATAGACTACACAAACTTCTACCTGGCTTCAAGGGGGGAAAAATAAAAGTTTTAAGAAACTTGATACCAACAAAAAGAAATATAAATGACAGCATGAAAATCTCTGTCAAAAATCCCATCAACAGCTTGTACGCAGCATCAGAAAATTCCTCTAACTGAAGAATAGCAGCAGTACCCAGGACTATTAACTCATAAAATAGTTCAATTTAGAAAGAAAAAAAAAAAAAAAAAAAACAAAACAAATATTGAGAACTTACACGTCTGTTGCAACCCACGGCATAGCCAACAGCTGTGCTGAGCAACCCATCAATACCACTAGCTCCCCTATTCCCAGCCACCCGTATCCAGCGATATGGTAGTTCTGAGTTCAACATTGTAGCTGCAATACTATGAATACCTTCTGACCAATTAAGTCCATACATATCCAAATCGCGTATTGCCATGCTATTCCCAGCAAAAAGAGCAGACTTGTATGATAGTGTTTCTGAAATTACTTGCGCAGCTTCAGGTTCAGTCAATGAGTATTTGGTGTTAATTTGGAACGATATCTCCCATGCAACCTAAAATAAAGTGCAAGTAAACTCAAAAGAAACAAATAAATGTGAAAAAAAATATCAAAAAGCAGTATGTAGTTACAACATGAGCATCAATCAATAATCAAGGAAACAATTTTAACCACCTGCAAGTACAATAAGCCATGCATATTACACTAAGCAAAAACATTAAGTTCATTGCAACACCACCTGTATAATGGGTGAAACCTTAAAAAACAAGGACAAGAGCTACTGTTTAGTACTCTTTCTACATAGAAGAGAAAACAGCAAAGCAAGTGAGCTACTATAAAATTCTCCCTTCAGGAAAAAAGCAACAATTCTAAAGCCCAAAATTATGTCCTTAAATGAATCAGGAACACTGGTGACGTCCTAAATTGAATTCAAGAGCATGCAATCAATCTCAAACAACCAAGGAAGCAATAATACACTCTGCATACAGAAGATTAGCCAATAGCAAACTTTAGAGAATACAACAAAAGGCCCAAACATAAGTATAGTACATCATACTCGTTCACAGCTAATTCCAGCTGTTTAGTAGGGCTTAAGTTGGCACCAGCCAACTTGGAGCACCAAAAATATCCATCTCTATGACAAGGATTTTGCCACAGAAACATGCTAAACTGGAAGAAAAAACAACATAAATACAGAGCAGCAAATAGTATTTAGAGCCTCGTTGCTTGGGATCAATTACCACCATATTCAGTAATTGTAGAAAGGAGCTCCACTTCCTATTCTTTTTTGGAGAGCTAGCTTTAAGTAAACAATCGGCAAATTCAACAATGCCACTTTGAATCCTATGAGTTACAATGTGTGAAGGATCGTGACGACATGGATGCTTGTCAACCATGATATATGAGCATGGAAAGCACTTCTCAAGCATCTGAGAAATACGCTTGCTTGTTATCCTACTCCCAATCTGTATGCAGTTCAAAGTAAGGCAATCAACAAGATGACAAACTTATGACAAACTATAAATTGGCATAGATAGCATAACCTTCCTGTGCACAACATAGGGCCTCAATCAAGTTTTTATTCTCAATAGCTTCAATCAAGATGAGTCAGATGTCTACAGGAGTTAGCAAGAACTAACACTGAAGGTAATAAAAATTAGCCAAAAGAAAAAGGTGAAATTATACCTGAATAATCACATCAGCCTGCAACCAGACCCTAACAGAATCTGAAAGCAGAGCATGATCAAGATGATCAATAAACATAAAATTCTCTTCAAGTTCAGGAAAAGCCACAAGCTTTCTCAATCGTAACCCTGACAAGATGTCAGGTACAGTAGGCCACTGCAGGTGTTTAGCCAATAGAAAAGCAGTCCATATGTCATCCTCTGTATGGACTGCACCAATAAGTAGAAGCCCATTCTTAGCCTTCTGAATAACATTTAGAACCTGTGTCATTTGTCCATGAGTATCAGTACGTGTATGAGAATGCTGTACTTGAATATATTTAGTAAATGGTTCTGCGTTTGACATCCAAAAGTCTAATCCCTTCAAGCAGCTTGGCACCCACTTGCTTGGACTATTTTCTAGTGGCTCCCTAAAAGGGCAGTTGATATGAACAGGGCCACGAGGTGAAGAGGTTGCCCAATGTACAGCAGAGTCAAGGGTGGTAAGTAACACCCGTGCAGGAATCTGATCAGTGGCTGCAGGAAGACCGAAGAAAAACCTCACAAAAGAACCAAAATGGTTCACCTAATATACAAATTCAAAAAAATGATTCATGAGTATGCTAAAAAAAAATACTTGGACATAGTCTCATTGCAGCAATTAATCCATGATCCATGCAGGTATACCCTGATAGAAAATCAGATTTTCAAATCGCTTCATTAAGTTAAGACTTCTAAGACAAATGAAGCTGTGCAGAAAGATAAAGTTTATACAAGATATAATATCAAAGACTGTACATTCATGGTGAAACAACCCAAAATCCAGCATCAGCAGCCCAGATTATCAACACGATGAAATATATAATCATTCTGTCTTTCTTGTATAAATGATATGTCAACACACACCCACAACCATATATCTATTTAAAACAGTTAGTTTCATGAAGGGTATAATGTGTTGCAATAAAAGAAAACTGGAAAACGCAATAATGGACTGACTTGATTGTTTCATACCTGATTAATTGCTTGATTTGCTCCAACATCCTGCAACTCTGCAGGACGATCTGCAGTGAGCAACAAAAGCGGTACAAAATCTTGACTAGCCTCCACAACCTGTACATTCTCACTAATGTATTATTGTAAATAGACAAAACTAAGCTTCATACGTATGTGTAAAATCCAAGTTTCAAGAAAAACATAAATGAAGAATGAAAACTAAAGTAGAATAATGGTAGAATAAGAAAAACAGGGACTGTGACTGATGATCAAAGCGGGCCATAAGTAAAAAGATTTTGCAGACTAATACTTTGTGGTTGAAGTTCTGTACCACTATAGCGGATTCACAAGATTAAACCCCCCAAAATCAAAATAGTTTTTTTGATAAGTAATTGAAATATCATTAAAAATGCAAAGTACAACCCAGGTACACAGAAAGTATACAAGATAAATGCCTATCTAGAAGGAGAAAAAAGAACAAGAAAACATTCCACCAAAATCAAAATAGTAAATTCTAATTTATGTCATAGTCGATAAATTTTCATTTGCAGCTAATAGATGGAGTCCATATCATAAATATTCAATAAAACTCACAGCAGGAAGAAGATTTGAAACTGCAGTGCCTGATGATGTTATGACTACTGCTGGGTTCTGAGATCCTCTTGCATAACCAACAGCATGGAATGCAAGTGAGCGCTCATCATAACATACAATGCATGTTATTAGGGGATGAGTGGAAGCAGCAACAGCAAGGGGGGATGATCTCGATCCCGGAGCTACACAAAAATACTACAATGAAGAATAAATAAGAGGCATGTACATTAATAGAAAGAGAACATATTTATTTATTTATTTGATGACGAGGAACCCTTTCAAGGCAAGGCCACTTTGGGAGAAAGAAAACAGATTTATAATAATTAATCTCACCGTTAGACCAAGTCGAGAGCATTCTTCAATTATAAGGGATGCCCAAACAGTGTTGATGTTGGCACAATCTTGTGTAGAGTAACACATTTGACTGGTATGATCCAACTGATAGTAGAAAGAGACATAGAACATGAACAATCTTCACACCAAGTTTGTTCCTTCTACAATTGTTACGCTACAACCTCAATATAATTAACATAAAAAGCTTGATAACAATCACCAAAGACATACACTACTAGACCAATTGTGTAATATAGAATTAATAAGGTGAAAAAGCAACCTTCTTAAAGGAGAATATTTTTATAGACAATATTAAACTCTCCAACCCTCCCTGCTGCAAGGGTTGGTTATGATAATGAAAGGAATTTCACATTTCCATATTTCAGGTCCAACTGATGCCATTTAAAAATAAAAATATAAAAAAGAATAATTGCATAAAATTCTGTCAATTTGAATTAATAAGTGAATAATGTTCATTCAGGAGACTTGTCTTTACTAACTACTAGAACTAACTATCCACAGGATCTTATCGAACTAATTGAAGTCAACTAATCATTCTTGATAACCAGTTCAGCCCCACAAAAGCAATTATCTTCACCTCTAGGAGGTTGATATCACTTCTTACAAAATCCTCTACTCATTTTTGGCAGTCCTCCCCAAAATTAGAACTTCAACTCCCATATTCTCTTGCACACTGCTATTCATTATTTTCTTTTTCTTTTTCTTTTCTGGAGTTGCAAAAGGCTAAATAAATCACAAAAAGTAATTGCTTTTCTTTGACCATCTTTGACAATCTCAGTGTATGTCACTGCTTACCATTATTATGACTATGATCCAATAGTGGTAAGCAATAGAACATTAATTGAGACCATGTATGTTACTGCTTACCATTATTATGACTATGATCCAATGGTCTTGATTAATGTTCTATTGCTTACCACTATTATGTTTTCAAGTCTTATCTCAACATCCACAGACCATGTCTACTTACCCTTGTGAAAATTTCATTTCTTGACAGCTAACATTATTTGCTATACAATGTGATAGTAGGTGCATACACAGGCTAAAAAGAGTAGGAAACCAATCAATTCATGCTTGTATTGGTTGAAGATGATGGTTCAAGCTGGAGCTACACCCATGTTTCTGTTGACTTTGACAAAGTTTCGCTAGAGTTAAGTTAGTTAATCAAGCTGGTTCCAGAAACTAGGCCTTGTGTCAGACCACACTGAACTGAAACCAAACTTTTCACGAGCTTTAGAAAAAGCTTCTCAAGTCTGCTACTCTGTCCCTAGACAAGACTAAAAAACCACCAAAATTACTAAACCGCACCATGCAAATCTGCTCTTAAAATTACTTTTTTCTTCTTCTTAATCCTCTTCATTAATCTTTCAATTGATAATACTTCCACAATTCATAAGACAGGGATGAACTGTTTTCATAACCCAGCTTAGTAGGGGATATCCAAGCTCGATCATTTAGCAACTCAGCAAGGACTCCAACCTGAAAGTCAGCTAGCTTAGTTGTTGCAGTGAGTGATTTTGATAAACTAAGCTTATAATATTTGTGACCGGCATGTTTTTACACCATCCTCAAAAAAAAAATCAGAACAGAGGCAAGAACGATATACCCACATTAGCTTGATGAATTAAATATTCGTGGTCTTATTCCTACTCCATACCTCATCTATATGGAAACTTAGGTCAAGGGATTGCTCTTATGTGCCTCCTTTTCTTTCTTTGTTCTTCTTCTTATTGTGTTTGGTAATCAAAATGTTTCTAATATCAGCATCAGTTGGCGTATTAATATGTCCCTGATCATGCATATAAGCCTGTCTCTTGCATGTTCATAAATGGGTGAAAATTTTAACCTCACAATGGGCCTTACATCATCACCATCACTGTAAATAATAATAATAATAATAACAAATTACTCCCCAACAAACAACAGAAGCTCAAAGGTCCCATCTAAGTTTTTTGCAAAATTTAGTGATTACTCATGTCTGGTACTCCAATACACATTATGCTGCACAAGTTTGAAGACTACTGGCAAAATGACATAAATCCAAATATCTTTCTTCTTTTTTTTTTTCTTTTTTTTTTTTTTTCTTTTTTATGTTGGAAAACCTCTCCAAGGCAGGGCCCTTCAGACCCACCTCTGCAGAGTAAACCCCAGTCCCATGCACAACACCCTCGGAAGTTTCCCTACACGGAACTGGTTAAATCGCCGACTTTCACTAGAGGGTGTAGCCCCAAGAGATTGTTTGCACCCATGAGGTGTTAAACCTTGGACCTTGAAAGGAGCAAACCTTAAGACCAAGGTCTCCACCACTTGGGCCAACCCCTTGGGGTTACATAAATCCAAATATCTTAGTTACATAAAAACACAAACTGTTGTACTTAATTCATCTTGCATATGCACAAGCAAACTTGAGAAAATGCCACATAATTCTTTAGTTTTCTTCTCACTCCAAGTATATGGCATTTGACCATGGCCGCTTATGCATCCACTTTTCACTGTTGGTGGACAACCAAGATGCTTAGAAAGATATGCTTTTCTGTGTTTACTGACAAAATATTACCATACCATGTTACTGGCAACAGCAGTGGTTGGTGAAAGCTTGATGCAGAATTGGCAAGAAGATGGAGCCTCTTTCTGCAATATAATACCAGTGTCACAATGATGCAATAATTATGAGCCCAACCTCACTTTGATAAATTGAGAGTAAAAAAATATAAAGGACAAAATTTACCAGGAAAAAGAGGATACCAGTTCCATGACGTCAGATGTCACTTCTCTCCCTCCTTGCGAAAGAAGGTTAATGTAAACCTACAAAATCATCTTGCTCACTGATAAAACACTGACTTAATCAACTCAACTGGACATCCTTTACTGAACTCCAGCTAATTCAATTCTTTTTTAAAAATTAAAAAAAAAAAAAAAAAAAACTCAAAGCAAAGAACTTTCAGAAAACTGAAAAGTATTCCATATTTTTCATATTTATAGTTCAAAGGTTAACTTAGCAATAGTACAAACAAAGCAACCACACAGTAGCCAAAGAGTTAAGTGATGATTGAATGATTTGTCCATGGTTGTCAACAAAAGAGAGGAGATTCACCAGCATCAAAGCATACAGACAAGTCTAAATTTACATATTACAAAAATTGTTCTAAATATTGGATACATTTGGTACGTAACCTAGAATACAAGAAACTATGAATACCAAAAAACCAGAGGCTTGGAGAAAAAGTAATATATATTTGTCGCCAGCAGACCAACGTTGGCATTTCACCCAAAAATGAATCACTGAATAGTAGAATTTATCTAAAAAAAATTAAAATCCATACCATCGAAAGAGTTTCATCCTCCACCACATTGAGCTTTCCAAGAGTATATCTCATGTCTTTGGAGTGCCATTTCTCAGTAGCAGGCCAAGAATAACAGCTGGCCTGAACAGGAAAAATCAAAGTAGAGATGTTATATGAGAAAGTAGTAAAATACAATTTTTTAGGACCACTTCTTGGAATAAAATTCTTCAACTAGATTCCCCCCTCCAAAAAAAAAAAATTGCAATCTTCTTCTAGCTTAAAATTAGGATAGGATTTTTATGCAAATATGAAAAGCGCTTAAACATAAAATACTGTGTGAGGAATCAAGTGAGAGAAGAAGTTCCAGACTAATAGTTAGAAAAAAAAAATTATAAGTATTACAAAATAATTATAAAATAGCAATCTCATCCAAAATTGCTAAATGCGAATATTAGCAATGAATGGTATGGGAAAAAAAATGCAGTACGTACAGCCTAGACATCAAGGTGGCCTCCAAGCAGGTCAGGAAATCACTGAAAAGCCAATGTCAAAGGACTTCGACACGGTTCTTTACTTTTTACCTAAAAACTCGGCTTTAGGTAAATATTGCACTCAGACTGAAAGTCCCCAAACCAATAGCAAAATATAACAAATCAACCAAATATGAAAAGCAGGGAATTATGGAACAAGAGCATTAAGGGAAATAAGAACCTAGAATACCTGTTTGAGAGATAACTCATAAGAGCAAACAGCTTCTTCAAATGAACAAAGGGAAGAATCACTCCAAGCCAGTGTTGCTGCTAAAGTAGAAACACCTTCATACTCATGTAATTCAATCTGCTAAAATCATAATGTTAATATTTTTAAAGCTTACACATTGGTGCTACCGCATTATCTTCTAATCTTAGAGGATGATAATAAGCATGAAAACAAGGGGAAGAAAAAAGGCAGGCACCACATAGTTCTATTAATACATATGCAAACAAATACAAATTTTACCTGAGGAATGAAAAAGTAAGAAGAACCAGCCTCATGTACCATGCAAGATGACTCCATGTTGAAATTAATATCCATAAAACCATAAGCCATTATAGAGGTTGAATCAATTGACAGATACCTGCAGAGAAACTATACATACATTCTTTAGTTGATCGGAAGAAAGCCAAAATTCATCTTAATTCATAGGAAGGAAACAAAACAAAACAAAAAAAAAAAAAAAAAAGGAAAAAGACAACGAAGAATGGCAGAACATATTGTAATACTTATATTAATTTTGGATAATGGAGCATCACTCCATCATAATTCATAAATGAATCACATTATGTAGACAGTACAGTGAGTACACCCATAAGGTTTAAGCTCATGGCCATATATTAGAACCGCTCATTATATTCAACTTCACCACTCTAATCTAATTAATACCAAGACAACTAACTTCTGAATAACAAAATGAAATCCAGATTTTGACCAACATATGCAATGTGGGGTGGGAGCTTTGCTGGGACGGTAACAGCTAATAAAAGGAATTACTTTCAAGTACTTTAGTACTGTTAGTGCAATGAAGTAACCAGTAACTAACGGCAAGTAGTAGCTTAATTTGGGGTGTTTGCTGTTGCACAGACTTTTAGATATGAAATAGCTGTTAATCCAAAAAAAAAAAAAAAAAAAAATGCTTATGCAAAACTGTTATTGCATCTATTTTAAATGCAAATAACACAATCACCTATCAGTAACCAATGAAACGAAGAAGTTCTAATGAGTCACAGGTCATTCTAAATGAAGGTTTAAAATGCATAGAGAAACATTTGATCTAAATGCTAGCATGCCCCCGTTAATTTTAGAAGAGCCACAAATGAGAGAAAACGAAATCAACCTTTTGGTCGAACTAAGCTCTCCTGAAGTAAAAGAAGAACAATTCGTGAAGTAAATTGCGGCACCAATTCCAAAAACTCCAGAGCTTTCATTCAAGTAGAGTGATTTATACGTTGGATTGTCCGTATTCTTAGAAAGGAAAAAGAGAGGATACACTGACGACTCCGCCGGTTGACAGCAAAACCAGTTCAAAGCTTTTGGACTGGGAGGCACAGGCACCTGCAGATTCACAGTCATATTGCATTATCCGTAGAAGACAGAAACTTGTACAACTTGCCGTATTTCAAGTTCTTAATACAATGTCACTCTAATTCACCAATCATTGTGTATTGCTATTTTGCTCTATCTTAAATGCTGCAACAGATATGTACCTGAAACCTGAAGATTCCACAGGCGGAAGAAGGAGGATCCATCTTCATCTTCTCAACGGCCTCTGTGATCCTCTGCAGCCCCTGCTCAAGCGTCAACGCCGGAGACAGGGTACGCGTAATGCACGTCTCGAACACCAAATCTCCATCCTCAGTTCCCGCGAATTCCCCGATTTCAACTACCGGACCGTCCACTCTCACCGCCTCAACAACCTAAGAACCAGAGACAAACTGTTAGTATAACAACTGCGAAGCGAGGCGGCGTGGCAATGAGGCAAGGAGACTCGGAAGGACCTTGGGATTGGGGAGCCGGAGCAGGTGGAAGCGAGGGAAATTTCGGCTGAGAAATGTGAGAGTTGGCGGTGGCAGTACGCGCGGTAAAGACCGTTTGGAGCGGAAGTGGAGTTCTGAGAATGGGAGAGAGGGGGCTCGAGCGAGTGACATTTTTTATTTTTAGGAGTTCATTTGCCGCTGGCTATGAAGAGAGAGAGAAAGGAAGGTTGCGTTTGTTTAAGCGAATGTGGAGAGGCGGAGGAGGAGAGTGGGAAGGCGGGGAACGGTTTCCAAGGTGAAAGGATAAGAAAACACAGACGCTGATGGGTTGTTCAAAAATGCCATGTCACCTAAAACACACCTGTTGAGGACACGTCAGACTGATGCTACCAAAAGCAGCTGGAGTCAAACTGTGTGGGCCACCAGCCGGCACACGCCCTGCGCAAGCCTTCCTCTTCCAATTCCACGATATAAAATTACCCTCATCTATGAACAAAATGACCACGCGGATGCGAACAAACTGAAGATATGCTGCGCTCTCGTTCAGGGCAATATAGACATTTAGTATCACAGCGTAGAACAATCCTAAAACCATGCAAAGAGAATCCCAACAAGCCAGTGAAGCCACCCCCTCCATGACTCATATATATAGGAGTTCTGTTCAGTACTCAGTTACACACTCACCATAGCCATGGCCGCCCATATGAAGCTCCACCCATTCCCTATCATTCTACTCCTCCTCGTCTCCTTCACAGTACAGGCTTTTTCCGAATCGGAATCCAAAGCGCCGCCGCAATGTCAATCAGAGTCAGTTGGAGGATGCCACGACAAGGCCGAGGCTCTAAAACTAAAAATCATCGCCATATTTTCCATACTAGTCACTAGCATGATCGGCGTTTGCCTGCCACTATTTTCGCGTTCTATTCCGGCTCTTCAACCCGACCGGGATCTATTCGTGCTGGTTAAAGCATTCGCTTCTGGCGTCATACTCGCGACCGGGTACATGCACGTGTTGCCGGATTCTTTCGACGACTTGAGATCGGAGTGCTTGCCAGAAACGCCTTGGAGAAAGTTCCCGTTCTCGACTTTCGTGGCAATGCTAGCGGCTGTGTTGACTCTTATGGTGGATTCAGTTGCACTGAGCTACTACAAGAAACGTTATGCTAAAGCTGCTATTGCAGCTGGCGAGAAAGCGAAAAATGGGACCGTGGAGTTGGGAACTGTTGGGCACGGTCACGTTATGAGTGAGGAGGTGCTCACCGAAAAGGGCACAGCGTTGCTGCGTTATCGTGTTGTAGCTCAGGTACCCAGATTGAATTTTCTGTTTCATTTAATTTGATTCATAGCTAGATTGGAAATACTAATTAATTAGTGCAGGTACTAGAACTGGGGATTGTAGTGCACTCTGTAGTGATTGGTTTGTCAATGGGGGCATCCGGCAATCCATGCACAATCAGACCGCTCGTTGTTGCCATCTGCTTCCATCAACTCTTCGAAGGAATGGGTCTAGGCGGATGCATACTACAGGTGATCATGAACAATGAACAATGAACATCCCTCTCTCAATTCTTTAACTTTTAATGACATAATGGTATTATGGGTTTTATTTTATTTTATTTTATAATTTAAATTCTATGGGCAGGCTGAATATGGAACGAGGATGAAGGCAATTCTGGTGTTCTTCTTCTCGATCACAACTCCATTTGGGATCGCGCTTGGGATTGCTTTGTCAAATGTATACACCGAAAACAGTCCATCTGCTCTAATCGTGGAGGGAGTGCTAAACGCTGCGTCTGCGGGGCTTCTGAATTATATGGCATTGGTGGACCTCTTGGCAGCTGACTTTATGGGACCAAAGCTCCAAGGAAGTTTGAAGCTCCAAATGTGGGCATGTTCTGCAGTATTACTAGGCGCTGGAGGCATGTCCTTGATGGCAAAATGGGCATAATTAAAGAGGCCAGATTCTCACTAGCTAGTACCCCAACATTTTTTGGTCAAACAGCTTTATTAAGCTGTCGTTTAAATTCTTGTTTTTAGGCCTTTTCGCTAGAAAATTTATTTTTGATCAAGTCACTTAAATAAGGTAGCATGCACTTCCAATACTGTAACACATGATTTGGTCTTAGGTTACAAGTTGATTTTTAATGCAACACTTTTCCTTTTTTGAAGTATTATTGATGCCATGCATCAATCTTACTGATCACAGGAACCAGTTCTTTTAAGAGATGGTAAAATTTTGGCTAAGAATTACATGTCTGCTGCAGATGGTATAAATTTACAATTTCGTAGTGGTTTTTTACTCTGTTTAGGTTGGTGTGAGATAGAGAAATAGGCAAATCAACTTTGTTTAGGTTGGTGTGAGATAGAGAAATAGGCAAATCAACTCTGTTTAGGTTGCTATCATTCAGTTATATACAATCAAGATTTGATCGGTGCCTCTCTAAGGTGCCCCATTTAGCAAGCCCATTTGAACATGGACTTTAAAAGCCAATATCATGGACAGCAATATATATAGGGCTTGCCCGTATTCTTGAGGATTGCAAACAGCAGGCAATTACAAGTAAATTTGTAATTATTCTTGAGTACAAGACACTATCCTAGTCACTTCCTACTTTTACCAGAACCAGAACAATCACCAAACCTTATAGGCTTGCCAATATGTTTTTTTTTTTTTTTTGATGAATGAAATTCTAGTAACAACAAACAAGGAATACAACACACTCCAGCCCCTGATTCTAAACAGAGCATCAACCTATACAACTCACAAATTCTACCGGCAACATCAACTGTGTGTGTTAGAGTATATTTGAATGAGGATTATATTATTTTTTTTATAAATATTAGATTAGCCTAACTTTAAGGATTTGATTAAGATTATATTTCATGTGTAAGCTCTATTAATAGTCTCTTATATTGTAAACTCACCAAAGAAATATGAACAAAATGTAAACATTAATTGTGTTAAAGGATATTTGAATGATCATAAAGTTAGAAATTTGATGAGAATTGTATTATCTTTGACGAATTTTAGATTAGCCTAGCTTTAAGATCATGCAAATATACTCTAGCAAACTGCTATACACCCCTTCACCCAACCTGACATCATCAACCATTAATACAAAGTATTCTGAGAGATTCCCCATTTGCTACCTATAGCTACTACATTCTCATCATTTTCCTTAAATTTCCCCTTTCCCATAACTCTGTTTCTTACCTCCCAACCAATCTTCTGCAACATTTCATCCTCTGAATTAATTCTATTACCATGCTTGACATCATTTTTTTGTCTCCAAATGTTATAAACTATTGCACCTCAAGCCAACTTGCATACCCTAGCTCTTAAGCTCTTACTCCTTCAGTCCATAATCCCTTTGCCTATCATTTCCTCCAAACCAGTGGGTAGTTCAGGCAGAAGGCATTTATTCATCACTTCCCTCCAAAGTCTTTTACTAAAGCCACAATCAAAGAACAAATATTTTACCTCACCTTTAAACCCCCACTGCCATTCTATCGCCTGTTACATTCTGTACTTGCATACATGCATCTGTACTTGGCTCCACCCATGATACATGCATCTGCCATCTGTACTTTGTTCAACAAAGGGCATTCACCATAATTACACGTATGGCTTAGATGCATGCGGGTACTTTGTTCAACAAAGGGCATTCACCATAATTACACATATGGCTCAGATGCATGCGGTGATTTCACTGAAGAATTACTGGTTCTGCTATTAGCTCCTGGAAAAATTATGCTGCAGATGTATTTTGCTGTTTTACATAGTGGTGAGTCTGACAATAATGTTCATTAATAACCTTTCACAATAACAAATGACTACTTTTTCTTAAATTATGTCTCATGTTTATCAATTGATTGCTACCTAAAAACATCACCAGAATGAGGACAGCATATTGGTGTGAGTATTAGCATTACTTTCTCTAACTCACCATGTTTTTCACATGATTAAGACAATCCAATTGCTTTTCTCTTCCTCTCTCTCTCTCTCTCTCTCTCTCTCCCTTTTACAAAGTTGTGTATGGGCCACACATTCATAACTCATAAGACTAGCTACAAGTTAAAAAAGCTTTGGTAGAACTAAAGACAAACCACATAATATGTGGTGATCCTAAGTTCCATAGGTAATTGTCCCATTCGAAATAGGGAAGACAATAGGCCCCACAGGGCCGGCTCTCCTAATTTATAAAAGGTCTCCAAAAAAAGGTATGTTTAAAATCTCAAAATATTCTAAACTACAGCATGGCTTGCTTTTTTTTTTTCCTTTTTTTTTCTGATATTTTTTTCATCACTTCTAATTTTTTTTCTTCTTGGCTATATATATATATATATATTACACTTAATTACTATCATACACTATTGATTTTGGTTGTTCGTTGTTATGAGTTCCGATCACATATCATCATCATACCGTTGATTTTAGTACACAACTAATTAAATTATAATTACTATTGACCATCTTCCAAGAAAGATCAAATGGATTAACCATATTATTTATTATGAATAATATATCAACAAAACTTTAACATGGAAGAATTTAACTAGCTAGTAATTTTATATTTCAAAAAGCTAAAGGCCTGGTTTTTAAGTCAACTTTTTAAAGTTTCATATAAAAATCTATTATATTAACATTTTAAAATTAAAAATACCTCATTTTAGCTTTTTGCCTGATGCCTCTCCCTCAATTTTCATTTCGACCCTTCAGCCTAGGTGCCCCTAGATGCAATCAAAGGGACACTCATTGCCACTAAAGACCTTAAAAAAGCTTTGGCTTTATTGAGTGGCTTTCGTTTGCCCTCTGAATTACCACTTTGTACTCCTTTGATATTTTTTCTAAGAGGGTTAGGCGTCTAAAATTCAGGGCCTTATTTTTTGGATCTTGCACAGACCACTTTGTCAATCCACAATACATCTACAAAATAATTCCCAAATGACATTTCATTGAGGAAGAAAAAAAAAACGAGTTATATCAGCAAATTCACCTAATAGGATTTTACCTTTCTACATATGTTACCACTCAAAAAGCATTTTCTTTTACCTTTTGCATTGCTTGATTGCTTCAATAGTAACAAAACCACAAAAGATGCAAGTAGAAGTGGTGGAAGTACTTTGAGTCATCTTCAAAGTCACTTCCGTATACGAAATCACCTAAAATATATTAAGCACTTCTAATGTCGTAAACAAGAATATTCTTACGATATCATATTATTTGAAACGAGAAACTCGTGGGTTTTTAAAAAATTATAATTTGAAAACGTAAAAAAAAATTGTATTTTGAAACTGTGGACGCTGAGTGCATTTTTAAAAACACACAATTTTAAAAAATAAGCTATAATTTTACAAAACGCTTAACTGTGTTTTTGAAAATCATAAACCCAAAAGGATATATATGCTAATGGAGACACCAAGAGATTTGAAGTTGATGGGCTTACGTACGCCACTTTAATTTCTAGTTATGTTCAAAGTTGAGGATGATAACCAAAAGCATTGTATATTAATTTTCACATCATGCCGGCCGGTGTCGAGTTTATGCTTATGCATTTGGTGTCATTATTAGCTAATTGGCTAAGAGCGCTTGTGGTTCTCTATGCTTGGAGAGTCCTCTTAATCATTCCTTTGGAAATACAAAATAATATATGAATATGATTTGCCCATATCCACCTCTTAAGCTCATACTTTTTCAAATAAAGGGTGAAAACCAGATTAATTAATACCCGAAAAGAGCTTAAGTTTTTTTTTTTTTTTTTTTTTTTTCAAATGTGAAAGAGATTGATCCACCATGGCACGTCTACTGGTCGCAGGGTTTTTGCAATGAACTGTAGCTTTTGGGATTTGTACTAGGAAGCATATGATTCTGGTTTCTGACCATATATTTTGAAATATCCTATCAGCAACCAACGGCTGCTATGATTACTCATGGAGACCCCTGCAGCTTGACACTTGGCATGTAAAAATAGTGGGCTAGCACTATAAACAAAACCTAATTAATTAACGTAAGCAGGAAGAAAGAGAGATATGCACCAACCCACCAGTAGTATTATAAGACGACCCAGAAGGCACAAACACAGACGACACGACAACAATTGCCTGGAGAAGATTTGGAGAATATATTAATAGGAAAACAAAGAAGGGATTTGATTTGATTTGAATTGTTAAGGAGAAGAGAAAAGATGCAGAAGAAGAGGGTGATGGTGATGGTGATGAAGATGATGAGCTTATCCTGTTTGAACCAATCACAGACGAAGGAATTTGGAGGAGGAAGAAAGAAAAAGGTGGGGGGTGTGGGTTGTTAGTGGGGGTGGGAAAGTGGAGACAATGCATTTATGGTACAGGAGATCGATGGTATAACCAAAATAAAAATTGGAAGCCCATGATGGGGAAACCTAAAAGGGGCTTGAAAACAGATGATGAGGCAGGTCTCATGGAATTTTCAAGAGACTGTGTCTAGTTCTGACACGTGGAATGACAAAACTGATAATTATAAGTAATTGGTCCAGTAATTATTATATATATATGGGATCGATTCTTATAGAGAAAAAAGTAGAGAATTTTTTTTAATTTTTCTGTCTCTTTCTTGGATCACTTGTTTTGTTCTTTAATCTGACGATCGATTTATATATATATGCATAGTAAAATATAATGATTTAATGAAAGTTGATAATTCAGCATTTTAATTTTAATTTGTTGTGATTAAAATATAATATATCTTTCTTTAAAAAAAAAAAAAGTACAAAACCATATTAATATGATGAATACATATATTATATTGTATTGTATAGTTAATAAGTTATAGTTCCACTATATATATCCATGACAACAACTCCAACGGATGGTACTTCCAGGCTCCAGCAATTAATTTGTCATGCACTGCGGCAATCCCGCTCTGTTTGGTGAGCATTGTTACTCCAATCAAATGATCTATTTCGCAATAGATTGTCTTTGGTGTGAACGTTGCATAAAATAAGGGTTTTGTGCAATCCACTTAGAGTTTGACACATCATTATTAAAAGTAAATTGCAAAAAAAATATATGTGAGCAAAATACTGGATTATTTCACTCACACCATTTGAGCCACCGGACTCCTCCACCTGCCGCCAACGCCGCCTCCATACACCGCCTCCGTCTCTCTCTTCGCTAGACACATGGTGGTGGCGCCATCCACCCCCGGCCCATGGGGTGGCTCCTAGACCACGGGGTGGCCGCTAGCCACCCAAATCTGGCTGGGGGCGGTTGGCGAGCCACCCCTAGACCATGGGGTGGCACCCAGGCCACCCTGGGTTGGCGTGCGGCCACCCCAATGTTCTAGGGGTGGCTCACCAGATTTGGGGGTGGCGCACGGCCAACCCCGCCACCTTATGTGCTGTTGCTGCTCTTCTAAGGCCACCTTTCTAATTTTTATTTATTTTTAACTAAGAGAAGAAGAATTATTTTGATATTCTGTTTTCATTTTAAGTTTGTATAATAAGTTAATGTGTCAGCTACTGAATGGTGCACACAAAATAGAAATTTTGTACACCGACCATATTGAAGTTATTCTCATTTCGCAAACCAAATAAGGACTTAGCACACGTGTGTGTGTGTGTGTGTGTGTGAGAGAGAGAGAGAGAGCGGGCGCGGTGGGTTGGCTGGGTTGGCTTTTTTGGAGTTGCGTAGATGGGGGGTGCAAATGGGTGGAGGGCTGGTCACTCGGCATGACACAGGAGCGACCGGAAGTTGCCGTCCACTGAGGTTTGAAGGCGTTCAATCAAGTCACCCTCCGTACCCAGCACAGGAGGCTCCTTTATGCTGCCCCCCATCTCCTCTGTCTGTGTCTGCGTTTTATCTAGACCTACATTTAGGCTAAACAATATAGCAAGTACACCAATAAGTGTACAGCCGTGCATCATATCTTTTCCTCTTGTTTTTCTCTCCTTTGTAGGACCCCTCCAGTTGCCTGTTAATTAATCAAACCACCATGTTCATTCGATCCCTTCTTTTCCTTCTCCTTTTCTTCTCTTTCTTTTCCCTTTTTTTATTGTAATGGGTATGATATGTGGCTGGCAGAGGACCAAGTTTTCCAATGATTCATCATGAATAGTCTATATGCTCCTCAATGCATGTCGTAATTGAACAGGGGTGTGCCAATTCGTGGTTTGGTTTTTCCCAAGGCATTTGATAAAGCAGGCCAAGTGATTGTGATTTATACCGGCGGCTTCATTTCTCGACTCATATTTGGATTGCCACCAGCCACTTAACTCATCTCATTAATTTTTTTTTAGATTCAATCCTACCTGGCTACCTAGAACACGGCCAAGATTTGATGGATTATGCCATGTTTTATAGATTAATGAGCAATCTACCCTCATCCATCTTATTAAATACGGAAGTTACCATAATTTATTTCATATGGTTTATTTTAAACGCTTAGATGAGATGAATAACTAAGATTTATGAATTTAAAAATCTTCAATTTAAAAAAATTTTTAGAAGATCTCATTCCAATATGCAAAAGTCTTAAAGACAATGACAAAAATTATGTTCGACAGTCACTCAAGCGAGCAATACAAACACTTGATAGTTGCTCGAGCGAGTGTGGCAAAGTAATGGATAGAAACTTCGCTCGGCAATGGCTCTCTTACCAAAAAAGAAGATGAAGGGATTTTTAATAATTTTCAAATAAATGATTAATTCTTACTAGAGTAGTGATATAAAAATCTCAAAAGGTTTTCTATGAAATAACATTGTTGTTGCTAAAAATCGACTTGTTTTTACATTGTGAAACTGCCATTGTCTTTTTCTTCTTTTCTTAAAGGGCATTATACAGACTTACAAGGACAAAAAAAAGGTTGTGAAAAAGGGAATAAATCAAATTGATAAAAATAGGACCGTACAAAGAGAAGCTTTTGACGTACGTATGATTTGGTCGGTGAAGATCAACTGTCAAAATATATAATTTCTTTTTTTTTTTTTATCGATTTTTCAATAATTAAAAAGGATCCCGCTATTTCTAATTCTCAAAAAAGTTAAACCACGTTATAAAGTTATGGACGGAGTTTTCCATCAAACTAAGTTAGAGAAACTTTTTCTAACTCAGTCTACAAAAATGATATGTGTCATTTAAACATATGAGATGCACATATTTTTTAATAATAGGGACAAAGTTGAAATAAATAATATTAAAAACTCATGTGCATCTCTCATGTTAATAAAAAAAATAGATACAAGTTATTTTTAAAGACCGAGTTAAAAAAAGTTATTCTAACCCAATTTAAAGAAAAACTCTGTCGGTAAGTTATTACCAATTGTGAGGGAGCAATTTGTGTTGCTCTTCCTTTTAGGCAGCATATTTAATATAGGGGGTGCTCCTACTGCTTCCCCTCACTCCTGTCTCTGCCACTGGGCCTCAACAATGCCAAAAATAGGGGTAGATAAGAGCATGTGTATGGAGTTTGGCGGACAAAGTTAATTCCCAAGGCCATCAAATTCAAATACAAACTTGTGCAATCGTGATTATAGTAGCTATACATGTATCTCCTATGCTTTTCCTTTCAATCAAATATCCATGACAAGAGTGCGTTTGATCATAAAGAGCACCAGCATTCTTCAAAGCATATCCGAACTGAATATAGGGTGTGGTCAATCTATTGATAATTTTTATTTACCCTTATATTTCATCTTTTATTAAAATTGATTTTTAAGGTTTAAAAGTTATCAAATTACTCTCTAACGTTCGCACTGTTATCAGGTAACTCCATCTAAGTGACAAGTAGCAATCATGTCACATCATATCCAATAAAAATAAGACGTGTTCAGACCATCCATTTGGCTAGCTTACATCAAACATGGCCACACTAACTTGCCATGTCATCCTAAAGGGGGGTGGCATGTGGGTGGCCTCTACATCATGGTTGTAATGTGAAATCCGTTCTTGCGGCCATGTTGGCCACTTATGCCTGCAACTATGAAATGTGTACCTTCGCGGCAGTGGCACAGTAGAAGAACTCTACGCCCAACGCCCTCCTACACTGCCTTTTCCAGTGACTACATCACGTCCTTGACAACCAAGTTTGTAACGATGCACTTGAGCGTCTGCTACAACATGTTGAAGCATTTGAATGCGTCATTGACATCAATCACGTTTCTACCTAAACCCTTTGCAATATTCTCTTTGTTGTCTCTCAACCACGACTTCAAAACCTTGCTCATAGAGGTGGTTACGCTGCCGCCTCAAGAGTCTTTTTTTTTTTTTTTTTCTCGATTCCTACTGATGTAGTGATGTGTACATTTTTAAAAAATATGGGCTAACGTGACAAGTAATCTAGTGTGACATGTGGCTAATGTAAGCTAACTGATTAGATGGTCTTGATACGTATCTTTTTTTATTGGACATGACGTGGCCTAATAGCCATGTGTCATACAACACCATTAAAAATTTAACGGAAGGGAAACGAGGAGAGTTATTTAATAACTTTTAAACCTTAGAAAATCATTTGATAAAAATAAAACCGCAATGATTTTATCACTGGATAATTTTTTCAGTACTTTCTTTTTCTTTTTAATTATCGTACATTTTATATGAGTATTTTTGGTCTGAATTAAGTATGGCTTGCCATATTAACCTTCAAATATGTAATACAACATGGTAGACACGCTCCATCTACTGTACCCAACTAAATGTGGCCTATCTCAATTATTATAGGTCGTATAATTTCATGTTTTTCGCCCGCATTGTATGATTACTTTTTGCAAATCGTGTCTTTTCCAATTGACTAATTCAGGAAGCTTTAGATATAAAGGTGTATATATATTTGCGACTTATTAAGGGTGGACCAAATGGCTTCTGTGGCCAAAGTCGTGGTACAATAATACTATCTACAACTCAACTGGTATGAGCCACTATGAGTTTGTACATGGTCAAGGGTGCCTCCTATGGTATTCTCTAATCTCCTGGGATCCACCGATGTTCATCATAGGTCGAGATCATGTTGTCAGGTTTGATTGTAATCAAATCATTTTTAATCTGTCAAACTGGTGATCATGTTTGATTGTTAGCCGTGGTCCTTATTTATAGAATATTGACCTTTAAGGATTGATTGTAATCAAATCATTTTGAATTGAATGTTATGCGCTACGTGGGTCACGTGACTATGTCCACTACTATTGGGCTCTTCCCTCGTAGTGGAGGCAGGCATGTAATGTTGAACCACCTTAAAATTCTCGTCTCACTTTCTCTCTTTCTTTCGACCGCATACACTTGAATATACAACAAACTAATTTATAGCTAATTTTTGTCTGCCTACATGGGAATACAGACTTCCAACCTTGAGAGGATCTGTTTTTTTTTAGATGCACCATTATATTATTTATTTTCCTAGTAACATTTTATGAGCCCTATTTTTATTTCCTTCTTGATTAATTTGGGTTTCCTTGTAAATTTGGACTTTGAACCCTATATAGATTAAGCTGGTATAATAGATGGCATTGGCTTTTCATGGTTGAATAAAATTCCTCAAAAATAATTATAGGGAGTTCTTGACATGGCTCATCTATTAATTATTTATATTTGATTTATTTTATATGTATTTGATATGACAGGTTGGAACCAAGAATGCTCTCGAAAAGCAAGGAATGTTATTTGATAATTGTACTCGGTGCTATTTAGTATTTATAAGTTAATCTTCACTGATTAGATGTGAGAAGAACTCTAGTAAGACCAATTTTTCCTGTACTTTCTCTCTTTTTTCTTCTAATCAGAATTGTTAAAGCAAAAGCAAGTTCCACTACCGTTTGCTTTCCTTTTATCTTTTGCATTTTCACATTCTACTCTATCACCATTTCAAAGTATCAGAATCATCTTAATGGCATTTATGAAATTGCCCCCCAGCCACCTCTCAAGTTCGCAAAATGATCCTCCTCAGTTCAAAAGGGACGAGAGCATCTAGTCCTTTATATTACAAGGGCATAATTATCATTTTACATTTTTTTTTTTTTAATAATTATGTCTATTCTCTCGTTCAAATAAATTGGAGATAATCATAATCTCTCAAATTAGAGGCGGTAATGAGTGCTATTAGTTCGTAAGTGTTTTAGCCTTTATTATATATAATCTTTTTATAAATTGAAGTGATAGTTCAAGCACACTTATCATGCCATTTATTAAAATGTGAATCGTCATGTGACAATTCTCGTACATTTATAAATTAACGTAACACTTATTAAATCAATCGCTAAAATATAAACTACAACAACATAACACCCATTTTTATAAAATAATAAGGGTTTATCATAAAAGTTACCCATCACCCGACCTAGTAAATATAAAAAGTTAGGGCAATGGCAATGAGGATGTCCCTTGAAAATTTTAATAACTAATTAGAAGGATTGCTTTTCTAATTCAGGAAAATAAAAAGTAAATCACCAAAAACTGATCATGTTATCCTATTAATGAATTAACTTAGCCTAAGATGACGACTGCCTGGCCATATAGAGTAGAGTGGGCAAAACATACATAAAGGGAAGCACCACCATGGAACCACACATATTCCACACTAATTCCCAACACGAATTTATGGAATCTTATCCGATTTTTCTTTAGAATTAGAAGGTCGACTGGAAGTTTCTGAAGTGGGGAATCACCCAATTACTGCGTATTTTTAATTGAAAAACAAGCAAGATTGGGATGGAATATTAGTTGAACACAGTTGATAAACTATAAAGAATAAACGTTTGCGCTTGCAAGTTGCTGCCTCTGGGATTTGCCCATAGACTTTTTTGATCTAGTCCTCTTTAATTTTAGTTTAGGGTTTGTCTTTTGTCTTTCATAGTATATATTGCTTGTGGGCCTGAATCAAGGAGATCGAAGCTAGCCGATTTGCAACATTGTTTTGTGTTTAAAACAAATCAATATTGCCAAGCTCAGCTCAAACTATTACAAATTTACAAGCTTCATACAAGAATGAGACAATTGCAGACAATTGCATCCCTCCCTGCTGGTTCCTAAAATACAAAAATGAAGTGCTTTTGTGAGTCATCAAAACTGTATAAAAAGGGGATCATCAAAGGAAAATACTAACCACAAGGGTGGTGGTTGACTTGGTAGAAGAATTCATTTCATCCTAGTGGTCGCGTGTTCGAAACCGTTTGCGGTAGTAGATGCGTGAACCAGATGTTACTTTGAAGGGACTCTACTGGCTCACACCTTTGTGGGGTTGTGGTGACGGGCTCGCCTTCCCAGGCAGAGATATGGCTCAAAACGGACATTCCACAACTGGTGGGAGCTCCGATGGTAACGTCCAAGGGAGGAAACTACACTGGTCGCCCCTTCTCACCTTTTTAATTAGGAAAAAAAAAAAATCAAAGGAAAATACTATTTAATAGTTTACCTTTTTAACTGGTTCTCGTTGCGTCATCAATCAGGGCCAGGCGGCGTTATTGGCTCTTAAGAGTTCTGAAGTTCTAATATGCTTCTCAAAATTGGCTCTCCTGGAATTGACCTAACACCATTTCTTTAATTATATGAATTTCCAAACGTTCCTTACCTAAATTATTGCAACCCCACATCACAACTTCTCTCTCTCGTAAGCATTGTACCTTTTTTTCTTTTTCTTTTTCCATTTTTTTTTTTTTTTGAGAGAGAGAGATTTGTAAGGATTGATGTAATGCCAAATGATTATCCAAATATATTAGATGTCTATAGATGCATGCTGACTGAACTCATTACTTGCATACATACATATGATGAATTGATGATGATGTAAAGACTAAAGTGGTTTATAAAACAAACGCATAAGTAAAACATCTCATGCATGATACATTAAAATTAGATAGACATCTGCAGCGGCATCCCCTGACACTGTTACACTGTTGATCAAACTGGCCCACTTCTCTAGTCTTTTCCCTCCTATAAATCCCCTGCATTCCTCATGCTCTCCTTCCCTACCCTCTTCAACACAATCTCAAACACACACAACCCTTGAAGAAGAAGCATATCATCATCATCATCATCATCTTCGATCGAAGATTGAAGCATGCTTCCAGCTGAGATCACAGGAACCCAGATTCCAATTCCCGCTAACTTTGGCATGATGCAGAGCAACACACCAGACTTTTACTTCAATAGATTCTTAACCAACTTACCCAACTCCCACTTCTCTTCACAGTACTGCAGTATGAGCAACAACTCCAGCACTTCTGATGAAGCTGAGGAGCACCAACTCAGCATCATCGATGAAAGGAAGCAGAGGAGAATGATTTCTAACAGAGAATCTGCTCGCAGATCACGGATGAGGAAACAAAAGCACCTTGATGAACTCTGGTCGCAGGTGCTCAGGCTTCGAACAGAGAACCGCAATCTGATAGACAAGGTGACTCATGTAACTGAGTGCTATGACAGGGTTCTTCAGGAGAATGCAAGACTTAAGGAAGAAGCTTCTGACCTTCGCGAAATGCTTACAAACCTGCAAATCGGCAGTCCTTACACTACTCCTACTTTCAGAGATTTGGAAGAGGTCGTCCCTTGCAACGCTGCTCATCTCAGAGCTGAATCCTCAAACCAATCCATCTCTAATTCTGTAGACTTGCTTCATTAAGATATGTCATGGGGGGGGGCTCTTTTTTTTTTTTTCCATAATAACCAGTCTATGTTTCTCATGTCATGTGTTTGTGTGCGAAAATAGACCTTCCAATAACAACTTCTTTGGACCACTTTGTCTGAACATGGTTAATTCCCTAACATTTACGTTATAATCAATACTTTTTCTTTTTTTTTGAAGCAATTATAATCAATACTTTAATACAACTGTTGTAGCTCTTCTCGCCGCATATATCTCATGCAGGTTGAGCATAATCCCTGAAAATGAGACTTTTTTCCCTTTTTTTTTTTTGTTCTTTTTCATTTTTTTTTTTTGTGTACATCTGAACCATATCAAAGACTGAATAATTGATTTAATTATGAATCAGGGAAGGAATATGAAACAGCTAGCACAGAGGAGAAAAAAATTAAAAAGAAAAAAGCTATTGGGCAATACCCAATCGTCAATATCCATACTATATTAAAGCAGCAACAATTTTTTTTTTTTATCCCTTCACTAGGGAGGAAGAACAAGCAGATCGTGGGCGACCCATGTGGGAATAAGCTTGAGTCACGCTGAAACTCGGCCCCATGGGCAGTTTATGTTGCATAAGAATAAGAGGGCCAACAGGACAAATGGTGGTGGAGGTGCTGGTGTTAGTGGCTCATCATTCAAAAAACTACTATAACAAGCAGAACATTTGAAAAGGCTATCCACTAAAAACACCCAAAAGCTGTCTGTTTTTAGCTTTTTGTGAGGACATTGTCATCACTGCCCGCCTGACCCTGCTTCAGCCAACCTACTGTTCTCCCCCAACTTCGATCATGCCATGTAGAGCCCCTACAGTTTCAGGTGTTCTAGAACAGTACCCATATGCTTCTGCATCAGCAAAGTCCCCACCATGCCTCCCCCTCACCCTTTTTCCCTTTCATGCGCATGTACGTGTGTGGGTCTCTCCGGACATGTAGTATATTTTTGGATATTTAAATTACTCTATCTAGTTTCTGCGGAAGCAATATAATGAGGAGAAATCAAATAAAAAGGATAAACATTATTTGAATCATAATTACTTCAATGATGCAAGTGACATCATGATTATATTGTTGACGGGGTAGTCTTGATCATATACCCTGCCCAGAGCGAATTCCATTGCATTTGACAAACGGGATTTTGTTTCAATCAAAGTCAAACAAATATCTTTCAAAATTCTTGATCGCTGTAACATCATGCTTCCATTATATCATTAATGCTGATGGAAGCATTCATGTACTGAGCACAGAGTATCCCAACTTGGCGTGAGCATGAAAATTACGTTTATGGTGCTAATCCCCTGTCTCTACTATTCCTTTTTTTGTCGTGTCTTTCTTCACGGGACCTAAATTTGGAGGGTCACTAATTTTTTCAATTTCTATATGAGTATGCGTCCTTCTTACAATTACTTTAGACTCTTAAAATGTATGATCCGTTTAATTAGTGTATGCCGTAAGACTTATTGACGCCATTCCACCCGCTTCGGAATATGCCATCGATTTTTGTCTATCATGTTGACTCTATTTTATTGAGATTGTTTGATTTTAGATACCTACGTCCACAATAAAAAAGTGTTTATTTATAATTGTGGTACAATATGGTAAAATGGGTTGTTGAGGAATAATCACGCATTGTGTGTGGACAACTTTTAGCATGTTTATAAGGAATGAGCAACCATCTTTTATAGAACCGATTTTATAAGATGAGTTAGGTTTACAAATTTCTTCATGGTATCAAAACGTAGGCTTACTTTGAGCACTCTAATTTTTTCAAAGTAACAGCACTGGAGGCATGACCTGATCAATTAAGACCAGGAGCGTATCATCAGTAGAAGGGACGAGCAGACTGGTACACACCAAGTGTAGACCGATCTGCCCAACCCAAGATCCAACTACGAGCAACAACTTAAATATACGCTATTGGAGCTGATGTGAGATGTGTTAGGAAAGGTAAAGAAAATTCTGAAGATTATAATATTTGATATAAATAATTAATATGGTTGAAAATCCACTGAATTCTAACACTTTTTTTTGTTGTTGCATGGACTGAATTCTAACACTTAAGATAGCACTAGCACCTCTTATGGCATAGCAATAAGTAGCAGCAATCCACAGTCAACTCGTATATAATTAAACATGAAGCTGAAAAAAGAAAAAATAGACAACCATGTCCATGAGGTTTCTTCAAACGTAAATTTCATAACGTGGTCAAGGTGGTCTTAAAATGGTGAAACTTGAAGCCCAGATAGCATATAGTATCCGTGCAAAAAGTCACATTTAATTTTGTTACTGTCTCAGACCCATCCCATTTTGGACTTTTCAATGTAACATATCCATGGCAGAGGCAGACCCGAGCCAATTTATTAGGCCACATGTAGATCATCAAGTTATGAAGACATATGGGCATTTAAAGGCCATAAACATAAAAGAGGTTAACATGTATTGGATCGCCAAAAATGTACTCTTGAAATAAAGCTTAAATGTAAAACATTTTTATAATTTTTTTTTTCAAATTAATTAATAATCAAATTATCATTTAAACATCGTACTTCATTCGTATAGATATGTTATTCTCGAGGCTTCTTGACCGTTTTGCAATGTTGGCCCGAAGACGTGTATAGTGTTCTGTTACATGCTACATTTCATTTCACATTGGGGCTGATGTGGATTACTAAACATTTTGGGTTATTATTAATTTCATCTTAATACTTCTGCTTTGAGCAATTTAGTTCTTATATTTTTAAAATATTTGCAACCTTATCCTTCCATCCATTGTGTGTTTATATGGCTGCCATTAACCATCAGAACGACGTCGTATTAGTCATTGAGAATTAGAAAAAAGTAAAAAAGGTGTAACCGGTAGCAGGCATGTTGATCTATTGGAATTTGCAATAAAACGGTGTCGTAGACAATCATATTAGCGCCAAAACATGTTCTTAGATTTTTCCCTTTTTCTTTAGAAGCCTCTCTCTCTCTCCCTCTCTCTCTCTCTCTGTGTCTGTCTCTCTTATCCTCGAAACGATATTTCAAGATATATGTTACTCCAACCAGAGCGCCAAACTGAACCAAGCCATGGCATGTACTCCAACCCCCATCTCTGCGATTTATTTCACTAACCCAATACTACCCAAAAGGCCTTCTTCGCCCTCCATGTTAAAACCGAGAGGCATGGCCAAAGAGCTTTACTTCAACCACGATGGTTCAACCACTAAGAAGCTTCAGGTTACAGTTCAGGGGCCCTGGTTCTTTAACATCCATAACTTTGTTTTGCTTGACAAGTTTTTGAACGGTCGGGTTGGTTGGTGGTGGTGCAGGCAGGGGTGGACATGGTCGCCGAGCTGCTTGGGGTGACTTTGGGTCCAAAGGGAAGAAATGTGGTATTGCAGAACAAGTATGGACCCCCAAAAATTGTAAACGACGGCGAAACTGTTCTCAAAGAGGTATTGCATTCTGTCCCTTGCCCTTCTACCGTTCTTTTAAACGCAGTTGAAGCGTTCGGTGAAATCTGTAAAAAAATGTAGGCTGGAAATTTAGGTAGTGTTAGTTCAAATTTTGGATACAATTGGTGAGCATGAGGATAGTAGTAACAGCATTAGCAAAAGGAAAATATAATTATTCAAGTAGCATCAATTAAAGAAGGAAAAATCTAATTGTTCATTTCACTATTTCTCTCATCAAGAACTTTCCTCTTAACTGGCTATGTATTATTGTTTGATTTAGATTGAATTGGAGGACCCTTTGGAGAATGTGGGAGTTAAATTGGTAAGACAGGCTGGTGCCAGAACAAATGACCTTGCTGGCGACGGTTCCACTACTTCAATCATTCTTGCTCAGGGTCTAATTGCTGAGGGTGTGAAGGTATGAATTTGATGCTGTACATGAGTATCCTCTCTATTGCATTACTACAAAAGAAGTGTTTGTTAAGAGATGCAGGGTTTCCTAAAATGCTAGCCTATAGTTAAAAAGCAGGGCTTCCTAAAAGACTAGGCAATAGAAGATAGGGCTTTATGCCATTGAAAAAGCCTTGCCAATAAAGCATCAAGCTTAAACTTCCTTCTTGCATGCTTGCTTCTCCAGAAGCACACACTAAACTAAGAGGTAAAAACTGATTGGTAGCATGTTTGATCAAATGCGTGATTCTCTCGCCTTTTGACCCCAGGTTCCTTACCAATAAGGCCTTGCCACCTAGCTGTCTCTGAAAACTCACATAGGGAGGGCTTGTCAAGTACATGGCTCATATGGTGTTTCCTTTATTTGAATAGGTTATTAGGAACTTATATTAGGCGCTTCCAATATTTTGTTCTAAGAATATACGCTTTTTCTAGATTATTGCCGCTGGTAGGAATCCTGTTCAAATTGCTCGTGGCATTGAGAAGACTGCAAAGGCCCTTGTGTCTGAACTCAAATTAATGTCCAGAGAGGTAACCAAGTTTATCTTTCTTAACTCCGTTTTTGAAAGTAGTAGTTTATTATCTCATTTTTGCTGAATCAAACTGCAATACACCTCACATGTTGCAGGTTGAAGATCATGAGCTTGTAGATGTTGCTGCAGTTAGTGCAGGGAATGATTATATTGTGGGAAACATGATTGCTGATGCTCTTCGTCAAGTGGGAAGGAAGGGTGTAGTGACTATTGAAAAAGGGAAGTGTACCGAGAACAGTCTACAGATTGTAGAAGGAATGCAATTTGATCGTGGATATTTGTCTCCTTACTTTGTAACTGATCGACAAAAGATGACAATTGAGTTTCATAATTGCAAGGTAGGATTTGTATGATTTGCATAGTCTGGCATGCTCTCCCATGAAGTAATTAGAGGGTGTGAATTTTTTTGGTTGCAGTTACTTTTGGTCGACAGAAAAATCACAAACCCAAAGGAGATGTTTAAAATATTGGACAGTGCAGTTAAAGAGAAGTATCCCATTGTGATAGTTGCAGAGGGTATAGAGCAGGAAGCTCTGGCTCCAGTAATTAGAAATAAACTGAGGGGTGTGCTGAAGGCAGCTGCTATCAAGGCTCCTGCCTTTGGTGAGCGCAAGAGCCACTACTTAGATGACATCGCCATCTTGACTGGAGGTAATAGATGAAGTACTGAAACTTAGATATCATAGCGTCCATTTTCAAAATGCTTATGCGTCACTTACAATGACTTGAAATATCAATTTCCTTTAATTGGATGCAAAAAATGTAACTGTAACCTTATTGGGTTTCTAGTTACCAATCATTTGCCTATCCACTTAGGGTTTGTCGCAGCACCACATATTAATACGCTGATTTCAGTAGCTTTTGAGGTTTAAATCCATCATTCGGAGTGGACTCAATAGCTTTTGAGGTAGTAGTAGTGTAATACTAATAGCAGCAACAATAATAATAATGAGAAATGAGAGTATAGGAATAAAATGGAAAAAAAAAAAATGAACAACACTGAATCAATCTTTTGGTTAATGCTAGTCTTTTAGTTAGCTTTTTATACTTTGGCACCCAAAAAAAGTTAAAATCCTTTTGGGGGCAGCCGGGCAGGCAGCTATTGCAAATGAAAACTGCAGATTTTTGTTGTACAATTTTACATGCGTTTGTTGCTGGCAGACATAGAGTGCTTATAGGCACAATAAAGATCTAAGATCTAATACACCTTCAGTTAAAAAATTAGATACACTGTCAATTACAGTTAAAGACTTGTGCTTGAGATGATTAATAGACCAGAAGTCACAGTGGAAGATCAATACCTTTCCCTACATCCACCCCAGCCTATTGTAGTATTCAAGGTCTGCTAATGAAGTTGATTTTGATCTTCAAAGATCCTTTATATGATATTAAACAATACAATTTCATAGAAATTTGATGTATAAAATTTAGTTTCCTATTGTTCTCTTTTATCCTTCTTGAGTATACTTACATGGTGAATCCCAAGCCCATAATGAAAATCCTTAGATTGGATTGAATGACAGAAAAAGATTAAACTTAAAGTCACATCTCCTAATCCAAATCCTTAGAAAAATGAATGTGACCTTAGATAGGATTGAATGACAAAAAGATTCATGTATCCGTACTTGAGTAGTTGGGAGTAAGACTTTTAGAGTTGAGCCGAGTTTGTTCTTTTGTCCCTTTAACATTTTGCTTCTTTAAAATTCTTCATGCTCTTGCATGTGTGGATCTTAATAATTATGCAGGCACTGTAATCAGAGATGAGATGGGGTTGAGCCTTGAAAAGGCTGGCAAGGAAGTATTGGGCTCCGCTATAAAGGTTGTGATAACCAAGGGTTCAACATTAATAGTTACGGATGGGAGCACTCGCAAAGCTGTTGAAGAGAGGGTTTCTCAAATCCGGAGGCTTGTTGAGGTGCAACTATTGTCTCTAGTTGCAGTGGTGTACTTTCTGCTTGAAGTTCGTACTGCAGTGTCAATCGCAAGATTAAATGACCACACATGCACACTAGTGCACTGCTGATGTGTAGAAGGAATTATACATTGTTAGCATTCTCCAGAGTACCAAATGCAATTGTTTCTTGTTTTGCAGAACACTGAAGAAAATTTTCAAAAAAAGATACTGAATGAGAGAATAGCTAGGCTGTCAGCGGGAATTGCCATTCTTCAGGTAATCTAAAATATATTTCAGTCAGCATCTTGAGAATTGGGGAGTCTGGAGGCTTTGACTTCCTTTGAAGCTAATACATTTAGTCTTACCAATTGAATCCTAGGTAGGAGCACAAACGCAAGTTGAGTTGAAGGATAAACAACTCAGGATTGAAGATGCTTTGAATGCGACAAAGGTAGCTAATTTCTTCCTTGATCTTGTTAAATCATCACTTATCTCAAAAGTTTAAGCTTATAGGAAGTGATAAATTTAATCATTTAATCAATACTTTAACACTTTCTCTCATGTGTGGGCTTAAACTCCCATCTATTAGGGGGGACTCAACATGTGAAATATCTAATTTAAATGGGGGGTACATTGTAGAGTCAGGGTTCGGGTTCGAACTCATGACCTTTGGCTCTGATACAATGTTAAATCACCACTTATCTTAAAAGTTTAAGCCTGTAGGAATTGTTGTCAACACTTTAACATATCTCAATAGAAGTTGGTCCGTCAATCATCAAGTAAGCTTCTAACTTGGCACATTACAGGCAGCAATTGAGGAAGGTGTTGTAGTTGGAGGGGGATGTACCCTTTTGAGGCTATCTACAACGGTAGATGGTATCAAACAAGGCTTGGACAATGAAGAACAGAAGGTGTTACCTCATTTATTTAAATCTGATAAAACATTTTCCTTTCCTTTTCCTTCTAAATTAAATATCTTAATCAGCGGCCTTTCTATTTGGAGGCGGCTAAAGTTCATTGCAATATTGGTAATCAATTGTATTTGTATGTCCTTTTAAATGAGCATGTTCTTGTTCTGGTGCAATTAGTTTCCATTTACCGTACATAAAGATTGTGATGTCATATATACAAATGCACCGCAGATTGGAGCTGAGATATTCAAAAGAGCTTTGAGATATCCTGCGAGACTGATAGCCAAAAATGCAGGTGTAAATGGCAATGTGGTTATAGAAAAGGTCTGTGCGTAATAACATTATTTTCTTTGATACACAAAGTAAGATTAAAAAAGTTTTAGGTTTATGAACTGATTCCGCCAATTGTTGTAGATCTTGAACCCATCAAACTTCCCTGGCGAATAAATTTTGCAGGTTCTTTCTAATGATAATATTAATTATGGATACAATGCTGCAAGAGACCGTTATGAGGATTTGATGAAGGCTGGAATCATTGATCCATCAAAGGTATCATCATTGAATGGTTTTATCAGATGATGCACATATCACTAGCCTAATGACATAGACATGTAAGCGTCGGGGGTACTACCATGTCATGATATATTTTGCCCTTGAGAAAGCTATTAGATTATCTGGACATATGTTATCTAAATTTTCATGCAGAAAACATCAAGAAGGGATATAGCTTACTGAAATTTGATTGCTCAGTCCACAACACATAAATAATGACTTCAGTTTAAGCCAGAATGTCTAGGCTTTGAACTAACCAATATCTAGGAGAAACTTTAGCTGATAAAATTATCCTTCTATCAAATATGGAGCAGGTAGTTAGGTGTTGTTTGGAGCATGCAGCATCTGTAGCCAAGACTTTTCTGACATCTGATGCCGTTGTAGTTGACATTAAGGAACTAGAGCCCATCAGAAGGAGACCACCAATGCCAACCTCAGGTGATTTCTGCTTTCTCAAAGAAGCTATCCTTTCTCAATCTTATGTGTCCCTTTGACATAATATAGCGTGGTAAGTAACAAGTAATGCCAATGTTTTATCTTTCAGGTATCAGCCCAATTGGCGTTTAGTTTGGCGGATGAACTTGTGCACCAATTCAACTCTTAAAACCCTGCTTTCATCCACCCTTTCAAATATTAAAGGACTCTTACAGGAGTTACCAAGTAAACAAGGGTCACCTAAAATTACCAAGTTTTCCTATACAATGGTGCTGCTATGTTGACTACGAGACTCGCAAGTGTAGCTGCTTACAATTCAGTTCCTTCATCACAAGTGGATATTTCTAATAATAAAACAAGCATATCCTCTGCAAATTTGCAGGGGGGAAGAAATGCTACTCTGAAGAGGGAATCCAACAAGATAAGTTAGTTGCCGAGTTTAGCTCACTTGTGAAAGAGAAATGTTATTGTACTGGTGATGTTGCTTTCCTAGCTAATGATGGAAGCTGGTTAGTGGTATTTGCAATAGGGCCTCAAAGGATCAAGCAGAAGTTACCTTCAAATGAAACATTTGATACATTCACAAAAGCATGTCATTTTTGTAACCTGGCTCAGAGCTGTTATGTATATTGATAATACAAGGGCTCACCTTCCTATCTATGAGAGACATCAATTCACATTATAGCCTTTTCACTGTGGTCTGGATGGATGTTCTCAATCTCATGAACGACCTTGTTTCTAGTGTGTCAGATAATATCCAGGGCATTGGAGGCAAAAAGTTAGAAAAAATGGGAAAACTAATGTTGAGGAAGTGGGTGGGGTGAATTATAAGCTTGACTCAGTCGACAGTAGTGGAGACTGGAGAGACCCTCTAGTTTGCCAGGAGGAGTCTCCAAATGACCCATGAGAAGTTGGCATAGTAAATGGAGAAATATTTGCTTTCATTCTTTTTGCATTTTTTTTTTTTGTTTAAAAAAAATTTACCATAGGACTCATATAACACCTTTTATTAAAAAAAATATATATATAACACCTTTTAGACTAATTAAAAATGATCATCAATGGTATATGCACGACATTACTATTTTTATTTACTCATAGAAATAATTTTAAAAAATATAAGAATTAAAAATTGGCTCCTTAACAAAAGGTGTAAAAATTAAAAGAAATATATTTCAAAATCAATGTTTCACTTTTTTTTATCTCTAGAAGCAGAGATAGATATAAAGTCGGAAGTAATACTAAGTACCATCTTTTATCTTTCTAAAATTTTTTTAAAGCTGATGTAACTTTTAAAATCATAATTTGATAAAAATTTAAATATAATTCATTTAAAATTTACTGGTGATTTTAAAAAAAAATTAAAAAATTTTAGGAGGATAAAGCATTACTCTAAAGTCGGTCATTGAAGCATCGATCATGAATCATCAGACTTTTAGAATCCCAAGACACACAGTTTCGGCTCCCCTGCCTATGCTTATCTGTTGGGATTGATTCTCTCTTCTGTCTCGCCCTCTCTCTCTGTCTCGCCATCTAGCCTTATAAATGGCCTTGAGAGATCGTATTCCCTTCCACGGAATTCTTTCGGAACCTTGAATCCGAAAGATCCCGTCCAGATTGTTTCCATTTCTAAATCACATGCATAGAGCTGTAAACGGAAAGATAGATTAAGAAGAAGAAGATGATGGGTTTGAGTGTGCAATGCATATTAGACTTGATTGTGGCAGGTATTTCTTTGGTGATTGGACTGGGTATTTTTGCGTTCATTGCCTCCATTCTTTGCTCTGCTGCTTTCTTCCACAATGCCAAGGAAGCCTCTTAATCCCACCCACCAACCAATTCAAGGTACATCATGTTATTTTCTTCTTTATTGTGCCATTATTAGTAGAAGAGGTAGTTGTTAGAGCAAATTTTTGAACAGTCGGAATAGGGACGACGGGCCACTTGCAAAATAGAGAAAAAGTCACCAAAACCGCTAGCCTGCAGGGACGGGAGATGCTCCAATGCTTAAGTTAGTGGCCTCTTTTTGAGGCAAAAAACTGAATAGAGAGTGTTTACGGGGAGGGAGAGTCATTATCCCTGATTTTTGGGTTTAACAAGTAAAAATCTTAAATATGGTTCATGAATACTTGTCAAGTGGTAGGCTTGTATAGTTGTATCCCTCTAATTAGTTTTCATGTAGTGGAGTGTTTGAGTGGAGGCTCATCTATCGTACCGGCAGTGACCCCCATTCTCACAGCCGACTTGCCCAACTGGTCGGGCTCTGGAAATCTTGTGTGTACTTACAATTAGGTTACCTTTAACCTTCAATGCTAAGGGTGAAGAGTGTTGGCCGTCGGTTGCCTAATTGAGACTGTGGGTGTTGAAGTGCCCATCGCATTGCGTAGGTCTTAACCCTTCGACCTTGTGGCTCGGTACTTGTCGAATCATTATGCTTTGTCGAGTGGATCCTGGAGGCAAGGTCAGTTGTGCCTTGTCGAGTGAGTACCCGAGGCAAGGTCTTTTGGCGATCTTGGTGGGTTGGGATGTGTGGCATCCCAACTGACAACGGCAATGGAGATTTTGGCGGGTTAGGATGTGTGGCATCCCGACCGACAATGGCGTTGGAGATCCTGGCAGGTCACACATCTCGACCAACAATGGCAATGGAGATCTCGGCGGGTCAAGATGTGTGGCATCCCAACCAGCAATGGCGATGGAGGTTGTGCCTTGTCGGGTGGACCCGAGGAAAGGTCTTTTGGCAATCTTGGCGGGTCTGGACATGTTGCATCCTGACCAACAATTTACTTAGTGGCTGAGGAGAGCTTGAAATTTTAGGTGTTTCTTGTAGAAGCTCAAAGCTCACAATAGACAAGAAATGTATAGCAGTTGTGCTGCTGGTTAGCTCAAATATAGCTAGATTTTAGTCCAGGTCATTCCAGTAGATCAGGTCGTAATCATCAAATAATTCAGAACGTTTTAAACAGTTAGAAGATATGTACTGAAATTGGACAATGCCGAATCAACACTCATGCATAGATGCTGCTGGTCAGACAATTTATGCTTGACCAACACTTGTGCATGGGGACTGCCGATCGGACAAAATCATGCCTGACCAATGCGTATGCAAGCAAAATATATGTTATTAGGAGTAAAGGAACAATAAAAGTTTACTTGAGTCGAGTGGCTTGGGTTTTGCTGAAAGACACACCAAGTGCTTGGAGACTGCTATGGTGGCATATATGTTATTTAAAGTAAAGGAACAATGAAAGTTTACTTGAGCTGAGTGGCTCGGGTTTTGCTAAAAGACATTCCAAGTGCTTGGAGACTGCTATGGTGGCAGCGGGGTCCACTTCAATAGGCATGTGGTACAAGAAAGTGCAACATAATTTGCAATCATGATTGCTAGCCAAATGTCTGGAGGATATATATATATTTTTTTACCTCAGAATCTGGTCCTCAAGAATGTGTTGCTCGAGCTTCGAATTTTGGCACTCAGACATTGGTCCTCAGCCATCGGGAATGTACTGCTCGGCTTGGCCAAGGTTGAGTCTACTCGGCAATGGCCCCTCGGGAAAGGCAGTGTGTGGCAACTCTGACATGAGGAGGGAGAAGAGGAGACCCATAAGCTTAGCCCAAGCGTTTGAAGAGAAGAGGAACATTGTTCCCACATACAGTGCCAGCTGTAGAAGCAAATTTTCGGATGGCCGAACTGACGATGGATCTCCTGCAAAACGAGGGAGAAAGGTCACCGGAAAACTGCTGGTCTGCGGGGCAATGGGGAACCTCCAATGCTTTAGTCTGTAAATGCTTGTTGAGAGAAAATTGAATGGAGAGAGAGTGGGGAGAGGAGAGGAGAACATGCACGTGTGAGAATGAGGAAAGTAGAATGTGCTTACTTGGGAATGTGTGCCCTTTTTTATGGGAGGCTCCTTGGGGTGGTCCTTGGATGCTTCCCACGTGGCGGACTCCAGTTGCCATATGTTGAGCGCAATCTTGCTCAAACTACTTTTGAGTGTCTATAAGTGCAATAGTTTCTAATATTTTAGGATGTCTAAACTGATGTGTATGTGGGAAATCCAAATATAAATATCGTTTCTTACAGAATCTATAAGATGGATGTAAACAGAATACAAGTTTAGCCATCTCATGCTCTAATAGTTAGTTGTTTTCAGCGTATAGTTTTTAGTATGTTGATTGCAAACAGGTTTGGTAGAAAGTGATTTTTACTGCCTAATGAGCAGCACTAGTTAGTGGGTATCCCTTTCAGGCTGTTCACCTTTATGTTTCCATTCCTATTTGTACTTGTGATTTTGTGGCTTGATATATAATTTCTGACTGTTCTGCTGTGAAAAATGTATTCTACCACAGAGTTTAAGTTGAATGGAAATGTAATTTTCCTTTTTGTTACATCCTCTGTAGATTTTTACCTGTTTTAACCATCATTTAAGTGCTTTTCACAGAACATTTTGGGCAATGATAACTTGGATCAATTGTTTTACATGTTTCTGTAGGTACTGAAGCAAAAGATCGAAAATGAAGCTTCTTGTTTCTGTGGAATTTATCACTGTTATGGAAGTGACATCAAGTGGCCTAATGTGGCCACTGGCCTTTATGTACACCAAAAATGCACCACTTCTCTCCTTACTAAAGTTTGATTTTCGCTAGAGTTTTTGCTGCCTCTGGTTTTTCTATTTCCCCTTAAATATTCTTATGCATCTTTGCACGAATAAGTCTCGAGCACTTAAATTGTCCCTCAATAAAATCAATTAGAAAATTCAATTGAAATGATCCTGATAAACAATTAAGGGTCCATTTGGGATTGTGGTTTTAATAAGTGAGATTTAAAAAATTACGTTTTTAAAAAATTGCGTTTTTTGAATCGCTACTTTTTAAAATTGCAATAGCGTTTGGTAAAATATATTAAAAAATATTTTTTTATCAAATATTTGTTATGCGAAATTATGATTTTGTTTAAATTTGCGTTTTTTCAAATAAATATCTCATAATCTGCTTAAAGAAATTGCAGATTTTTTTTTCTTATTTAAGATTAAGTGTTTTTTAAATTGCATTGTCAAATGTCTTACATGTTTTGATGTCTTTTAATATCGTAGATTATTTTTGCGAAATCGCATTCTTAAACGCACCCACCCTAAGTAATGACATTGTGTTAGCGATGGTAAGAAAATACAACCGAAAAAACAATTTACTATTTTCTTTTTTTCTGTTTTCTGGAGTACACCATTCCCCGGATCCCATCCGGATCCGCCACAAACCCCAAGGGCCTATAGAACCCGAGAACGCGGGGCTCCGAATAGAGTGCAATATTACAAATCCCTTTGGATGACAGCTCGTCTAACAACCTCTCCATCACAGCCTTCCCTAAACCAATCCCCTGGAAGGAGGGGTCCACCACCACGTCCCATATGATCGCGTTGAAGACGCCGTCACCCGTCGCCCTAGCAAACGCCACGGGCCTCTGCGTCTTGTTGTACTGGATCCACAACAGCGACTCGGTGTGCTCGAGAGCGAGCTTTATCTTCTGCGGGTCGCGCTTCGGGAACCCGACCGCCACGAACACGGTGTTGAGGTGGTCGAGGTTGAGGTCGTCGATCGTGCGGCGGAGGATGAAGCCCCGGGACTCCAGGGCTTGGTCGGAGATGGAGTAGTTGGTGGTCTTGGTGTCGGTTGAGGTATGAGCTGAAACGGCGACGGTTTTGTGGCGGGCTGGGGTTTTGAGGCGGAGAGAGGACGGGAGAGGCGTGGAGATTATGCCACGTAGAAGCATTGTTCCTTATTTACAAAGGGCTAAAGAGAAATGACAACCGTGGCGGTTGTATTATAATTATTTGCGTGATATTGATATGTATGAATTTGGTTGGAATTTGTGGTGGTCATGGACCGGTGGAAGATACGGTTGGTTGGTTGGTTGGTTGGTTCACAGGGATATAATGGGCCAATTTTCTTGGTGGTCCAACTGGGACAGCTCAGCATGGTGGGTGAATTCATTTCCAGCCCAAACTCGAAGCCAAATTTGATCAATGAGATTTGACCACCCTTGTGTAAAAGAAGTGAGCAGGAATAGCGATGATGAATTATATATAGAGGACAGTGAAAGAGTACGATCAAATTCTTGGTGCTCTGCAAAACCCACATACTGAATCTTTCTGGGTTCAGCTCATTTTCAAGCAATTCCATTGTCATAACCTTTTCAGGTATGTTCTCTGCATTTATTTTGCCTATATTTGTTATTTCAATCCTATGTAAATTGATTGACTTCGTTCGAGTTATTGTTCGTTTTACTAGTTGAGTTGGATTACAAACATATGCTAAAGACGAAAAAGGAAAAAAGAAAAAAAGCTAGATCCGTTATCCTTTTAATTTTGCTCGTCTTGCCTTTTGGGTTAATACTTTGCACTGTTTTCTCATGCAGTTGTTCTGTTAGAGTCATATTCCTGTCTACGATATGAAAATGTGAAAGTTGATCCTTTACTCTATAATGGACTATAATGAGAATCACAGTTTGATGGGTTTTTTTTTTTTTTTTGATAAGTAAACAAGAGATAAACTGTATCTGCCTTGTCACCGATATCCTATAAAAGAGAAAGGATAGTCGGAGCTAAAGGCAGAGTTACGCGTAAGGAATATATACACGCAACGAAATTCTACTTCAATATTGCCTAACGATAGATTATGATCAAATATGCTATGTTATGTTAAAGCATTACCACCAGCCTTACTCATATCAATCATGCTATGCAATGTTATAATGGTTGTTTTTTTAATCGGGAATTCATTAAAAAAGGGCGAAGTGGTACACCCGAAAAAAGAAAAAAAGATCAAGAAAATTATGAAAGCTAAAAATATTAAATTAGTCAAAGGTAGTTGTCCAGTGGTAAAGATATATGTTGCATAGATCGTCTTTTGAAGGATTCTTTTCCGGAGTTATTCCGTTTTGCTAGGAATAGGGATGCAACGGTGGCTGACCTTAAGAGTGTTAGTAATGATACAACTCAATGGGACATTAACTTCACTAGGTTGGTGCATGATTGGGAGGTGGACTGTGTCTCCTTTTTCTTCAACTTTTTGTACTATGCTAGAATGGGTCGGGAGGGTGATGATAGCCAATGTTGGAAGCACCCTAAAAAAAATCTTTTTGAGGTCAAAACTGTTTATAAGGTTCTTCTTGCTAATGTTATGCATTTAGATTATTTCTTTACAGCTTACATTATAATCTATGTAGGTTCATTCATATGTGTAAAAGATCTTCTTAAGTATTGGAATTCGATCGAACTAGTTTTTGTTTGTTTAAATGGGAATCACAAAGTCCTGAAGTGTTGAGTTTGCTTGTTGATCTTTGCTTAAAAGTTTTGTTTGGTTTCCTTCAAGCATTATGAAGTGGTAGTGGGATGAGGATGGTTAGTGTATGTTTTAGTGTCAAATCCTGCTTGGCCAAAAGAAAAAAATGAGAAAGAAGGAATAAAAAAAAGAAGAATAAAAAGGTTAAAAATTGAGTCTCATCTCCTTGATCTTTCACGTTCTTGTGCCGAATCTGATAAATGTTCTCAGCAAGAACCTATTTTCTTATGGAAGATAGTTGTTTGTTGTTCTTTTTTTTGATATTGACTATCTTAAAAAAAAAAAAAAATAGCATTGGCCTGGTGCTGAAAGCTTTCTTTGTGGTAGGCCTTGGCTACAAATCTTTCCTGGCCAAAACAGAGAGAAAAAAAAGGACAGATAATGATATTTAAATTTTACTTTGTTGCGATTGCAGAGAGATCTATCTCCTCCTTAGACATAATTGCTTGAAGGCCATATTTATTATTTACGAGCTTCGATATTTATGAAATTGAGATTTTTTCTTTTAATAACTATTAATTAGAGAGTATAAGGGCAACTTGTTTTGGTGACTTACATTTATGATTTTTCAGAAGTTATATTTTTATATTCTTGTATCTTTGTTTCTCATTTTTATGTCAACGTCAATGTTGTGTTGTACAATAAGGTCTGTTCCGCTAACACTCAGGTACCTTGTACAGAATTTATGGCTGTCCTAACCAGAATTGGCCTCGCTAGCCTTGCTTTCATGGGGTAAAATCTAGCCCTCAACATTGCAGAGAAGTGATTTCCAGTTTCTGTTTATAATTGGACCACGTCAAAAGTTAGAACGATCCGAACAGGAAGGAAACCTTCCCTTGTATGGATTCCATGATCCTGAATCCTTTGTTCGTTCGATCCAAAAACCTCGTGTCATAATCATGCTTGTAAAGGCTGGGTCTCCAGTTTATCAAACTATCAAAACCCAATCAGTTTACAAGGAGAAAGGAGACTGTATCATTGATGGTAGTAATGAGCGGTATGAGAATACTGAAAGGAGGGGGAGAGCCATAGCTGAGCTGGATCTACTTTATCTCGTCATGGGCCGTCTTTGATGCCTGGAGTTTCCTTTGAGGCCTATAAGTACAATGAAGATATTCTTTTTAAGAGCCACCCAAGTTCCTGATAGTGGCCTTTGTGTTTACTTAATTAAATTGATAAACGAGGATCAGGAAATTTTGTTAAGATGGTTAACAATGGGATTGAATACGGTGATATGCAGCTGATAGCAGAGGCCTATGATGTTCGTAAATCAGTTGGAAAGCTCTATAATGAGGAGTTAAGCCATGTTTCTCAGAATGGAAAAAGGGAGAGCCATTCAGCTTCTTGATTAATATCACAGGAAATCTGGTCCAAGCTCAAAGAGATTACTTTGGAGTTTGGAGGTCATACATATGAGAGGACCGACATGCCGGGATCCTTCCATACTGAATGGTTCAGGATTGCTAAACATTCAAAGATCTGATTTAAGCCGTCTGTGGTGGTCGCGTGCTGATATGATGTCATTAAATGTAATAATGTGACTGGTAAATTGGGCAATCATCCTGTCAACTTCTGGTGACATCATCTGTTCATGATAGGTTTATCAAATCTGTTAATTTGTCTAGAGAGCATTCTTCTTCTGTTTGTTGTGGAGATCAATCTTGAGTAGATCAATAAGCGCATGTATATCCCCTTTAATTTTTTGGGAGCTAAACGCGGTTTCATCAAGTGTGTATTAAGAGGATGATGCTAGAAACATCAATGATTCTTGTTTGTTTGATAATCTCCTCTCCCTTTCCATCTTTTGTCTTTTCATTTCTTTTAGTGTGCTGTTCGTCATTGAATGTGGAGCCCTCCTCGCCTTTACTTGTAAAGCAATATTGAATTTCTCGTACTTGAGTCATCAAAGGTCTTTTATCTCATAAAAAGAAATGCTTCATGGCTCTGGGCGGGCGTTGGAAATGCTGACAATGCCTTCAATTCTACTTGTCCCTCGTTCTAATTAAATGCATCAACTTTAGCGTTAGCTTTCTCTCTAGAAAGTAGAAGCCTTGCCTCCTCCTTGTGAGGTTTTTCACCGCCTCTAGCGGTGTTCTAGGGGAGGAGGAATGGATCATTTTTCCTCCCTTCTCCCCTTTCTTGTCTTCTCTTTTTGCTCTTTCGCTGTTCTTTTTTTTTTTTTTTTTGGCTCCTCTTCTTTCAAGGATCGCAACATTAGCCCCTTCACCCCTTTTGCCGAGCTGCGCCACCCCCTTCGGCCTTTGCTTTCTACTTGCACTTTGATCCCTTCAGGGGGCATTTTCCAGCCAAATCTTTATTTTTCTATTAGTTTCGCCTACCGGCTCGACGCACCATCTTCTTCCTTGGCCTTTCCGTTGTCCTCCATGCCTCCTTGCGTCTCCCACGTGACCCCCACATGCTGGCGTGTGGATTTCACGTACTCGCTAGTGTTCTCCTAGCGCCATCCCCTCGTTGCTTCCTCCACTGATGTTGTTTTTTTTTTTGGGGGGGGGGGGCGGGAGGTTGTAGTTATTGTTGTTTTTTGTGGGGTTTTAACTAACTCCTTGCTCTTATATAGTTTTATCTAGTAGTGGAGTCATTTACAAATGGAATTCGTTCCTCCTTGTTGACAAACCTCCCCCTTGACGACTTTCTTTTGATGGTTGTTGTAGTTTCTTAATGAGGGGGTCAAAAATGGTTGAGGGACGTTTTGAAATTTGTGTTATTTCTGACACATAATTCAAATTGTTTTGACTGGCAACCAATCTTCTTGACGTTTGTGTCAGAAATTTATAAGGTCGTGTCATTCACTTAGCACATTCCCTTTTAATTTATATTTACTCGCATCAATCTAGTTGTATTGGAGCTTATTGTTGGGTTGTCCATTCTTTCCCTTTTAATTTATGTTTACTCACCCTAATCTAGTTGTATAACTTGTATTGAACTTATTGTTGGGTTGTACATTCCTTTTTCAGTGTTTTGATTTGGTGTAATCATCCCCTCCCCCTCCCCCTTCCCCTTCCATTGTTGCGAAGAAAAAACATAACAATCAACCTGATGATGCATTTTCTTAAAAAAAACAAAAAACAAAGTGTATCAACTTTTGGTTGAAGCAGTTAAAAAAAGACAAGTGCAATTTATGGGTCCACTACACAGAGAAAATGTGCTCATATCATGTCCTACTCACTTCCATCTCAATTTTACACTCAATTGCCGTGGGTATTACTTCCTCCTAGTTTTAACATTATTTCTAAAAGTTGGAATTCACTTTCTTGCCCATGCTTGAAGGAGATCAAGCAGTTGATGTAATGTAGCTACTTGCTTGAGCCTTGAAAAACACACATAAATAGCTAAATATATCATAAATTAGTTGGCTTCTAATTTCTGATCTTTTTTAGAAGTTCATCAAGCATAAATATTGCAGAATTTTTCATCTGCCATAACTAGTTAACCTTCACTAAATTGTAACTACTACCCCTTTTTGCTTTTTTATTCATGCTACTAAGACATTGAAAAAAAAAAAAAAAAAAAAAAAAAAAAAAAAAAACATATTCGTGCATACATGTCACAGATAACGTACAAGTGCATTTGCCAGCTAACCTACCTGCTATCTTGGTTCACCATAAACTCTGAAAAGTTGGAAGCGGGAGACAGATATGCATGAGCTGCCATCTGCCCTTTAGTCACCCGAGAAGATTTAATGGATACAAAACGACGCAATCTTTGTAAGGAGAAAAATGAGCAGCTAGAATACACTAGTCTTGTTTGAGCATCATCTTGGTTTTTCTTTGCTTGGCTCCACTAATTGAGACTTGGCTTGCAGCACTTTCTGCCCTGTACACAGATTGTCCTTTTTCTTCTTTGACACTTGTTTCATCTTTTTTCTTCACCTGTTTGCGTGGCTTCTTTTCTGAGGAATACTTGCTATTTCCCTCATCTTGTGCATGCTTCATAATATGACCCATGTTGCCACTACTTCCCTCACCCTTTCCGCATGGAAGTAGTTGATCATGGTGGCTTGGACCGGAAGAGGCATCTGAAGCCATAGAGTCTTCACTCCCACCACCATCATCATCATCATCATCATCATGAATATCTCTGCCCTTGTCGTTTTCATTTGGTATGGTGGAGCCAATATATATTGTCCACCCAGACTCACCACTCCCGCTCTGTTCTTCTGAACCTCCAAGAGCCAGGGGAGACTCCATTGCTCTTCTAGCTAGCTTTAGAAACAGAATATCTATATAAGGAAAAACATAGTACCTAGAAAGAAAGAGAACAAAGTATAAAGTTAGAAACTTGATAGATATTGTTTCCAACTAACCTGCAATATTCAATTCTCATCACCTGGGAAATACACTTTCATTTTTTGTGTATCTGGGCTCTTCAACCAATTGCTTCTCTCCACATATATGACAAAGAGACCTATCTCAACAGTACACATTGAACCCTCATTATTAAATTGTCAGTGAACATGTCCCCTCTGGCAATCCTATCACCTTAAATTGTATGGCTTTAATCACTAGAAGACAAGCACTCTCTGATGAAAGGAGGAGTCCCCCCCCCCCCCCCCTCTCCCCTTCCCCGTCTCCAATATTATTGAGGAATAGATATAGTTTATATAGGCTAGGGAGGGACTTTATTTTGGTCATTAATTTAACCTCACCTGAAAAACCCACCATCTTTAATTCTCTGTCTATTGCATAAATAAAGAGCAGCTTTTAAGGTCAAAACTGAAAAACAGATTAGCCCCACTCGAACGAGACAGAATTTTGAGTCAATTTCTTAGATAGGTTTTTAAGTCTTTGCCTCTCTCCCTCTATTTCTCCTAATATTACTTTTCATATATTTAAAACATGACTTTGCGTCAACAAATAGCAGCCTTTACTGTGAAGCGTGCAGAGAAAACAGCTGGGTGTTGGCATTTTGCATCAGATGAATGTGATAAGGTTGGCAAAAGGTCATTTTGCTTCTATTCTTCTGTCCTTGTTTTTTTTCCCCCTTCCCAAAAAACAGGTTAATGCCTATTGTGTCATCAATAATGATGGCTATAAACTGCTGTACAACTGGAATGTCATTATCGTAAAAGTAATTTACTAAATAACATTACTCTTTGATTAACCGACGACGCGATCATGAAAATTTAATTGTAACTTTACTTGGAGAGTTATTGCAGGGTATTATTTGACTCTATAATTTTCCTTATTTCACCTTATTGGATGTTGTGATTGAGTCCACCTCCATCTGGGCATTAAGTGAAGTGGCATGAGCAGGCTTTCATCATTGAAAAGCATTTCTATGGTGCCCCACATCCCTTCTTTTTCATGTATATAAGCCTAGACAAGTGAGGCCCCTTGCCAATTCCTGCTTTTGTGGGGGCAGGGAGATCGACTTGTTCTTGTCTCTGAGCTGCATGTGAATGGAACTCGTCACTTCTCTTTTAATAATTACACATTATGGCATAAATTGGGTTTAATGTGCATTTTAACTCAATATTAATGAGTATGACTTACCATACACATGAATCATATATATTTTCTTAGGAGCATTTATATATATATTATGGTAAAAAAGAATACATCAAATTTTTTTTTTATGTTATACTTATTCCCAACATTTAATTTGTCCAAACTCAAAGGGTTTCTGTCCTTTACTAGCTTTGAGAACATTGTCGGTGGCCCTTGTCTAACATGAAGTTGTTTTGCAGTGAATCATTAATGGATCAAGAGAGAAAGCAGAAAAGAGAGAAACTGAAATATGTATTTCCTACCGAGTTCTTTTACGTACATCTTGGACAGCTCAGTTTTATGTCATTGATGTCCTTCTGGTTTTGGTGTTTTCTGTACTTAATTGACTCCTGTGTAACCTTTAGAACCGAACCACACGGTCCACACCCCCCCCTCGACACCCTTTTTGTTCAGTGTCTTATACTTCGTTTTAACTAACGTGTTTTACTGTTCAGTGTTTTTCTGCCACGTAAGCATGTAAGCCTTGGATTTTGAATTTCGAATATTTCTCTTTTTGTTTTTTATTAGTTCTAGAAAAAAAAATGCTATACACACACTCACATTTATTTTTAGATGAATCACTATTAAAATTTGAATCTAATGGTAATTTTTATTGTCGGTCAATGAGCGTACACTCGAGAATGTGTAACTGAGAATGTGTCGCATCAGCTGAGGTGGGCTCTTGTTGCTTTAATACTGGTGGACTGGGTACACATGCATAGGATGTTGAAAGAGTTGGCCTGCAGCATAAATATCTTCAGCCAACACAAGGTCACCAAGATTACAAAATAGGTTGCAAAAGTTGCCTGGAATTTTCAGAAATTGTTGGGTCCAGTCTTCCAGTCCAGGCGGGGCCTAACCCATCTGAGCCAGGCTTAGGCATCCCATTCGTGTAGGAACACCAACCCGGCAGATTCCTCGACCCACCTGGCAGCTGCACCACACACCATCAGGGCCTCCAGAACCCCATCCAAAAAATCCAAGAAAAGGAAACCAACCATTACAAACAGACCCAGAAAGAAAATATCATAGCTAAATTTTGGTTAATACGAGCTATTTAGAACATTGGAGCATCTCCAACACATGTTGCTATTTTAGCTATTTAAAACACACATATTTCTGTTTTATCTATTACATTTTCAATACAACCTCAACCGCTCTCTACTTTCTTTAGTTATTATTTTTCAAAATGTTTTTTTTTTCTAATTATTTTTCTAATTAAATGAACAGAAAAATCAATAAAAACAAAAAATAAACCATTACACTCAATATTATATTCTTGAACTTTCACATATAAAGCATATTTGGAAACCCAAAAAAGACTCATATTAACTAAATACAGCTAATAGTAATACAAATTCTAGTTGCACAATAATTCTCATATCTCCCGCAAATGTTTGAAATGATCTTTCTTATAGGGTTGTACATGCAGTTACAGTTAGCGGTTATTAGGTATAACCGCTAATCGCAACCTTAACGATTTTTAATAACTACAACTGCAACTACCTAAACGATTAGCGGTTATTAAAACTAATAACTTGTGGTTTTATAATTGCTTTTTTTATATGAGTTTTTGGGCTTTTTAAGTGTTTTGGGTCATCATTAAGCCTATTTTTTTGGGCTTGTTTTAAACGTTTTGGGCAAAAATGTTCCAAAAAATATAAAAAGAACATGTTTTTTAGGTCAGACAATGTTTTTGAGTAAGAATTTGTATTCCCAACTATGGATAATTAATGTTATTTGCTTAAATTATATAGCAAGTAAAGTTACCACTAATATGTCGTCAGTTAGACACATATAGTAAACAGGTGCAATCAGATAAAATAACATAAGTGTGTATACATCAAAGATGTTATGATTTGATTATTGTCTACAAGCATTAGCAGGTAAAGAGTTGACATGTTTTATGGTACCAAAGGTAATCATGTACAATTAGGATTTTATTACCGATCATAATAGTATGATCAATTGGGAGATGTTGGTACATATGATGATCACACTATTATAAGTGTAGTCATACCCACATTAGATTGTATAATATATACAGGAAGGTAATATAACTTCCAATGGAGGTAACCGATCAAGAGACACAACTCTTGATCAAGAGTTGAGTTCGGACTCTATTTATAGAGTCCCAAAAGAACACAAACATTATCTCAACAATCTATGTTTTTAGATTAGATTGTGTTTTTCAAGTTCTCTTGTTCTCCACGAGATTTCCATCATAATGGGAGAAATCCTTCCTGAGATTAATTATACATAATCCTACAAACTTGGCCCAAAACATCACTTACCACATTATATTTCACATACAAACAATCATACACGGCTAAAACGGTGTTGTTTTGGATGTTAAATTATAATTATTGTTAATATAAAATATATAATATATATTTATATTATTATATATGAGAGTAGACGGTTAGCAGTTATTAATCACTTTTTCCTACCACTAGAATCGCTAATCGCAACTGCCTTAGGCGATTAACGATTTTTTATAATCGCTTACCAAAGTAGTTATCAATTAACGGTTATAGGTTGACGGTCATTTGAACACGCCTACTATCTCATATGTTATGAGTGAATAACAAGATGTGGCTATTGTACTGGAGGAGCAAAATGGCTAATATTTGTTAAAAATAGTTAATATAAGCCATTTAGAATTTGAATTACTCACTTAAAAAAAAAATTGAAACTTAAGGTTAGTAGTTTTATTTATTTATTTAATATTTTTGAGCAAATACATGGGAAGAGGGAGGGCCGGAGGGGGAATAGTAGTTTTATATTTACGATGCTCATGGCTACTCTCCCTATCCCTCACGCAGGCTCAAGCTCAACCCATCTACTGCCACGTGGCACCTCTACAACTATTCCTGCGTCCCGAGATCCACCACCATACGGTCTGGATGAGATGGATCTTTTTGCCCACGGCCACGATCTCAGCACTCGCTTAATTACTCTAAAAACTCTCAACTCGGCAATTTCGTCCACTCAAAAGTAGTGGTACCTCTGAAGTTCAAAGAAACATCAAGGGTAATCCTCCAAGCCCTTAAGCAATCAAAAGTTACTGGGTGATCTCGAATTCATCTACGCTCTTTGAGCTCAACGAAAACTCTCTGCTACAGTGACGATTGACGAATGTCTCTGCTTGCACTCGTGATCCACAGCTAGTGACTGTTTGTTTCCCAAGAAAATTTGAATCTTTGACGGATAATCCGAGATGGGTTTGACCGAAACCTTGAGGTCCATCGCTTGGGAGCAAGAATCATACCCGGCACATGAGGATTTCACAATCCTTCTCTTCTTTGCTCTCTTCTTCCCCTCTGTTCGATTTTTCCTCGACAGGTTCATTTTCCAGGTACTCTCTCATATATATATACAAGCTCATAAAGTTTAGTTGACTTTTATCTATTTTCGGTTTGCATTGTCTTTTATCAGGGGATTGCCTCTCTTTTCAATCTATTGGAATGTCGAGTACTTTATTTATCAAATGTTTGATTGACCCGTATAAGTTCTTCATTTTTATAGGATGACTTGTGCTTATGTTACGAAAGTAGTCATTCTTATCTATTTAAGTCAATCTTTTAATTAGTTGTAGCACTACTGTGCAGAAGTCTTGTAATTAGTATCTATTAGAGTAGGAGACCATGGAGTCTATCTCCCATAAGGAGTTCATAGGAGTCCATGTCAATTAGGAGTCTTTCTCCCATTGGGAGTTTATCTCCACTTGTAATCTTTTCTATTTAAGTGCCACGGAATAATGAGAAGCTATGTAGAAAATTATGTTCGAACTTTGAATTAGTCAAAAGTTCTAGGTTCTCTATATGAATCTACTCGATTTATCCCCTTACGTGTTTAAGAAATTATGCAGAAGTCTTGTTCCCAAAAGGAGTTTATTGGAGTCCAGGAGTGTAACAACCCAAAAAAAAGCGCTAGTCACATCTGCGCAATCACCCTAAAATAACTAGTCAATTTGAAGCTTTTTCTATAATCCCTTATAAGGCCCAATTTGACATAGTAAGTAAACAATGTGAGACATAGCACCCATGAGTATTTTTCTATAAACTGTCCACTCTATGTGGCTACTTCTCTCTTCCCAATATGATACCGGCGTGTAACAAAGAGTCTATCTCCCATAAGGAGTTTATATCCACTTGTAATCTTTTCTATTTAAGAGTGATGGAATAATGAGAAGCTATGCAGAAAATTATCTTCAAACCTTTGTATTCGTCAAAAGGTCTAGGTTCTCTTTATGAATCTAAAGGTCTAAATTTTCTTTATGAATCTACTCAATTTATCGTGTTACGTGTTTAAGAAATTTCCATAACCCACATGAGTTATGGAGAATTCATGTCTTGATCATATAGATTAAGAGTTGAACTATATCATCAATCTCGTGCAAAAAATCACAGAAAAATTTTATGAGACGACTGTCAAATTAGACAGTTATTCAGCCAAATTAGATCATTGTTTAGTTGAAATAACGATGGAATCTAGTGCTAGGAGCACCCACAAATGGTGTTGCCATCGTATTCCTCATAACAAAATACCCAACCACCCACTCTACCACATTGAAAATCCATCACAAAAAACATTGAATTTCCCACACTAATCCAACTTGCCACCACTGGAAACCCAACCAACCGAAAACACCCACAACCTTGTCAAGTCGTATGACCCATCACCCCATCACAATTTGCTCAGTCATCACGTTGCATTGCCAATCTTGAAGCAACTCCATGTTTGGGTGGGACGGAAAATTCACGAAGAAGTGAAGGGCTGTTCATCACCGTGCATAGCCAAAACAGGAGCACCATTCCCACCTCGTGTTCAATCGTAACCACCGCTGCCACCACCCTGAGCCTAGATTGAGTAGCCCCACCACCACCATGTATAGCCTCTCGCGGAAGAGGAACCACCAAATGAATGGCCACCTAGAAAGAGAATAAGCTGAGTAGATCTAGTCAGAGAAAGGAAAGGGGAAGAAAAATACAGAAAAAAAAAAAGAAAAAAAAAAGGAAGAAACGTGAAATGGGATGACAGTTAGTTCAAGTCGTTTTCCCAATGCAAGAGCAACAGATGCAGGAGTCCTCTCGCTGAAGTTGATGTGCTTCTTTGAAAAAAAAATGGCCCCAATCGAACTGCCACAAGAGGAAATGTAAGCTTTAAAGAGTCTTCCAAGGTCACTTGTGGCTTGAAGAGATAAGTTTTGACATAAGGTGGCTTGAATGGTACTTGATGAGAGTGGAGATATTGGAATAAATTGGCTACTGCAATTAGCCAAGTTAGCTTAAAAAAAATGGTGCTGATGTTTGATTAGTGGTCGTGCTAGACATGGAAGATGGAAATCACTAGGAACTTGGGGACAAAGGCCCTTGTTAAGGGGGAAGGAATGTTACGAAAGTAGTCGTACTTATCTATTTAAGTCAGAGTCTTTTAATTAGTTGAAGCACTACGGTGCAGAAGTCTTGTAATCTTTTCTAAAGTGTGATGGAATAATGGGAGTCTATGCAGAAAATTATCTTCAAACCTTGTGTTTGTCAAAAGGTCTAGGTTGCCTCTATGAATCTAAAGGTCTACATTCCCTCTATTAATCTACTTGATTTATCCCGTTACATGTTGAAGAAATTATTCATGTTTATATGCATACTTGGTTATTGAATACTAGTTGGATTCAGTGATACGTGGTGAATAAATGTGCAGCTTTTGTTATAGTCTTAGAAGCTTGTTTAAAGCTTTTTTGTGACTCCCCATTTCGGTAGTTAACTCTGTCTTTTAGTTTTCCTTTTTTTGGGTTAGTTAGAGAAGGAAAGAGAAGAATTTGATTTAAATGGAATGGTTTTCACGGGAACGAGTAGCAATTTCTTAGCAGTTTGTCAAATCTGTACCATGGATTTGTATCTGCTTTGTTCCATGCTTGATGGGCATGGTCACCTTTTTGTGTCTCTTCTGGCCAGAAGGGTGAATATTTCATTTGTCATGGGAGTATTTGTTTTAAAATTCACATTTATCTGCCTTTGTTTAGTCTTGCCATTTTATAAAGCCCTTTGTTACTAAAGTGTTTCTAAGTCTTTAAGTAGCTCTGAAATTAGTATTACTTTTACAGGGGTCTTGATTAGTAAAGCTGGGTTTTGCTCGCGAGCATATATATATATATATACATATACCTCTTCTTATTGATCAATGTGCTTAGTTATTTAGTTTATTCTTGACCTGTGATCTATGGACGTTGTCATTGACAGATTTAACATGCTTTTCCCCATTGTTATCCCACTTTTACAGCACCATTGTATATGCTTCTGTTTGAAAATCCACTTCTTGCTTATGCTAAAGGCTGTGCTGTCTGTACTGCCTGTTCAGCTATGCTGTATGCTAGAAAGCTCTCCTAAATTTTGAGAGTGTATGCACTGAACAGTTGGTATTAATTTTCTTTCAGCTAGGAATGTGATAGGTCATACTTATGCTGTGATGAAATAGGCCAAATGGAGCACTAGGCTATTTCGGATGGTAAATAGTTCTCCGAACATGGAGTGTGAATCAAACCCATGTTTGAATTGAAATTGAGATACTGCTGCAAGTTCTTCCTCTCTTAATCTTCACTAGTCTTTGCTCATGCTTGAGCTAAGCTTGGCTATTGTTTTTTCTAACTCACCTCATCCAGTTCATGCCCCAAAATTGTAAAAGCTGGTATATGGCGCCATTGCATTCTTACAAGTTTGAGAACTAATACTTTGAAAACAACAAAAGTGGATGCATAGCTCCATGTTCCATTGCTTCCTCATTTTAACTTTCTTTTTATTCTTTCTCCAAATCATAGTGACAAATATATTCATATTATGGAATTGTGAATGTGACTGCTTTTGCTCCATTGGTATTTTGCTTTTTTCTTTTTCCTCTCTCAGATATTTTCTTTCCCTTCCTCCTGCCAGAGATTTATTTATTTATATAGTTTTTGGTCTCTGCAATGAATCTGCATATTGCAGAAACTGGCCACTCGATGCATTTTTGGAAAGGGAGATGAGATGCCAGATGTTGAGACAAGCGAAAGAAGGAAGAAGATAAGAAAATTTAAGGAGTCAGCATGGAAATGCATTTATTATCTTTCAGCAGAGCTTCTTGCTTTATATGTAACTTATAATGAGCCTTGGTTTACTAACACAAGATACTTTTGGGTGGGACCAGGAGATCAGGTTTGGCCTGACCAAAAAATTAAGTAAGACTTCCCAAGCATGTATAAAAAACTTTTGATTCTTTGATGTATGTAACATTCACATTGGCTTAGCTCTATCCATGCGTTCATTTGTAATTTAAACCAAAGAAGGATACCTGTTTTATTTAGTCAATACTGACTGATTATTGACTTTCAGGTTGAAATTGAAGGGATTGTATATGTATACAGCTGGATTTTATGCATATTCCATATTTGCTTTGATTTTCTGGGAAACAAGGCGTTCAGACTTTGGGGTTTCCATGAGTCATCATGTTGCAACCCTCACTCTCATTGTGCTATCTTACATTTTTAGGTATGTTTTGATGTACTGCTGTTTGTAGCTTGGTCATGTACTGTTAATCACAATTCCAAGCTAGCAATTGTACTACCAACATATCTATAGAAATTATTAGGGATGGCTTTATTTGAAGTCATAAGTGTGTTATTCCTCTTGCCCATGTAGAAAAACATATGGCTCTGAGTGCGTGCAATGATTCAATTATCTGGGATATTTAGGTTTTATACAATAACATGTTTCTCTCCTATTTCTTGCAGGTTTGCCCGTGTTGGTTCAATTGTTTTGGCTCTTCATGATGCTTGTGATGTATTTCTGGAGGTAGGGAAGATGTCCAAATACAGTGGTGCTGAAAGGATAGCTAGCTTTTCATTTATTCTCTTTGTTTTGTCCTGGATCTTACTGCGCCTTATGTACTACCCGTTCTGGGTCCTATGGAGTACTAGGTTTGTATAATTTAATTTCTAACTTATATTAGAATGAATGATGTCTCGCATTGTTGACTTCTCCAAATAAATAAATAGATAAATACTGTTGCCAAAGAATAGTGCTTCAAAATTGATATTTTATCAGTATTTTTTCTTTTTTGTACTTGATATTTTATTTTTGTAATTCTATTTTTTTGGATTTCTTTTGTCCCTTTAATGCAGCTATGAAGTTACTCTGACCTTGGACAAGGAAAAACACCCAGTGGAGGGACCAGTTTATTATTATGTGTTCAATACTCTTCTATTCTGCTTGCTTGTTCTTCATATTTACTGGTGGGTGTTGATGTACCGGATGCTTGTTAAGCAAATCCAGGCAAGAGGCCAGCTTAGTGACGATGTTCGATCTGGTGAGTGAAATCTGTGTTCCTTTAGTGGTTGTGTCAAGTGTAAATATGCACATTAACAATTGTAGCATGGGCATGAGGATAAACTGCTTAGCCCGTCAGGGGTGAAAGCTCCTGGATTACCTGGTAACTGGTTCTGGCGGGTGGGGTCAGTTACCCGTAGGAGTTTCCTCCTAAACCCTAAACGTAGGAGAACTTTACTCAGATTAATTGCACGTCGCAAACGCATACTGTACAACAATCCTCACCGTTAATCAAACTCCTACGGGTAACTGACCCCACCCTCCAGAACCAGTTACCAGGTAATCTAGGAGCTTTCATCCCTGACGGGCTAAGCAGTTTATCCTCATGCACATAGGATAACTGAGTCCCCTTTAATCCATCTATTTTACAATTATTTTTCAATGAACTTGACTATTTGAACCTAACCTAAGTTTTACTATTTTATGAATACATAATAACCTGTTTATAAAATTTGTTTGGTTATTTTTATTTTTTGCAGATTCTGAAAATGAAGATGAGCATGAAGATTGACCAAGAAACAAAATTTGTGTCCGCTTTGTAATGATCATTGCAAAGGTAATCTGGTAATTGGGAGAAGTCATTTAGATGCTCCATGGAAGAAACCAAATGATTATTTAGCATTTTCACAAAGAACTAGTGAACAGATGTGGTTTGAATTGGAGTCACCATTATTATTAATAAATTTTTGAATGAAGTTGCTTTTTCAAATATCATCTAAAGTCGTCCACATTTTGAGCAAGAGATGCTAAAAACAAATTGATGCATAAAGTGCGGTAAGAAACATCTATTTCTCAAAATGCTCATGTAAAACACATTGGAAGAATTTACCTTGCGTGGGAGGTCTAAACACTTGCTGCATATGTTCCCTTTTTTTTTCTTCTTTGCTTTTTACTTATTTTTAATTATTTTTTGGGGCAGGGGGGGAGTGGGTTTGTTTGAGCGTGTCTCGTTGTACATGCATTATCTGTAGTCCCCTTCTTACTTCTGTTGAGAGAGATTCTTTCCTGCCCTTTCTCCTGCAGATGAGAACAGCATTAGGTCTACATCTGATATCTTTATTTGGCTAAATTGAGAAACTCGATGCTGGAGAACTCTCCCTTTTAAATTGAAAGGGTTGTATATCAATTTGAAATCAGATATGGAAGCAGGTTTTAGACTGTAGCAATTGGTGACAAGTTTCATTTTATCTTTGATATTTTGGCCCATGCAACTTGCCACCTTAAGTTCAAGTTCGCTGGCTGGGAAATGATTTGTTGTACGGAAATTAACAGCTGCTTGAAAGTTTAATAAATGTACTGAAAGAGTTGATCCTGCTGAGTTGAGAATTTCTACTTTGCTTTGATCATTTTAATGAAACCTTCTTGTGACTTTTTCCTCTTACTTTACTGTAGTCTGATGTGTCCATGGAGAGTAAATTTTTTGGTGATGAGTTGCTTGGTTGCTGGTGTAAGCCGACATATAAGTTTCTTCCTTACTGTTCTTCACACATATTAATGCAGAAAAGACTCTCTTGGTGGTAATTTACAGGAAATGCTCATTTTTTGTATCATTTCTTCTTTGGAAAGAGGACTTCAATTCATTTGATCAGTTTTGTAAGTGGCCATGGGATTTGAACCTTTTTTTTTTTTTGGCATTTGGATATAGTTGATATACTCATGGGAAGGAGTCTGATCTCTGCACATTTGAATCCAGGAAAAGATAACAAGACTTATAATCTTTACTGTGTAGTAGAGAGATCGCTTGAGCCTGGGGCCTAATTTCTAGCCAGTTAGATTTGAGACCCAAAGATTTCTTGGTTCCTGCACAGATCGAAATCCCGTTGGTCCTGACCAAAAATGGAAAAAAGAAACAAGAAAATATAAAAAAAATTAAATTGCCTGTCTGAATAAGACTAAGTCAAATTCACGTGAGATTTATCCCAATCTTGCACTCCATGATCATCATGCATGACTCAACATCTTCTATGTCATTCTAGAATTTCTCCTGCAGAAAGCAGGCAAGAATATGAGAAGGCATATGAATGCTTGTTTTTGAAGAAAAGTCATGTGAAATTTGACTACAATATGAAATTTGGATGGGCTAGGTTTTCGTAACAAACAATGGAATAAACATTTAATGTGGAAAGCATCAGATTGTGACACATCTGAAACTTGCAGACTTTAATTTCGATTTATCAGCCAAAATTAGTACCAAAAAAAGATTATATTGTTTTTTTTTTTCAAAAAAAACATATGATTAAATCTCCATGCATAAAGAATGATGATCAAACCTAATAATCTGTTAAAATTAGACCATCCAACCAGCATTAATTTAAGAGTTGAAAAAGCAAGGATGAGCTGTTATCAGCTAATTTCCGTTTGGTGACTTGCCCAAATCTTTTAAGTTACTTTTGGCTTTAGGAGTACCCACCAACCAGCCAATATTAGTTGCATCCTCTCTTGACTTCACAGTTGTTCATACAAAATACTCAAGCTCCCCCACGCATGCACATCATATTCTCCACTTTATATATATCTCGCAGTCTCACCCATCTCTCCCATTCTCTCCAATTACTCAAGAAAATGGCACTTTTCCTACATTCAAAGCTCCTTCATGATCATCTTCCATTCATGATTCTAGTTTTCTTCAGTCTCGGAGCCTGCAGATTGCATGCAAGTGATCCTCCTCTAACGTTGGATTATTACGCATCTACTTGTCCAACTGTGCTCGAAACTGTCAAGAAACAAATGGAATGTGAAGTCCAATCTGATCCACGTAATGCCGCCATGATGCTTCGATTACATTTCCACGACTGCTTCGTTCAGGTTAACATCATAACATATAACTGAGATAATGTAACAGTGACAATTAACTGTATACTGATTTTGATATTTTGGTATTACTTAATGGGTGCAGGGATGCGATGGATCAATTTTGCTGGACGATACAATTACATTAGAGGGGGAGAAGAAAGCTTCAGCAAACCAAAACTCTTTAAAAGGTTTTGAAATTGTTGATAGGATAAAGAACGAGGTTGAATCAGAATGCCCTGGGATTGTATCTTGTGCAGATATTCTCACCATTGCTGCAAGGGATGCTGTCATTCTGGTACGTACCAAAATGTTAATTGGAGCTTCTGTAATTCCTTAATAGTGGGATATTTGAGTGCATTTGTTTTGATTAATTGTTTGCTGCAGGTTGGTGGACCTTATTGGGATGTTCCTCTAGGAAGAAAGGATTCTGTAACGGCTAGTCATGCACTGTCGGACTCGAATCTTCCTACACCAAATGAAAACCTGCTCTCTGTCATTTCCAAGTTTCTTTATCAAGGCCTCTCGGTCACAGACATGGTAGCTCTTGCAGGTTTGTCTCTTAATTATATTATCAACACTGATAATTAAGTCAAGTTATACCTTTCTAACACATGATACATTCAAAACAGAATTCTTTTTGTTTCATCCATGATTTAGAGTCTATTTGAAATTGTGTTAAAAAGCTTAAAAAGTATTTTGAGTACTTAAAAGACTGTATCAAATAAAAAGCTGGTTTAAAGTATATTTGTGATTGCGTTAGGAAACTTTAAAAGAACTTTTTAGAAAAAGACTTTTTCTAAACCTTTTCTAAAAGTGCGATTTTACCATTTTTATAGTGAAAAAGTTAATAGAAGTGCTTTTGAAAATTTTCACCAAATAAATCAGTTGTACTTCTTAGAACTTGTTTGTGATTGCGTTAGAGAGCTTAAAAAATACTTTTAGTACCTAAAACATTGTTCCAAACAAAAGCTGACATGTTTGGTAAAAAATTTTAAAAGAATTGTTTTGACTTTTTTACTCTAAAAATTGTCAAAACACACTTTGACAAAAGCTTAAAAATGAAGCTTTTGCTAAAAAATATTTTTTGACTTAAAAGCTCTATTTCTCAAAAACATATGCTCTTAAGCTCCTTAACGGAATCTCAAACATGTTCTTATTTTGTTAAAAAACTCCAAAAGTAATTCTTTAACTGTTTTTTACTTTATAAATGACCCAAATGCATTTTTGAGAAAAACTTGAAAATTAAGTTTTTTTTTTTTAAAAAAATCTCTTTTTGACTTTGAAAGCTATATTTCCTAACGCAATCCCAAATAGGCACTACATTGGACCTTATTTATTGAGGAGACGGTTAGAAATTAAGTAAATGATTAAACTTAAGCTTTAGAAACAGAAACCATCCTAATAATGTACAAGAGTTTTTGTTTTCTCCTATGGGCTATGGTTGCTTTTTGTGCTTATAATCTACATTAATGCAGGGGCACATACAATAGGCATGGCACGCTGTGCCAGTTTCAGATCAAGGATCTATGGAGACTTTGCAGCAACTTCAGGGCATGATCCAGCCTCTGAGTCACACCTCAACAGCTTGAAATCTATTTGCCCGCCTAGGGGGGCAGACAATAACATAACAGCCATGGACTATGAAACTCCTAACCTTTTTGACAATTCCTTCTACCATATACTGTTGAAAGGGGAGGGATTGCTAAATTCAGACCAAGAAATGTACTCAAATGTGTTTGGGATTGAAACAAAGCAGCTCGTGCAAAAGTATGCAGCAGACCCTATTGCTTTCTTCCAGCAATTCTCTGATTCAATGGTGAAAATGGGAAATATTACAAACCTAGATAGCTTTACCACTGGAGAAGTTAGAAGAAACTGCAGATTTGTGAACACTTGAGCTACAAGATTACTCCAGATTGCATAAAAAGCAGAGACAAATAAACATATATATATATTTATATTTACACTTATAAAAAATGTGTCACATTAGTTGGAAGTTGTTGTCTGTTTATTAAATATGATGTCTTTTTCTCCTATGTCTCCATGTCAATTGTATAACATTGCAGAAGAAGTTTTAATTGCGTGAACAAAATAGTAAAAGGTGACAGAAAGTTATCCATATGGGTATGATTAGATATCCATATTCTTCCATCTATTTTCAGCCACTACCGCACATAAAGGCTAAAGCATCATTTTTTGTTTAAAGCAAATTCATGGTAACCATGTGATGCAACAGGCATTGTTGTCCATTTAATTACCATTCTTTTATGGTGGTGAAGGCTGAAGGACTCTTGCTTACTTCTCAGTGGTAAATTTACTTTTAACTTTTGCTTTTTCAATACTTTCGCTTAACTTGGACTGCCGGCCAGAACTCATCCATGGCTTCACGTGTGTGTGGATGTTGTCATTGGCACAATAATAGAGAAATGTTATATACCCAATAAGTGTCCAACTTCATTCGCTAAAGCTGATGTGGCATGGTCTTCGATGGTCTTTGGTGGATGAATTGAGGATCACGCCACGACATCAGTCTTGGCGTATGAAATGTGGATACTTATTCAATATATAGCACTTCTTATCACATAATAAAGGCAAGCGTTTTTTCAAATAAATAATATTATAAATAAGTTGAAGCAAATTAAACTCATCGAAATTTGAGACACCATTTGACTTAAGAATTTTATTCAACTCAACCAATTAAGCGTGCATATGTTTTTATTCAGCTCAATTTGTATAAAATTTCCGTCCATAAAATATATATATATATACAAGGGTTAAATTTACTTTACTCGCTGAAGTTTCAGAGGTTTTTCAATTCGAACTCCCATGTTTAAAAATTGGCAATATACTCTTATAATGTTTCTAAAAATTTTAATTCAGACCCTCAGTTACTAATTTTCGTCTAATTTGACAGAAATCTATAAAATTACGTAATTACCCTCAATGCTCATATAGATATTTTGGGAGTGGTACAGTATTCAAACAAGGCACAAAGAGTTGGAGTATAACAGCCTCCATTGTATGAAAATTTCCCAATTAAGGTCCACTTTTGCAAGATGCATGCATATTCTTCCATTGAGAAAAGGTGGGTTTTAATGGAATTAGGGTTTGAGAAAAGTGAGCCGAAGGGTCCAAAAAAAGTTGGAAAATATTAATCATTCAAAAACCAACAACTAATGCAGAGCAATAATGTTTGCATGAAATTCATAAAACTTTAAGGATATTCATCATGACCTTTTCCTTTGTAGACCCAACTGACATTCTTCCTCTCTACTCTTCAAGATCTTTGCATCCCCCAAGTTTTTTTTTTTCTTTTTCTTTTCTTGTAGCTCATCTTTGCATATATCTCAAGCAAAAGTTATAACTTAATTAACGTATGCAAACAAATCACAATAAATTAACTTGAAATGATCAAGTCAAACCTATCAGCTGTGAAGTTCAAGCCACCATAATATATACTATAAGCCTCTTTCTTACCCTTAAAATAAATACACTTGATTGAGCATCTAATTAAATCTCATTTCTGCACGACTTGGGCAGGACATAGATCCATTAGCTATTATCATCGATACATTAATATTCTCAAGAGTGATTCGATAGTCCATATGATACTTTTCCACAATAGTTGTAGTGTATATATATATATATTATTTGATTAAAGGAGAGAGGGAGAGAGAGTAATAATCAGTGATAGGGTTAGGTAGGATAAAGAAATAGAAAGCTCAGGTTAAGAGATCTCGAATCCCCAACCCCTACCCCATGTTGTTTTGGAGGGGATTTGAATGCTTGGATTTAGCTTTCCGAAAAGGAGAGCCATGCCAACCATGAACCAACTCTCATCTCTAATATCATATATATTTTATAATATTGTACTTTTTTTTTTTTATCGTGTTACATATAGGTCTCCGAAAGGACACAGCATGACACGTGGCGAAACCCCATTTGCCAAGTTCTTGGCTTTCCAATAACTTATCTGGAGAAAATGATTCCAAGGAATCTGATTACGATCCCCCTTTTCTTCAACAGAGACAGAGTGGTAGGTTTTTGTATTCATATTGCCTTCTCCTCCTAACTATATATATATATATATATATATATATAGTCAGGAGGAGAAGGTATATATATATATATATATCCCCCACAGAATTTTGTTCGAGGTTTGTTATACAATGTACACTAATAAATAATTCTTTATATTATAGAATATATAGGAGGATACTTGAATCAATCTTTAATTTTCTTCGTTTGCCATGCCTTGTAAAACCAACCCAGCAAGCACAAATACACTTTTACTTCCTACATGACCCATTTTCTATACCTCAGGCAACACATGTTAAAATTCCGTGCAGTCCATTCATTTTAACTAAAATAAATGGTCCAAATCTTATCAACAATGTCAAAATGTGAAAAAAAAAAAGAAAAGAAAAGAAGAAGTTAGAGTTTCTTATGGGGTGGCCGAACCATCTGAGACCGACTGTTTGGGCGTAATTGAACCATTTCCTTGACTAAATGGGTGGTTCGACCATCCCATCAAACCCACTTTTTTTTTTGACATTTTGGTATTGTTGGCAAGGTGTGGACCGTTCGGTTTAAATAAACAGTCAATAAAAAATGTAGTGCACCTGTACAATACTTAGCCCTATGCATTGAATGGGATCCGAATCCTAGGGCATGTTTGGTAAAAGTTTTAAAAACCTTTTTAACTTTTCAAACGTAGAAAACTCTTTTCAAATACTAATTAACAAAATGAATATTCAATTGTGGGCAATAAAAAAAATAGTTAAGATAATGATACAACGAACTGAAAGGCCAAGAGATGGCCGTTAGAAAGATATGGCAGCCCTACGGTGGCTGCTAAACACATATGGCGACTAGTGGTCGCCGCTAGTGATGCCATATCAACACCACATTGGTGGCTCAATGGTGACATCATCATAGAGCGACACTTCATTTTTCAAAAAACAAAAATCATTTATTTTGTAAAATACTTCTCAATTTTTTGTCCTTCAAAAACACTTTTCAAAATTTTACCAACCAAATTTCAGCCCCACCCAACACTTTTTTTTTTTTTTTTAAAAAAAAGCTCACACTAAATCAATTCTCATATTATACCTTTTTTAAAATCCAAAACCCCAAATACTCTTCAAAGTTTACCACATCAGCCCCAAATTTTGTAAGCAAGTGCAGAGAGAGATTTCATTATTTCAATGCTTGGGTCTTTGTGATTCCAAGTCCCAATGCCAAGTAATAATGACATCAAAGAAAGAGAAAAAGGGACATCACTCCAATAATTTTGCTTTTGGGATAGCAGCAAATCTCAAGCAGATTGTTTCTTATTTGGATAAGCCAGTCTTATAAAATCACTCTTACATTTATTGTCTGAGCAGTAGAAATCTAATTTTTTTTGACCAATTACATAAGTTCACATATGTGTGCTATCTTTTATTTTTCATTATATCTATATGTTTTGTTTATATATATATATATATATATATATATATATGTGTGTGTGTGCTATCTTTTATTTTTCATTATATCTATATGTTTTGTTTATATATATATATATATATATATATATATATATAAAAGCCTTAACACTACTATGTTTTTTTTTCTTAAGCAGTAAGCCTCAACACTGCATGAAAAATGGAAGAGCTAAAAGATGGTTGGTCAAACTTAGAATGACAGAAGCCTTGAATTTGGAAAAAAGGAAAATAGACATATTTTTGTGAAACAAAGACTTAATTTTTAATGTCTCTCCAAACTAAAAAGTACATCAATGTCTCTTAAAATTATTGAAAATTTTTTCAATATATCCCCAAATGATAAAAATATATTTAATAATTTATTTTTTTAAAAAATAAAAATTAAAAAAGAGGCTGGAAGATGGGATGGTTGAGCCAATGGAGGTGGCTTGGCTACCCTCTCTTCCAGCCTCCCTTCTTCTTCTTTTTTTTTTTTTTTTTTTTTAGTTTTTAGTTAGTTTTATTTTTTTATTTTTTAAATTTCTAAAAGTATTTTTGTCTTATTAAGAAAATTTTAGAATTATTTTTGTCTTTTTGCAGGACAAAAGGGATACATTAAAAATTTTTGGTAGGTTTTTTTTTGGGAGGGGGAGGGGGACATTGATGCAATCTTAAATTTGAAGAACATTGCAAATTGTGTATTAGTTTAAGGAAAGTATGCGTACTTTTTTATAATAAAAAAAACTCAAATAGTCTAGATTTCACCTTTTATTAAAACTTTTCATATCACCCCTTAAAGTTTGCATTGTTGTCAAATATTTTTTATGTTCATTTTCCGTTAACTTTTTAACGATGATGAGTGATACTTCGCCATCGGGTTACGTCATGTCGTTTAGACCATCGAATCAACTAATTTACATCAAACACACACCACACTAGATGCGTCACATTAGTTCAAAACTTAAAATTAAACAAGTCGGCCATAACTTAAAATAAAAAGGTATAAATGCATTTTTTGTCCATATGGTTTGGAGTTTTGACAAATAACTTCACGAGTTTTTAAAAGTTATCAATTGCTCTCTAGAGTAATAAAAAAAGAACAAATTAGTTCTTATCATTAGAAAAGTTAACAGAATTCATTAACGTGTCATATCAACACAAATCAAATTGCCCAGAAGGGGTGGTCAAACCACCCCCATGGGCCTATGGCTACTGGGGGTGCTTCAACTGCCCCTCACTTTTATTTTATCTTATTTGATTTATTTTGTCATTTGAGGGTGGCCGAACAACCCTTATGATCGTGGTTCGCCTGCCCCAAATATGTTCAAAAGGGGTGGCCGAATCACCCTCAAAGTCATGGGAGTGGTTCGACTCTCTCTATTTTGCACATTAACGAATTTTGTCAATTTTTCTAACAGTATGGATGAATTTGACTTTTTTGCTTATCACAAAAAAGTGATTAATCATTTTTTAAATTTAATGGAGCTATTTGTTAAAACTCCAAATCACATGAATAAAAATGCATTTATCCTAAAAAAAAAAAAGAAGTGGTGGGAAGGTTAGAGGCTAATTTTTTCAATAATTTAGCGGCTAGATGCTCCATAATCTATTCCAGCAGCACACAATCAGATAAGACGGTTAAGTTATCACAATCAGCTACCTTAGATCTCCCCCTCAAATAATGCACAGTTGCACACTAGTTGACATTATATATATATCTCTCTAGAGAGAGAGAGAGAGAGAGAGAGTACATCTGTACATGATGAAGGTGTGTGAATATGAGTAAAGATTGTGGTTTTGATTTCTTGACCAAACAAACCCTATTAAAGATTATAGATGTTAATAAGCTCTTCAACCAAGAACAAAGGCAGTAAGCTAAAAAAAAAAAAGAAAAAAAATGGAGATTAAAAACACTGAAAAAGAAAAGATAAAAAGATAGAAAGTAGGTTAAATAAAGAAATAAAAGATGGTACAGAAATTTATCGAGAACAATAAACAATCAAAGTGCGGAAGAAAGCTTGGGGAGGTCTTTCTAATATTTTACACTGGCAGTGGCGGTGGTTAATCATCAAGAGCTCTCTTTTTTATGCAAGCGTGGTATAAATGCAGGGTCTTTCCCATTTTCCTTCTCTTTAACTCCTTCATCTCCTTAATTTCTCTAGATTTTGCCTTTTGTGTTTCTCTCTCTTGGATGTGACAGTACAGCAGGGTTCTGAGCTAAAAAGACGGAGAGAGTTGAACAAAAGGCCCAAATTCAATAAAAGTTGGGAGTGGAAAGCTCGAATGGAGAGCGGACTACTAAAAGTACACATAATCTGAAATGGGTATCTTTCTCCTGCCACTTTTAGCTGTGTTCGCTCTTTCTCTGAGGGCTGTGTTTCTGCTGCTCTGACTAGGGTTTGAATGGGTATTTATTATGCTGAAATCGATGTTCTTTGTGTAATTGACTGCTTCCATGGTCTTTTCCCAGCTCTCCTTTGAACTGTCCTTTTTAATTCCTGTCTTGGTTGGGCTTCCTTTGTGTAATTTGGTACTTCCAAGTTCAGTGGTAGCTTTGGAAACGGTAGCTTTTAAAGTTGCCTGATCTTTAGTACTTTGTTTCAGTGTTTTTGCGTTTTTGAGCTCAAAATTTGATGTGGGTCTTTCTTGTTTACTGCTGCTGAGCTGTTTTTCTTCGTGTTAATTCCACATGGTTGCCTGATATTCTCGTCTTTTGGGTGGAAATGCATCGTAGGGGACCGGATTCGATACTATTGAGCTTTTTAGGAATATCTTAAGACCAATGTGTGAAGCTTCTTATATATTGTAAGTTTCGAATTACATGGTTCCGATTGAAGCCTGTTTGTATAGTTATTAGTGAACATATGTTTGGAAATTGACAAGTTCTTCATTTTGTTTGTCTCTGCTTTTGGTTCTTGATCCTTGGTTCATCTAGTATCTGGGCTACTAGCTTTTTATTGAGGGTGGTCAATTTCTGAAGTTTTTGTTAGATTCTCCAAAGATTGTTTGCCGGTTGTTTGAAAATAATTCTAAGAGAAAGGTATTTACCACTGGCTGCTTTTGGCATTCTTGTCGAGGAGAGATGGACATGGGTGGCAAGGATAAATTTGAGCTAGAAAACAGGAATGAGAATCCTATGAACTATGTACCTAGTATGTCAGATTGGCGATTTGGCAGTGCCAATCTCGCAAATAGATCTACCGGTTTGGCTCCCATGGGAAATCTGATGGCTGTTAGCAAAGGAGACCTAATTGGATCTTCCCCTTGTTCATCTACTTCAATGGTGGACTCATTTGGCCAAATCCTTTGGGACCATAACTCCAATTCGGAAAACTTGGGATTTTATGACATTGCCGTCCAGAACAACGCAAGCATTTCAGAAAGGATTGGAAAGGCAAAAGCTAGTCCGGCCTCTTTAAGAAGTATTGATACATCATTTGATATGGGTTGGAATCCAACAAGTTCAATGTTGAAAGGGGGTATTTTCTTGCCGAATGCAGCTGCCATGCTCCCACAGAGCTTATCTCAATTCCCAGCAGATTCTGCGTTCATTGAGCGTGCTGCTAGGTTCTCATGCTTCAACGGTGGTAATTTTAGCGGTATGATGAGCCCTTATGGGATTCCTGAATCAACGGGTCTTTATTCTAGGGGCGGGGGGCTCATGCAGGGGACGCAAGAGGCTTTTGTTGGCAATGGGTTGAAATCAGTTTCTGGTGGGCAGTCTCAAAAGAATGAGCAGAGTGGGGGTGACGCTTCCAAAGATGTTCCTTTGTCTATTGAGCATGGGGATACTGAAGGGAGCCTAGTAAAGGATGAGAGAAAAAGTGAGAGCCTTTTGAGATCTCATGATGAAGCAAAACAAGGCATTGGTCAGTCTGGTAATGATTCTGATGAAGCTGAGTTTAGCGGTGCTGGTGATCAAGATGAGCCATCGGTGTTGGAGGGTACAGGTGGGGAACCTTTTGCAAAGAGACTTGACTCAAAGAAAAGGAAAAGAAGTGGGCCGGTAAATCATGCTTCTGAATTTTTCTTCTATTATCACAAACGATTATATTTTTTCCCCTCACGATGTTGAACTTTTGTGCTAGGATACTAAACTTGATCTAGCCAATGGTGCTCCACAACAATCTGGTGAATCTGCAAAGGATGACGCTGAAATTCAACAAAAGGGAGACCAAAACCCAACTTCAACTACTAGCAAGAGCTCTGGTAAACATGGTAAACAGGGTTCTCAACCTTCAGATCCACCAAAAGAAGAATATATTCATGTCAGAGCTCGAAGGGGCCAGGCAACAAATAGCCATAGTCTTGCAGAAAGAGTAAGATATGATTATTTATTTTTATTTTTATTTTTTAATAAAAACCAATTTTTTTGCTATAGCATTTGGGTTGGAATAAAATGAATCTGATTATAGGTAAGAAGAGAAAAGATCAGTGAAAGGATGAAGTTTCTTCAAGACCTTGTACCTGGTTGCAATAAGGTTAGCTAACTTGGCTTGTTGAAATCAATAGGTGAAATAGCATAATTACTTCAGAATTGAGTGGAAGCTGTTCAAATTATGAGAACTGATTTGTTTTTGCAGGTCACTGGTAAAGCGGTGATGCTGGACGAAATCATTAACTATGTACAATCACTGCAACGACAGGTTGAGGTATGAGAGTAACAATTCTTTTTCGTTTCTTAGGTAGTGACTCTTGGTTTATCTAGTGTTACTGACTGGCCTTTCCTGTATCTGGGGTTTCTTGAATTAGGATCCTCTGATTCTTCTCCATTTCATTTGAACTGGATAATATCCAGTTAGTTATATTGGAGGGGTGTTTTTGCCCCTCACCCCTCCAATATAACTAACGGGATATTATCCAGTTCAAATGAACTGGAGAGGATCTTGTTCCGGGTTTCTGGGCACATCAACTCAAAATTTCGCAAGAAGTTTGGTAGAGATACATGAACTACATAATATTGGGTCACTTTGAATGATTAAAGATGGCAGCAGCTTATAATATCAGTGCCATGAGGTCTTGCTTTTGAGATAAAGACTGAAAATAGAAGAACTTTACACTAATTAACCTATCTAAAGATTTTGATGAACCCTTTTCATTAAATTATTGCTTCACGTGTATATTAGAAAGATGTGTGTTTCAATGAGTCCTTGGTTCTTATATTTTAACGCTTGCTCCCTTTTTTGCAGTTTTTGTCAATGAAACTTGCTACTGTGAATCCACGGCTAGATTTTAATATCGAAGGGCTCCTGGGAAAAAATGTAAATACACAAATATTTCAATATAATGAGAACTCTTATGTGTACTGCTGGTTTACCATGACACATTCTACAATTCATGCAGATCCTTCAGACAAGAGCAGGGTCTGCACAAGGATTTTCACCGGATATGTCTGTGGCTTGTCCTCTACTACTTCCATCTCAACAAAGACTTATTCAAGCTGGTCTTCCTGGCATGGGAAGCTCATCTGATTTGCTTCGAAGAACCAATGACACACAGCTGTCACCCATGGCTGGAGGATTCAAGGATCCTACACAGGTATCTTTTGATCCATAGCTAGTTTTTCATTTGTGGAAGTTGGACTTATTACTTATAATTTTTTTTTAAAAAGGGATCTGGATGGCCTCCGTGGGTGGAGGCCATTGGATTGGTGGTTGCTAGATCTATTTGGCAGCCACTGCGATGGCCACCACCAGATCTGCATGGTCAGCCAGCCTTGTAATGACCGTTGATGACAACTCTGATCCACGTGGTGACCATTGCGGTGGCCGCCGATTTGTTTGGTGGTCTCCACCCTTCACAGATGAGTTTGTAGTGATCTAGGCAAAATGCTAGCTATATTTACGCTATCACTCTAAAATGATTAGTTAAGTTATAATTGGAGTTCTCTCCAAAATGCCTTAATAATCTACCAACTTTATGTGGGTTATTCATCTTCTCAGTGCGGGATTGGGGTATTACATGGTCGCCAACTATAGAGGCTAGCCTCCAACATGTCTCCAGCAGACTTTTTTTTTTTTTTTTTTTTTTTGGCTTTATTGTTTATCTGGTTTTATTTTTCAAAACAGTTCACAGCTTCTTGCTTTTCGGAAACACTTCTCAGTTTACCAAACAAATTTCCTTGTGTGGACCCTACAAAAAACATTTTTTCTAATGTGGCCCTCACTGTGAACACTTCTTAATTTTCACTTTTCTATCAAAACTCAAGAACCCAAAACACTCTTCAAAAACTTTTCAAAAACTTTATCTAACAAGCTCTAGTTTCTCATCATCTGTTTTGATTCTAATATAGCTCATATTTAGTGTTATTTTTTTTATCTTATATTATATTGCACAAATGGAATAGTCGAACCCTATGTTGGGCATATTCTGTTTAATAAGTTGGCTTCTGTCGGCTAGGCCAAACATTTATGTTTTCTTGACATTCATTTGCAATATTGCTAAAGTCCTGTACACTTGAGGATGTATTGACATTATTCTTTCCACTCGGGCTTCATTGAGTCTCTCCCATGCGTCAAGGTCAACATTTTCTTTTGATATGCATGACTATACAGCTACCTAATGTCTGGGAGGATGAGCTCCACAATGTTGTCCAGATGAGCTATGGAACCAGTACTCCCCTCAATAGCCAAGATGCAGATGGTATAATTTTTTTTTTATCCTTTTTGCATAAATCCTCTCCTATGGTATACCCCGTACTGTTCTCAAGTTTATTCTGTATTTGCAGGCTCTTTGCCACACAGCCATATGAAAGTTGAACCTTGATTACTGTTTTTGGATTTATGCCATAGTACCATGACGGCCTCAAGGAAATAACAAAGCTCACGAGGTTTCATCTTCCATTATTAAAGATTTAACATCAACATATTTGCTTCAAGTTCTTTGTGTTTAAGTGAGATGCTACTAGCCTGGTGTAGAAAGTTTGAAGGGCCCCTCTTTTCGGATTCTCAGAGATATGATCAACCACAGCTGTTACTCTTCTGAAGTGTTAAATAGCATACAATATCCACAAGTGAGAATCCTATATTCACAATAGTAGGTTTGGTTCCCGACTTTAAGGATGTTTTTGGATCAGGGATGTAACAGGCTAAGAGGGATGCTCATAGTCATATATAGGCTTTTCATATGGTTAAGAAATTGGCTGGGTGCATTTTGTTAGAAAGATTGCGAGGGAAAAACATAGTAATGTTTTCTCCAGTTTAGTTAGAGGCTGTTTGTTTTAATCATGTACTAACAGATGTAATTTTGTTTTTCCCTTCTAATTCCATTCTTTCACCGACTCCGTGGTAGTTTTGGGGTAAACAAAACATCCCATTTCTGTGATGATCACGGGAGTAATATTGAAGCCTTCTGCTAACTTATAGCACCCTCTAATATTTGGTCTCATGCAACTGAAAATGGAAGCAAATCAGTATTGCAGATACATATGGAAGCTCTCCCCCAGTATTACAAGACCATCATCAACATGCAGGTTTTGGGTTTGGTTTCAACTCTGGCAGTCTACAGTCTCCATCAATCAATTGTTAGACCAGAAGAAAAACCAGTAAAAATTATTGGGAACGTTGAGAAGTAGTAAAAACAGAGTTTTTCTTCAAAGAACTCTGTCATCAAAACAGAGCAAATTTCTCATCCCTCTGGCTTTGAGAGTATACCTTCAAACCACTGAATTATTCTAAATTCGATTCGATGATAATCTTAAAAATGATGTCAACTTTAAAGAATAAAATGAAGATATCGGTCTTGCGTATTGCATTACCCACCTCCAAACCTTTCCATTTTTCAATCTAATTTGTTTGCTTGGATTTGAAGCCGAGTGGTGGACCGAGTGGCTGACTGGACTGAGTTGACTCAGTTTCTAGCGACGGTTTGAAGTGCTTTCTTTCAAAATGCATTTGGGCTTGGACTGGTGGCTCAACTTCATTTGGAATTTCTTTTAACAGCTATTTGGGCTTTTCTTCGGATTGACGTATGAGTTCATGAATTGGCTTGGGTCTGATTGTTGCTTAAATCTTTTTGGACCTATGAAAAATGGACCCGTCTTTCTTTATTTCACATTCACACACAAAGAGAAAATTAGAAAGAGAAATGCTATATTTACTATTTTTTTTATTATTATATTTTTTAACACGTTTGCACAATAAGAAAGATGGAGATTCGAACTAGTGATATTTATTTCATTAAGGATGGTCTTAACCGATTGAGCTACCTCTTGAGAACTTGAAGTCGGTTCAAAAGTAGACACATTTCTAGTTAAAAGCAACTACTTTAATTTATTTTGCAAATGTTTGCTTTTTTCAAGGATTTATTATGCTTCACGCTTCATCCTTTTCATTGTCTGATGAGACTGAGAGAGAGCTTTTTCCACACCTAACCTTTCGGAGAAAAAGAATAAGACCCACAAACATAGTAATTTTCTAAACAATTATAATTATAGAAACATGAAGTTTAAATTATAGATATGCCCATATCTATTTATTTTTTAATTACACAAATTTAGTGGTAAATTTGTAAAATAAACAAACTTTTGGTGTACTTTACCAATTTTCTTTTTCTAAGATTTAAAAAAAAAAAAAAAAAAAAAATCTGACAAATTCTGTTGCTTTCCTCAACAACTGGCGTCGTGCGCTTGTGTCTATGAGAGCCAAAAATGCAAAGAGAAGCGGACACATTTTGTACACTCAGCTTCATGGCTAGGCTGTCGTACTCTTCAATGTTTTGCTAACCAGCCTCCATGATTGAATTCCACGTCGTAGGAGTGGCTAACGTGCACTCTCATCCAACGGTATCCAATATCGACGTTGACTCATCTGCACCTACTGCCTCGCGTAGACTTTTCCAAACTCACATACCATGGAACTTCAAAGGGTCTCAAAGATTGCGCTTTCGGATTAACGGTAATTTGGAAACAAGTGGTAGTTAAGAATTTGCTTTTTCCATTCTCTCTCAACACCCAATTTTTCTGCTGAGGAGCAAAGAAGGCCAGGTGGTAAAGATTTTCCCGCAGGTACTTTTTTTCTCATCGACCCATGAAAGAATTATCCCGGGGCATTCTGTGTGTATGATTTTAGTTCAAATCGTAGTTGCATTACCGTAATTTTGTCTTCTGTGTTTGTGTGGAGCTTTCAAATCGGTTTCAGATTCTCATTTACAGTAAGGACAGCTTAGTTCGGAAACTTCGATGTGATTTTGTGAAAATAATTCGTGGATTAATGGCTTTTTATCTGGGTGCTACGCTAATTCTTTTTGATGATCACATTTGATAAGGAAACATTTTTACAAGCCGAGTTTTTTTTTTTTTTTTTTACTAGAAGTCATGTGGAGGAGAGATTTGGTTCTCATCCATAGAAGTAGAACTTAGTAAGCCTAGTGTAATTTTAAAACGGGTCAGTTTTCTAGGCATATTCTTCAAGTATTGTGCAAAACCAGTCTTTGCTTTTGAATAGTTAGTAATCATAGTGCCGTTGATGAATAACAGTGATTCCACTTTCTTTTTGCCCTTCATTGATGCTACACAGTAAATATCTTGTTTCTTGTTTAGTTGTTTTACTGTAGTCTGACCATAGTTGGGTATATTGTTTGTAGTACTAATAGGATGAAGTATATACTAACATTCTGCATTCGTCTGCATTAATTTTGCTAGGCCTTGCCTTTCTCCTCATCTTCCCTTCTCCTTAGTTTATTTGTCCTTTAGCCAGCTTGGTCGAACCAAGGACTGAGCAGTGGAAATGGATGACCAAGCTGTTGGTGACATGTATGCTGGGAGTGGGACTCCGGAGTCTGACCAACTTGACTATCATGAGGGAATCTCATCTAATGAAAATGGTGTGCAAGAGTTACAGAGGTCAATGAAAACTCTAAAAAAAGTAGACTTGGACTTGGCATATTCTTCTGAGAAGTTGGTAAATTTGCATATACTTTTGATGTACCTACTGGCTCGTGAAAATGATCTTCAAACGATGTCTTTGGACAATGGCCATACCTCGACCGACTCTATTGAGAAGGTATTGGTATCTGATCTCTTATCTGGCATTTTAGATGCTGAGGTAAGAGAGCTGGGCGGTTTCATGGACACTCTCCAGGCCGAAATTGTTGATGTCCGTCATAAAGTATCTTCGTGGAGACACCTGAGGGAACTATTAACTAAGATGGAAGAGAAATTGCATGATTCTGAAGAATCTTTAAAGCAGTCTCAAGTGCAGATTTTGGAGGTGCAGAAGCAGTTAGCCAAGTTTCAGAGAAGCATCTTAGCTTTCAAATGTGAGAATGGTAAGTTAATAGCCTCGGTCTAGTTAGATGGTTGCCCCATATAATGAAGATGCATTTTTATTTTTTATTTTTATTTTGTTACCTCTTTGAGACATGCATTTTGACAGGGAAATATGACAAGGCCTTGGAATTTTCAGAAAACAGTCGACTGTCGAACATAAATTCAAAATCAAATATGCAGATGGCCAAACAACAAAGACATTTGCTACGGATGCTGGAAAAGTCACTCGCCAGGGAGCTAGATCTTGAGAAGAAGTTAGCAGAATCAAGACAAAATGAAGATGACCTAAAAGTAAAGTTACACTATACGGAACAAGTATCATTTCGGATGGAGGAAGCAGCAGAAGTAGTTTGGGGAAGGTTTTTAGAGGCAGAAAATGGTGCTGAGGTGCTCATGAACATTTCAAAGGAATTGGTTGGTCAACTCCATCTTGTTAAATTTAATCTAAATGGTTCAATTCAACGAGAAAGTGAGACAAAAACTAAACTTCAAGAATGTATTGAAGAGCTGAAAGAAAAAGATATTGCTCTGGAGAAGCTTGAAAGCAGCAATGCAGAACATATTGCCCAAAGCTCTGAGGCATTTTCTTTGAGAGAAAAAGTAAACTTGCTTGAGGAAATACTGAAAGAATCTCAGACCCATCTGAATGAAGCAAATGCCTGCAATGAAGCAAGTCAAGAGCAACTTACTGAAATGGAAAACGTAATTGAGTCATTGAAAGAAAGCATATATGTAGCAGAAACTAGGGTTGAAAGTGCAGAAGCCAAGGCTACTCAGTTAACGGAGACAAATTTGGAGCTTACCGAAGAGCTGAATTTTCATAAAGGAAGTGCTAGTAACACTGATAAAAAGGTAGGTGTACTTGAGAACCAGTTGAGGGAATTAGAGATCCAATTACAGCATGCGAAGGCATCCTCTGAAGCAAGTCAAGAGCAGCAGAACATGCTATATTCCGCAATTTGGGATATGGAAACTCTGATTGAAGATCTAAAATCCAAGGTTTCAAAAGCTGAAAGTAAGCTTGATACTGCAGAGGAGCAATGTGTTCTGCTATCTGAAACTAACTCAGAACTTAACAACGAATTAAGTTTCCTAAAGGCTAGAATAGAATTCTTGGAGATGTCGCTGGATCAAGTTAACAATGCAAAATTAGAAAGTGCAAAAGAAATTAATGTCAGGACCAAGTTTATTTTGGATATGGCAATGCAACTAGCCATTGAGAGGGAGCGGATCCAGAATCAGGTATCGACTTTCTTGTACAACCATTTCATAGTTTTTCTTTCTGCCTTCACAGCACTTGAAGTGATTACATTTGCTAAAGGTGCCTTTGCATATCCCATGGATATTGAATTTTTCTGTTGTCTCTTGTCTATAACTAATTGGAGCTGCTAAAGGAAGTGGTAGCCCTCATTGCAAATGATAGTAGAAAATCCTAATGGCCACGTGTAAGAGGATAATAAACCTTATCAATATGATGGCTTACATATGGTCTCCTGGTTGTATTATGATGGTGAATCCGTAAATTCAGATGATGTATATAACTGTAGATGTTCCACTTCTCATGGGAAAACCATGGACTTCTGAATGCTTCTTCATAATCTTATGTAGTTAAATTTATCTTTCATATAGATTAATTTTGATCAATTATGATATGTTATATGCAGCTAAATACTTTAACAAAGGAGAACAAAATTCTGGTGGAAAATTTACATAATACTAAGATTATGTACAACAACGTAGGTGGTGACAGCAAAGAGTTTCTGTTTTCCAAGAATGATCGGATCAATGCTAAGTTGGATAAAAGTCTCCAGGCAGGTATTCATTGGATCTTTCTTAATTTCTATGCTAACTTGCCTTGCATGTCTTTCTTGAAGAGAACGAAGGGTGGAAATGGTCTTCATGGATTATAACTGGCCATCGGGTTAGGCCAGGAACATACAAATAGGCCTTTAATTTAGATGCATAAGACTATGTAGCACTTGAATCATGTTTAAATTAACAGTTGTCCCACAAGCTGAAATTTATAGGAAGAGGTAAATTTAATAACTTAATCATTATTTTAATACTCCCTCTCACGTGGGGGCTCAAACTCCCTTTTAATAGGTGAAACTCAACACGTGAAATATTTAATTTAAATGGGAGTGAATTGACAGAGTCAAGGTTCGATGCCAGGACCTTTGGCTTTGATACCACGTTAAATTACCACTTGTCCTAAAAAGTTAAAATGATAGGAAGGGGTAAATTTAATCACTTAATTACTTTAACACTCCTCCTCACATGTGGGCTCAAATTCCTTTTTAATGAGGCCCAACACGTGGAATATTTCATTTAAATAGGGTGAATTGACGGAGTCAAGGTTTGATTTCAAGACCTTTGGCTTTGATACTATGTTAAATTACCATTTGTCCCACAAGCTTAAGCTTATAGGAAGAGGTAAATTTAGGGGTTGTTAGGTAAACATCATTCCACCCTGGATATTGTTCATATTTTGGAGGAAAAAAAATTGAGAGTAATGATTGGTATAGAAAAGTGAAAAAGTAGTATTGAAAAGTGAAAAAGTTTTGTTTTGTAGTATTTTTATTTTTTTTATTTTTTATTTTTATATAAATTTGAATAGTAGTAAAAAGTAAATGATGTGATATAAAAAGTGAGAATGTTTTGATGTTAATTTTTTTGAAAAAAGATGTGAAGAGTATTTGGGGGTGGGAGGGTGTTTAACAAACACCCTCTTAATAACTTAATTATGACTTCAACAGATTACAAAGGTTTTGTAAGTATAAAATGTTGTCATTTAATTCTTCTATAGTGGATAAGTTTACTGGGTTTAGTTGCCCCAAAATGGTTTTACTTTTGAAGAATTCTCCAAAAGGTTTCAACTCCATCATGAAAATTATTGTGTTTGATGTTTTTACAGCTTAATTTTGGTGATATATTGTGTGGCCGTGAAATTTTAATTAGTTGTTACAATTGGAAAACACCTACTTACCCCCTTCTAGGTGTTATTTATGGTAATTGGGCGAATTTCAATTAGTATCAGAGCCTAATTCACTTTGTTTAGATTAAGTTCCTGAGTGAGATCCTTGACCCCAGTTGTCAATGGATAAGTCCCAATCCTTTGGTGCTCTTCCCTATTTTGATGGAACAATTATGCTTATTAGAAGGTACACATGAAAGCGTTCTTGAACACCTGAGATGTGTTTGGGCCTCTTTGGAAAAGGCCGACTACTGCCATTGACGCATGGTCTAAGGAGAAATCAAATGAGTGTAATTAGAATAGCAAGGGATTGAATACTATATTCATGGTTGTTTCACTTGAAGAGTTCAAACAAACATCTATGTGTGAAAGCCCAGAAGGCATGAGACATTCTTGAAGTCACTCATGAAGGTATCAAAGTTGTTAAAAATTCTAAACTTTTCCTGCTGCCTTCTAAAATTTGAAGAAATAAGAATGAAAGAGGATGAAACTTTTGATGAGTTCTATGCCAAATTAACTGAAATTGTGAATTCTAGCTTCAACGTAGGGGAGAAGATACCTGAATCTAGAATTGTTAGAAAAATCATGAGGTCTTTGCCTGAACTGTTTAGACCTAAGATCACTACTATTGAAGAAAGCAAAGAATTTGACACTAATAACGTTGAGGAGTTAGTGATTACTCTTCGAACCTATGAGCTCTCATTGCCTCAACCCAAGAAGAACAAGTCTATTGCCTTAAAAACTATGCCGGAAAAGGCTGATGACTCCTCTGATGACGGCTCATTGAATGGTGAGGACTTGGCATTGTTTACTAAAAGATTCAAGAAACTTTTCAGACCTAGGAAAGGAAACACAAAGAACAAGTCTTCTAAGAGTGCTGAGAAATCCAAAGGTGATTCCTATGGAACCTCCCAAGGAAAAAAGGACAAGGGTAAAAAAGATAAGAACTCTCAAGGCATTCAATGCCATGAGTTTTCAAGTTTTGGTCATATTCGGGCTGAAGTCCAAGGGTAAGGCCATGAATGTTGCCCTTAGTGATGAATCCGATTTTAGGACTCAATGATGCCCCTGATGAGAGTGGGAATTACTTGGCCTTTACCGCCTCCATTGAGAGCAGTCATGAGTCCAGTGTGTACACCACACCTGACTTAGGTGAGTCATCTCAGGGTGATTCCGATGATGAGGATGACCTGCAAGTTGCTTATAATAAGCTTTTCTAGAATGCAATAAACTGAAAAAATTGAACAAAGACTTTTAAAAAGCTTAATGAAGTTGAATTTGAAAAGGATAAGTTGCTTGCAAAGTTGGATGATACTCTTGTTGTTGATAAACTGAAACGTGAAATTGCCACACTTAGTGAATATAACAGGTCACTTGAGAATGAGATTAAGGAATCTGAAGATCACCTTAAAATTTTTTTCTAGTGATAAGCTTGAAAAAATGTTAAATATTCAAAAACATAATTCTGATAAATCTGGCTCGGGCTTTGTTAATTCCTGTTCATCTTTGCCTTCTACTTCACATGCAAATTCTGTTTCTAAAGGCAAGACCATGCTTGTAAAGCTGTGAAAATTGAGGAGGCCAAGGCTGAGGTGGCTAGTCTGGATAAGGGAAAAAATGTTTGCTTGAATGATGTTGTGAAGCCCAATTCTAGACATCCTCCTAAGAAACAACCTACGCCTAGGTTTGTTCTAACTTGTCACCATTGTGGGATTGTTGGTCACACTAGACCAAATTGCTTTCAACTTAGATCTTGGATACGTTTTTTGGATTTGGCTGTGCCGGAGTGGTTTTACTTTTGATTGGTTATTCCAAAGGTTTCCACTTCACCAACAAAATTGTTGTGCTTGATTTTTTATAGCTTTACTTAATTTTGGTGATATATTGTGTTGCTGTGAAATATTAATTGGTTGTTATAATCGGAAAACACCAATTCACCACCATCTATGTGTTATTTGGGGTTATTGAGCGAATTTCAATTGGTGAGACTGAACTCTATATAATAAACCCTTTGAAGACACAACAACATACATTAACCAAGGTGTTTGAATTTTTTTTTCACCTGTTGATCCGTTGAGGGTTCTCACACCATTGATGTCAAAAGTATTCTTCTTTGTATTCATAAAAAAATAAAAGTACTTGTCTTTGTGCATTAGCAAACATATTGGTATACCCACAAGCAGTTCATGATTACTTCTTATTCAATGATAGAGAAGAGGGGGGGGGGGGGGGTGCGTAACTTGCATTGAAAGCCACACCAAACAATCAATAAGCTTAATTTTTGGTCATTTCTGGTATGAAATGCATGTCTGATTCTGTGTGTGTGAGCATGTGTGTGTATTACAGTTTAAGCTTGATGGATACCCCTAGTTTAGTCAAAACATAGAATGATAAAATTTTAGGGCACTATGAACCAAAGAGAATACGGTCTCCAGTCTCTTATTGCATTATTGTTGATGGCTAAACCTTGGTGCTTGTGTAGTTCCCCCTTCCACACTCTCGTGTCTGTTCATTTTAAGCAAATTCTTATCTCTTGTTTTAACACTATACATTCTCAAATGGGTCACCTGTTGCTGGCTTCTTTGACTTGGAAAACATTTTTTGCCAGTAAAGAAGCATTATTGTTACAATGTGCATGAAATTATTGGAAGAGGTGACACGGCTGGAGTTCAAATGAGGCAGAACAAATGATTCATAAGTCCTAGTTTTGCTTGTCCGCATGATGATTCTTGTTTTCTTTTTAACCTCGTCTTCCTTATGTGGTTCTAGTAGTGGAAAATTGAATTCATAGTTTTGGGTATATCTCTAAAATTGTTGACAAAATCAATCCTCTCACCGTGATCTTGTTCATTCATTGGATTGATGGGTCCTTTGTGGCTTTTTGCAGCCAACAGGTTGCAACAGTGATACACCTTAGGTCAAGTGAAAAACATTTAGGTGAATGGTTAACTATCAAATATTTTATTAAAGTCAATAAGTTATCCACATTTATGTGCTTAACATTGGTGTTAACTTCTTTATATTCTTAAGATTCATGAAGAAATTAAACGTTCTTATGCTGATCAGAGTAACTGGAAATTCTTAATGAGTTATTCAGGGACCTTGATTTATTTCCCAGTCGCATTCTTCCTGAGGGATTCTATTTGAGAAGTGGCATTTAGTTCCTTTCAAAATCAAAGGAGTTCTTAAGAGTTAGATGGAAAGTTTCTGAGTTTGACATTTCATGCACCTTGACAATCTATTTGGTAATTGAGGATTGCTGTTCTAAAAAATCTCTCCCGCTTTTTCTGAATTCAGGTGGATAAACCATCAGAAGAGGCACCTATCTGTGAGAGTGAAGTGAATTCTTCCATTTCTGCCAATAAGGCTGATGGCATGGTTTCAAAGTTTGAGGCTTCGGAAATGGCAAAGGCCAGGCGCTCTAACCGAATTTGTGTTATTCTGGCCGTATTTGTCTTGCTATTTTCATTGTCAGCGAAATATTTGTTCAACCAGAATTTCTTCTCTAATTTTGGTGCTCAACATTCTTCATCGCCTTGACACCTGAAGTGTTTGCAGTCCAAGTGCACATATTGTATCCTGTAAATCGTTTTTTTTTTTTTTTTTTTTGGTTTTGCCGCTTTAGATTGTTTGGAGTAATTTTTTTTTTTTTTTTTTTTTTTGAGTTTCTTGATTTCTGTATAATATATCATTGTACTTTTCCCCTGATTTTATATCTAGTGGAATGTTTATTCTTTGTTGTCATAACGTCTTCTTATAACATCAACTGAAATCGCCTAAAGATGGAAACTTAAACCTAAAAAGCAAGTAAATCATCTGAGAAGGAACACTGCAAGATACTGAATCTCAAAAGGCAATAATATCATCCAAATTTGGATAAGGCCCTACAAAATCACTCACTCTAATTTGAAGAGGAAACAAATTTGGATGAAAAGTCTAAATGGAAATCGAGTCGGAATTCTTGTTGGTTCGGTAATCCTTATTTTTTAAACGTCTTTTGAATCTCGATTGTTGCCATCACACTCCTATTCGAATGTGGGTGCGATCGATCAACCTATTGGACCTTGACTTTCCTAATGTATTATTGATCACACTCTCATTTAAATGTGGGTGTGATCGGTTCATTCTGCCTCGTCCTGGTCTTGTTCCCATGTTAGTAGACCAAGTGTAGTGTCACCCCTATTTTTTATGTTATGAGGAATTAAGGCTTCTGTCAAACGAAAACTGATTCTGAAAATAAGTTGGATTGTTTGCATAAAACGTGCAGCAACATCACCACCACCACCAACTACAAAAGAATCAGCAGCAGCAGCAACAACCACCACCAACACCTATTCTCAAATACACCACAACAAAAAGAATAATAAACAAACCTAACAATTAATCCATACAAGGCAATACAAGCAACATCTCACACAAGGAAAAGAAAGTAAAGTGATGTGAATTGTAAAACAACAAGTGACTTCTTTCTATTCATGTTCCCTTGATGTGCTGATGGACTCCCCTTGATTGTGTTGCGGGTTCTGCATAAGGTCAAAGAATACCTTGTTAAAAAGAGAACACATGCTTGGAGAGAGGCCATCTATTTATTATATATAAGGCTAGAGAAGCCAACAAGAATACCTGCAACTTTGTGCAGATTTCAATGATTTCAGCCGGAGGTGCCCAGTCACCAAAATTCCTCTCAATAAACTGGTAAGCAACTCCACTCTTTCCACTGCCAACTATGAAGAGTCCACCCTTGATTTCACCTTCTCCTTTCAAGTTATAGTCTATTCCCGTTGCTTTTGCACGCTTGTAATTTGCAATGGCTCGGGGGTTGAAAACAAATCCTGATAAGAACTTGTCCTTGAGAAGTTTCCCTCCACCTAGAGCTTTGAAGAACTCCATACCTCGATCATAGAGTACAGCACCACCCCAATACCTTGGCCAAAAGTCCCTTACCTGCATCATTAAAATACTAAATCAAGCAAATAGGAATTGATTGGAATTTGGAAGAGCTACAAGTTGAAGTAAGTGTTTGCTCAATACCTCTGGCTCTATGTGCTCATGAAGAACAGCAAATAGTTGTACTCCCAATGCATCAAATATCGGTTTTTTGGCGTAGAGCTGGTGAGCCTCAGCTCTGCACATGATGCACCTGTTTTCAACAACAAAACCATATCACCCTTAAATTTTAAGAAAAGTCACCCATGAAAATTTGAGTTGTGCAGACAAATACTCTTAGTAAAATTATATGATGAGCCCTTGATTTTCTTAATTTCCTTTTTTGTTGCTACCACTTGCAACTGTTATTAATGAACATACTTGTATAAACATGGTAGTGAATATAGAACACAGGAATTTACCCGGGACGTCGGAGGCAGAGGAGCACGGCCGGTTTATCTCGCCACAAATCTGAAGCCCTCATAGGTGGTGTCTTGGTTTTCACCAAACGTTCCATCCCAATCTTATACTCTGGTGTTAGTTTTTGAATGGAGATATTTTCAATAATGGAGTAAGGAGCAACTGTGTCAACTATAGGAGGAGGTTGTACACAACCACATAATCTAGGGTCAGCTGGTTGTGCAGCAACAATTCCTTTGAAGATATATCCATCTTTGATCTTGAAATCAGCCACCGATTGTTCTAATGATTTATCAGAAGTTGTCCCCCCTCTCACAAGGGATTTTCTCATGCCCTGCACTTTGCTAGAGTTGACAGAAACATAACTTTTCTGAAAACTATCCATCCTGTTTGCTTTTGTTGGAGGCAGATCATAAGGCTTCGGAAGCTGGTCTGCACATGCAGCTGTTCTGTCCATGAAACGGGCGATGTGGCCTCTCTTCATACCAACCTGACAAGAAAGATCTTCGATGCTCAAGCCAAGAAGCTCAGGCAGAGATCTCCCATCTGCCTCCAGCTTATCTCCATATTGCATCAGAGTACGGTCATGCAGGTAAGACCTGATTTCAACTGCATTCTGAAGTGGGAAAAATGCATGCTTTAGCAGATTAGTGACAATGATCTTCTGAAGGGATGGTTTCTTTTTTTTGGAAAAAGTAGAGATATAATAGAATTTGTGTATATATGATAAGAAGCTAATTTGTTGTCAACCAACCTTTTCCTGTTGTGTCATGTTTAATGCAATCATGTCTTCAGAATTCATGATCTTCAGTGTTGGCACATCATCCCAGCCTTCTTCTAACAGCTTTGGAAGCAGTCCCTTCAGAACTCCATTTCCGACAAACTCATCAATGGAAAAAGAAGCCATTGTCTTCAGAAGCAGAGAATGGTTCAAATGAATTAGCTGAATTTAGTCTGGATAATGGATATACAATAGACCTTGAATAATGCATATAAATACTCAATTTTTGAAAGAACACGCCTCCAACTTCGACAATGTCAATGATATAACAGTTGTTCAACCAATCCACCCAGCATCTGTGTGAGTGTGATTATTAAATTCAAGGATGTTATTATATATAAGATAAAAAAAAGATCTATAAAAGTATAATCGACAAGATATTTTATAAGAAAAAATATATAATGGATTAGATGATTTGGTCTGCTGGATATAGATATGTATCATGCCTTTGGGCATTGCATAGCATTTTTAGTTTTACTATCTATGTTGATCTGTTCATAACATTATATGATTTAAAATTACCACCAATCATATTTGCTCAAACGAATCAAAGAATCTTGTTAGGCCAGGTAACCCCTTTGGTCTAGCAATCCGAATGCCTGGCCCACTTAGTATAGAGCCTAAGCATCCAAGCCTCGCCGTAGAAAGGACACTCTCTAAAAGGCAAGGCAAATACTCTTCTTTTCCTGTCTCTAAGAAACTCTCCATTCAGTTTCTCTCTCTCATGTAGAAGACTAACTTGATCATCGAAGTGTCCCCGGTCTCTAGTGGGACCGACAGACTTCGATGACCATTTTCTCTGTTTTGCAGAAGCTCCATCGCCAATCCAGCTATCACATAACTATTCTAACAAACATCAGCAATATAAACCTAAAAAGAATTTTGTAGAGAGGTGTTTTCTAACTTAAGTTAAGTCAGAAACCCTCAATTATAACTTTTTTACCTTATTTATTGCTCACATCAAAGAATAAGTAATCAATTACAATTATGATTCCATAAATAATTTCTTATTTAGAATAAATTATTGAACACCTTAATTTGTATCTAATTAAACCATACGTGGCATGTAGGCCACACTTTAATTATTAGGAATTTCTAACATTCATTAGATATTTTTTCTGTTGAAGTTGGATTCTTGTGAGTTGCATGACATACTCTTTGCTAAATTGTTAATGTCAAACAATGATGTGGTGATTTTATATAATTCCAAACAAACAATGTGATGAAAGTATGAATGGGTATATCCTTTCATGTGACGTATTCATCATATATATATATATATAAAACGAGCTAATGCAGGCTAAAATACAACAACTAGAAGGAATATCTGTACCCACAAGTCACAACCTCAGACCGTCAAAAGATGCTTACAAAGATTGAGAGATTAAAAAAAGGGTAATAGGTTGGAGTAAAATATTGGTTAGGAAGTTCGAATTGAAGCAAAATCTAACAGATGGGCTGCAGGCATTTCCTATATTTACGGATTCTCTTAAGGATGCCGAGGGATAGCCGGGCAAGACACGTAGGTACGACAGAATCATGACAAAAATCCCCCATATCTGCTGATATTATTAAATCACAGAGAGAGAGAGAGAGAGAGGATTTTTCTGTTAACAATGGGAAGAACAAATTTACTTCATGAAAGGTCTTCTCTTTAAGGTTGAGAGAGATGGCAAAACTCAAGTCAAAGAAGTGATGACAAAGCTGGAATTATTGCACAAAAGATAGGCCGTTTTCTTCATCTAGCAAAACACTTCTATGTACACTAAACAAACTCCTACAACCAAGAAACCAATTAACCACAACTAAAAAACATGGGGGACCCATTTACAACTAGGACTCAATAATCACCTCTACAAGGTTCGTATGACCTGTTACAAAACTTCTTCACTTGGTAAAAAACTCAAACCGTTCGTGCTCAATATGAGCGCGCGTACTAAAGAGATTATTTCTGCATTAATCATATCATTTAACAAGTAGAGAAATTTGGCATCTTATTCAAATGCATCAAAATCTTCTCAGCCAACTGCCTCGTATTACCATCCCCATGATGAAAGGCGCTCACCAATGTGGCAGGCAACAACCTGTCCTGTGATATATCTGAAGAAGACTTGTCCCCACCTTTCACCAAAAATTTCTCAATCACCCAGAGTGACTTTTGCCACAGACCCTCTTGCTGGTGTTCTTTCACCAATTTAAGAACATGTTTTATGGCATTTACTTCACTCAACATGTTTACACTTTGGTCTACATCAACCTTGTCATCCAACAACGTACATATAGCTGACAAGGCAGCTTCAGCCACTTCAACATTCTCATGGTCCAAGCAAGCCAACAGCTTTTCAACTGCCTTTGCATCAATCAAACAAAATGTGTTTTGTGAAGAACATGCCCCTCGGTGAACTGCGCACACTTGTATATTACTCCGCTTTGATGAACCAAAAGATAGGAACTTGGGTAACCTCATAGACGTGGCTTTCTTGATTTGTGGTGGTTTTGATAGACTTATTGATTCTGATGAGAGATTCTCCAACCCAATTGCTGATAACCTCTGAACTTCATCGCTTGATGTTTTCATGAGCAACTCTGTGAACACTAACGTGAAATTGTAGTTTCTTGCTAGAAACAACATTTGAGGATCATATAATGTTGCTGTGAATCTGACTAGAATCCCCACCAGGCCTTCCAAGTAAGCACTTGCATACCTGCTTGATCTTGTTCCACTTCTCTGGATTTGATTGATTGTTTGTAGGATCGTCGCGACTACATTCTTGCTCAGAAGAGCTAGGTTGAGTGTTAGGTTTTGGTGAGGGAGTTGTGCTAAATATTTTGCTGAAACTGCATGTCTCTCTGTGATTTGGGTTATGTCAGTCGGTCTCTGGATTAGATTCTCAGGTTGTCCTCTGGTTTTGCAGAGTCTTTCTACTAGTATATGGCCCATGTAGGGTGAAAGTGTACCCAGTAGCTTAATTGTTAGTACCGCAAGTTCTTCATTTGGATTATTGATGAATCCTGTCAGGTTGTAGCTTGCTTCAGTCGTTTTGAGCGCTGAGACAACGATGGCTGTTGATTTTGGTGTCTTCGTCAGGCACAAGAGAATTCTGATATGGTTGATGTTGAGTTCATCAGGGGAGGAGTTCTTGAGCATGTAGATGATGTTGTAGGCAAAATAGTTGGAAGACACGATGTGTCCATGACTATTCACTTGGAGGTTCTCAAGGTCAAGTCCAGACTCAAATATATTTGCCAGTATTGCAGCTGCTTCTATTTTGGAGTTCATAGGCTCGTCACATATTCTCCTAGTGAACATCTCTTCAACCATAATTTGCACGACTCCAGCTTCCACAAGTATCTTGCCATTTGTCCCGTACGATGAGATTCGAGCTAGAGCTTTAAATGCTTCCCTTCTGCTCAAAGTATTCCCAAACTGAATCATTTTGATGAGTGGAGAAGAAGCCCTCTCAGCCACAGAGGTTTCGCTGTCATGTCCGAGAGCAATTTCCCCAAGGTAGCTCGCCATTTCCATTTTCGTCTCTTCACAACCTGTTATTCAATTCACTTCTAGTCAACATTAGTTGTTGTTAGATAGCAAGGAGTTTCCATACTCTCTGCTTATAATATGGTCATTGAAAATAGTCCAAAAGAATTCTTAGCTTCCACATAATTTTCTGAATAGCATCTTATAAAATGATTTTTTAAAGACCTTTGCTGTTCTGTTTCAATATATTATTTTATTCAACTGTTTGAGGTAGCTTAGAAAGAGTAAGACGAAGTTCTGAAATTACCTTCAGTAAGTTGATTTAGAAGAGGTTCCAAAAGTCCACATTCTGCCATGCGCTTAATGTTATTTGGTGATCTCTCTAAGTTCCTTAGGATTTCATCTGCCTTTTCTGAGGCAAATTCATCGATTGAAGGTTTGTATTTAATAGAGATCAGCGTTAGGATCCCTCCAGTAACCGACCCAATTTTCTTGCACAAAGATAGGGATCTTGAAAGTTCAAGCAAGAAAAGCAATGATGCATGCCTTATTGACTGGTGACTACTTGACAGCATCTTGATTACTGTTGAAATACTCATTGTTTTGGAAATTATTTCCTGCACAAAAAAGCCACCAATGTAGCATATTCCTCAATAATATGGTTTTAGAAGCTCTTCATAAGTAATTTTTAAGTAAGCTCATATACTTGTATGCCAACACATATAATATAACATAGAGATAGCAGAGATCTAGAACAAGAAGCGTGAATGTAAGAGCTTGTTTGGGAAGGTTTTGATTGTATGAATTGGAAGTTAGAGCTAAGGATTGGTCAATTATAGTTTATAAAGGTCCAAAAATATAACTATGCTTCCAAAAAATATTGGATATTTGTAACTGATGAAAGTTTTTTGATAGGACTTCTTTGTTTATATAACTGAGTGAGACTACACAGTCACCTCTCAAGTTATCATTTTTATTTTCATAATTTTGAAAAGCACAAGTATATCTGAGCATTTAAGGATAAGTTCCAGAGCACCATATTGTTTTTTCATAGTTTTTCTAAACAAAATTCAGGAAACAGATAAAGAGCTAAAACCTTGCAGTCATCATCTTCCTCTGCAAGTAGTTGTAATAGTTCCAATGCTGCACATCTAACATCTCTGTCTTTGTAGTCTAGAAATTTTACGAGCGAAGGTAATACTCCAACACTCAAAACTTCTATCCTGTTATATTGTTTCCTTTTGCAGATACTTTGCAAATCTTTTATTGCTTCGAGTACCATACTCTCTGAACTGGCTAAAGACAAAGCTGCCTTGGCAACCTTGATGCTGGCTGATTCATTCCTTTCCTTCCACTCCTCTATGGTGGACTTCAGAGCTATATTGGTGTTGAGATTTGTACTTACCAGCTTTTTCCCTGTGGTTGGGCAGATAATCTCCTCTGAGTTTTTGAATTTCTCAAACCACTCAGTTATTGCCTTCCTTTCATAGGTCACTCCTGATCCTATGGTGACTGGTTCATCCATGATCTTCTGTGTTAGAGGGCAAAAGAAAGTTTCATAAAGAGGCTCTACGTACTGATCCACCTGTGGCAATGTTGTTAAGGAACTTCTCATTTTCCCATGTTTTCTAGTGATGTCCGAACTGCTGCTTTTACGTGCAGGAGGCATATTTAAGAACTGAGGAGTTTCTGCAGAAACCTCAACACTAATGGGGTAGAGGTCTTTTTCTGTTGATACCTCTTGTTCCTTCAATTGCTTCTCCAAAGACAATCCATGTGTATTAAGCTCGTAGGTCTTTGCTAGAGTTTGGCTTGTACCAAATTTTGCATTCTGCATCTCTTTTGAAAGAGACCGGATAGCAACTTCTGCATATTCTTGATCTCCAAATGACGATGACGGTATCAGGCTCAGGCAGTCTCCCATGTGTTTTATCACCTCCTCAAGCTGTGCTATGATGCTTATCAGTTCATTATCGGAAATTGGTTCCATGCCTTCTTCGCATCTCTTCATGACATCCATGGCCAAATCAACGTTTTTGGATAGAGTTCGTAGAATCTCTATTGCATTTGCTGGGTAGCTCTCAGCTGTCAGCAACTCCATTATGGCCAGAGAAGCCCGGTAAAGGTAGCATCCAAATTCAATAAAGTTTTCCTTCTCCATCTCTATGCATACTACTGCTACTGTGATCCCGGAAATGGATGCCAACACGGACTCTGAGAGACCTATAATTGGGGTTGCATCTTCCTTGATCTGTATGTTAGAATGATAGAATTATTAAGCATTCAAGTAAGGAAATTATTTTTTCAAGAGTGACAAATTTTCCCTTTCTCTGTCCCCTGACACTTTCTAGAAACAAGGTCAGGCTGTAGTTCTTCACTAGTGATACATTTATCTTAGAGCATCGTTGTAACATCCAGGAATTAGAATAAATTTTATCCAAAACAGAATCAAGATGCATTCATCTAAAACAGAATGAGAGAGAATTATTAACTAATAATTAGTATTTCGGCTAAAACAGAACAATATCATCTAAAATAGCCGAAACTTGTGGAATTCGTTTACAGAACATCAACAATAAGTTTGTAAGATCTTTAGCCCTATAAACTAATGAGAACATCATACAATTTTATACCTGCGCACTTGAAAACATTATTGAGATTTTGTTCTGAGGCTAAAAAGAACAAGAAAAGATAAAAAGAAAGACTGAGAAGCTCCTACCGACATCCAATTGGAGCTGCTGCCCACAATGGCCTTCTGGAGTAGAGCACCCAATCTTACAAAACCTGGAGTTGTGACTTACTCTAGAAGGAGATGACATTTATGAAGGGTGGTGGGATTATTTTGCCACTGAAAATGACTAATAATTTCGTTAATCTTATATATAATCCTATACTGAAGACCGTACTTTGCTGGAATACTATATCCATCTTCTTGCTGAATTTTTACATCTCTCTCTCTCTCTTTGAGTTTGTGTGTACATATATACGTGGATGTAGATAGATTCATTATTTCGCTAAAGAAACAGCTGCAAGACTTGGACCAAGTCAGCCAGAAATCACATCAGTTTGGTTTAAGCTTTCTTTCTTGAAGTTTCCAGCATTTGATCTGTATTTTCCTATTGTGATCATCAAATTTCAGTTTCTTAGATTTCTGTTGTTTATGCAACAACCCATTTAAGATCCTGGTTTCCGAATTCCTAATATTTAGCCTCTGATTATATCAAGTTCTTGATTGAGTTACAAGAGTCAAAAATTGCCTCTTTGATGAAGAAACAGCCTTCAAGACGACTCGGTAAAAGGGATTAGGCTATTGGCTTTTCACTTCAACTTCATTCGTCATTGATGATACTATTCAAAAGTTTATATTATCTAACCCATGTTTGACAAATTGCAGCACATAATTTAAGATTATGGCACAATCATATGTTACATCAAACACGTTACTTGCAAGAAACTTGCTGGTCTTGTCCATTTACTTTTTCTTCGGTACCTGCCCAACTACCACTAACCTCCGCTCTCATTCACCATCTGTCCATCGCAATCACCCTTTATTCATCTCCATTGCAGGCACCATCTCACCCCCACTCCCTCACCACGGCTGCCAAGAGAGTCATTCACACCGCAACATGCTCACAAAAAAAAAAAAAAACTAAAGCTATTTAGTAAATTCATGTACGATTAGCATATAACTTGATAATATAGTAGTAAAATTTAGCTTTTGGATTAGTATTTATAAAAATATAAAATATTTCAGGGTTGATGTTCAATATTTTGTCATCTTAATTGTATGATAGCGTATAACATTTTAGGACTCTAATATATATATATATATATATATATATATATAATGCAAAGGATGAAGGAGTCAAAATTGGGTTCTGAGTGAAGACACCATTGTCAACGGCAAGGCCCACTTTTTTCATGTGGGCCCTGCCCATATGTTGGGCCATTATTATTATCATCATAAATCTAATTAAAAAAGAAATAATTAAATTAATATATAAGATAAGAATGTTTCTAGGCCTTGTTCAGAATCCTAAGCACATATGTTCTTGGTCAATTGCTTAAATTTTTTTTTTGGAGAAGAATGAACATAATTAATTGCTTGCAAGTTAACTCCAATTTTCTTTCCCAACACCAGGAAAAAAAGAAGAAGCAAGAAGAAGAAGAAAGAAAAAGGAGGAGATAAAGACAAAACCTACACTTTATACACAAACGTCCAGTCCCTGATTACCCTACCACAAGAAGTGACTGAAAGCAATCTAGATTCTACAAACAAACAAACAAGCAAATGTTTTGTGTACCAGTACCATGCTGCTTGTGGTCCACTCTGTACTACTCTTTCTCCAAAGTTGATCATGCTAATATGCTATGTACAAATCATTTCAAAGAACAACTGTGCAGGGAATGAATGGTGATGAGTCAGAGTGAATCTGACAAATTTAAATTTTATCTTTGGGAGCCCACTAAACACGTGATGATCGTGTAGATTTAGTTTTTATTTTCCGATTTCTCTCGCTCCTACCCACCCGGCCTCAATCATTCATCATTTGGAATCTGGATTGAAGATAAGAACGCTACTTTTTTCCACCGGAAAAACTAGTATAGAGTGTCACCGGGAGGTGGAACCATGACCATTGACAAGGAGGAAACTAAGAATTCAAAAAAACCACAGCAACCCATCAACGAGAAATCGCCGTTGTTGCCAGAGAAGGATGTGGGTCAGCTTTCAAGCAGGGAGGAGCTCAATGGGGCATCATTTACTGGCTCAGTGTTCAATCTATCTACTTCTATTATAGGGGCTGGGATTATGGCACTGCCTGCCACCATGAAGGTGCTGGGTCTTGGCCTTGGCCTTGGTTTGATAGTCTTTGTTGCTCTACTCACAGAAGCTTCGTTGGAGATGCTGCTGAGGTTCAGCAAGGTCGGGAACTCAGAGTCCTATGGAGAGGTGATGGGCGATGCTTTTGGGGGTGTTGGGAGGAGACTGCTTCAGTTTTGTATCTTTGTTAACAATGTTGGGACGCTCGTTGTTTACATGATCATCATTGGTAAAGTTTTGCCTTTGATGATTGATTTTTATTTTTCTCAATACCATATTTCTTCTAGTGACTGTTCTTTTCTAGTTTTGTCTAGCATTACTGTTGAAGTATTAAATAGTTATAATCTGTGATTTATCATGATATCATAGCAAAGGAATTGAATTTGAATATGAATTTAACGTTAACCTCCATTTTTAATTTTACATATTCTAAGGGTTGGTCTCACTTGTTGAGAGGAACTTAGAGCTCACTCATAAAGGGGATTGTTACAGTATTAATTAAATAATCAAATTTGCCATTTTCTTATCCGTTTAAGCTTTTGGAAATGTTGGAAGGAGGAGGCTGCCTCTGATTTGTATTTTGGTTAGCAATGTTGGGATGCTCATTGTTTACATATTGATCATCGTTGGTAAAGTTATGCCTTTGATGGTTCATTGGACTTATTTTTCGACCATATTTAATCTAGTGAATGTTCTTTTCAATCATTGTCTAGCATTACTTTTGTTGTGTTTTAAAATTTGAACTTTGTTTAAGACCATAAGGGAAAGGATTATGTGATTCTGGTTTTAGTACTCTTTGACATACAATGAGCATTAATCAAGATCAATAGTTAACTAGCTTAAACTTCCGGTTTTGATAGCATATAAAGGTAGAGAATGTTATAGACTAAACAATTAACCAAATAATGCATCCCCAGAAGGAAAATTGGGAAATCTAGTGTAAAGAAAATTAAAAACAACTACGAATAACTCTCTGTTTATCTATCATCATGGCTGGCTTGCATTATAATGCAGTGATATGTGACTGTTCTTATGGCTTTGTATTGGTTATTTCACTCAGGTGATGTGCTTTCTGGGACATCTGCAAGTGGAGTTCACCATGCTGGTGTATTGGAAGGGTGGTTTGGCGTACACTGGTGGAACAGTCGTGCCATTGTCCTTCTTGTTACAACCATTGTTGTATTTGCTCCATTGTCATGCTTTAAGCGGATAGGTAAATATCTATTCTGTTAATCTTGTAAGAATTAACAAACACCAGTTGAACATCATAAATGAAGGGATTACAAGACAATTTCTCCATCTCACTCGGTACTTGCAGTCAATAGTTTATGACCTGTGATATTCAATGATCTGCTTCACCAATGCTCGCACTACCAAATGTTATTAATTTCGGTCCTAGCTTTTTTGAATGTGGCCACGCATACCATCTGTTTTATTAATTTATCGTGTTAGTATTTAAAGCACATGATTGAGATAACATACAAGACTAATTTGTTTCATCCATTTGTTATATTAGAAAGTCTGAGATTTTTGTTTTCCCTTCTACCGCTACATGCATTTTGATGTGATTACTTGCTTCTGAACTCTAAAAGAACGAGTAAGAAATCAATACAAATCTTGTTCCCTTTCACAATGAATCTAGTAGGCCTGAATTCACATACATGTTTTTTATGCTGTAATACTGGAGATGATACACGCATTTCTCAAAAAATTGACATCACCTTCATCATTATGACATGTCATCAAACGCTACAACATATAGCTCAAGCACTTTTATTCTATCTACCTTGTTGACATGTTTGTTTTGAATAACTCATGCTTTCCATGCTTGCAGATTCATTGAGATACACATCTGCTTTAGCAGTGGCGCTAGCCTTCATTTTCTTAGTTATAACTGCGGGAATCACAATTATCAAATCGCTTGATGGAAATATTGCTATACCCAGGTTGCTTCCTAATATTACCGATATTACTTCGGTATGGAATCTCTTCACAGTTGTCCCTGTCCTTGTGACTGCATTCATCTGCCACTTCAATGGTAAGTTGGCATCATAGTATAAATGGAATCTGCGATATACACATATGCATGCATACTGAATGAAGGCATCATTTTTGTAGATCAGCGATATGTTTTGTTTTTAGTTTTCATTTTGTGAAAACTGGCAAAGAAAGGATGCAGCCCGGTATATAATGCTGTTCTTCCTGCTAAGTATAAATCAAACTTTCCAACTCCAACACTAGTCCATCGAGAAAGGCATCACCTTTGCTTTACGGTAATTGTGTATTGGCAATAGTGAATGTTAGGATCATTCATGCAATAAAGTTTCCCCTTTGATATCCTTTTTTTTTTTTTTCTTTTTTTTTTTTTCATTTTGGGCAATTAATTTGCTTAAGAGAAAGAAAGGGGCTGAAAATAGTTGACTCTGGTCAATTTAGGGTTTATGTGATAAATTATTGAGAAGCCTATTCAAGTTGATTTAATGTTATAGATTGTGTAGATGTAGGAGTCTTGCTCAATTTTCATTGCTCCATGCTTGAGATTATAGCGTAGTTTTTCATCGATTTGTCCTACCCTAGTGCAATTTGTTGTTTCTTTTTTTGAAGAGTACTATAAAATCTAGTCTTCCTAGGTAATGGTCTCCTCAGAACTGAAGGATAAAGAGATACAAGCCATAGCACATACTGTAATCAACTTTGTTAATTCTTATTATAAAGTTCCCTGCAATATTTTGTTGTGAAACCAGTATATTTAAATGTTATAACCGGTACATAATTAAAAAACTTAAAAGCATAAATGACTATGCACAACATGAACCTTTGCAATCATCTACTTTATAGTCTAGCATAGAAGTTAACAACAGGGCTTTTGCCAAATCTTGGCTTGGTGTATGACAAGTGTGCTTCGTGTTGAACATCTCTGCCATAGACTGTTTTAGAAGACTTTACCTGCTTGAGAGTATGGAGTTGTATGACAATCACCACCAGAAAAATAAAATCACATCCACTTGCTTGAAGAATTACAGATTTGTCGAATTCATTTAGAGGCCCCATTGCAGAGGCTCATTACTCATATTTTTTCCTTTCATCAATAAGTATTAAGTGGGAAGGCTCCCGCCCTTGCTTTGGGCCAATGCTATTAATCTTTTGTTGATTTGATGATCTGTAACTTGACTACGGTGTCAAGAACTCTGTAGGATTTGCTAATGTGCTAGATTTTCCCCATTAAAGGCAGGTTCTTTATGAGAACCTACAAATATCATAATTTGTGCTTTATGCATTTCTTTCTCTGTTGTTGATTCTTTTAATCAATACCTTCGTAACAGATTTCATTTTTGGCAGTGCATACGATAAACAGCGAGCTTGAAGACTCTTCCCTAATACGACCAGTTGTGCAGACATCATTGGCGCTGTGCTCTTTTGTCTACATACTGACAAGCTTCTTTGGCTTCCTCCTATTTGGTGACTCAACTCTTGATGATGTGCTGGCCAACTTTGACACCAACCTTGGCATTCCATACAGCTCTCTGCTCAATGATACTGTTCGCATCAGCTATGCCCTTCACCTCATGCTTGTTTTCCCAATTCTCTTCTATCCATTGCGCCTCAATTTGGATGGCCTTCTCTTTACTTCAGCCAGGCCTTTGGTTTCAGATAATCTAAGGTTTGCATTGATCAGCAGTGGACTCCTTGTGCTTGTCTTCCTGGGTGCAAATTTTATACCCAACATCTGGGACGCTTTCCAGTTCACTGGAGCAACTGCTACAGTTTGCATAGGATTTATTTTTCCTGCAGCCATTGCTCTAAGGTTAATGTTCTTTCTTTTACCTAGAATTTTAGAAAATGCACATATTATTACCATTTTAACTTGTAGGAATGGTGTTATGTCTACATGAGTTATTGAATGATTCTAGTCGGAGGAAAATGCTTTAGTGATTAAAACAAAGAGAAGGAAGGGAAATGGCAAAGCTAGAACAGGTGTCAAATATTTGGAAGATCATGTGCTGAACTGATATACAGCATTTCTTTTTCTTTCTTAGTACATGTCACTGGTCAAATGATGTTTGGTCAGCTTTGTCGGATAGTTGTGTAATAAAAATGTAGTATATAACATTTCTCTCAGAGAGATTTATCTGTTGCCATCTCAAACAAGTTTACTGAGCAACACGTGGAGTCCTCAACTGTTTTGGTTTGTTCTCAACCAGAAAAATTGCAGCAAACGTGGAATAGTTCTCCTCTCTCTCAGTCGGTCTGCCAGCTATTGGATAGAGGTAAATCTACTCATCTCCCCATGCAATCTCATGACTCATCATGTACTTACCCTCTCATTAATGATCCCAAAAATCTTCTTCCATTTTTATATGGATATTCACCAAATACCCAACAGCTGGAATCAACTTTTCAAACTTCTGGAAACCTTTTTACACCTACGGTTCCATCTCAATTCTCAAAACCAGACTTTTTTAAAAATTTTCTCAATTCATGGGCCCAAAATTCAGACAACCCAAGCCTCATAAGCCCACCTCCACCCTTTCATTTAACACCTCCTATAATTCCAGCCCATCAATCTCATACACAGCCCATGTTTTACCAAATAACCCACTCCAACAGCCCTCAAACCACCCGTAAAACCCCACCAAAATCCCATAACCCATCTAGATTCCGGCCTTATTCTCTTACTCGTCCTCACAGTGCTGCTCTTTCCTTCTCCCCCTCAGCTCCATCAAAGCTTCCATATCCAACCAACCCATCTACCTTAGGTGCATCTGCTGCTATATCTACTGAAAGCTTGCCTAGACTTAAAGGGAAATCAAAACTTGTTTACAATGAAGATGATATACCCCTAGCACAACTGAAAAAATCTAGAATTGAACAACAAGCCTACTTGGAATCTCTTTCTAATTTGGAAATTGCTGCATTATCTCTCACTGAATTAAAAGATGCTACTCCTCCAAAGGGATCTGTCCATAATTTCATGACTAGCCCTCTTCATGGGCCTCATGGCCAGACGTTGAATGTTATGCCACAGCCTGCCATGGCTTTTGCTCCGGATGTTTTTGTGGCTTCTTTAGTGACTGATTCAGCCCATAATAATATGTCTGAAAGGAATATTCCCACTACAGCTTCTGTGGCTGCAGCTTCGATTCCTCCTTCACGTCGGTATTTCAGGGCATCTAGGGGAAGACGCAGGCTTTTTAATGACTATGTATATGGAAGTGAGCTGGATAATCTTTCATTCCCTGCTCATGTTGATGATTCACCAGAGGACTTGGAGATTTTGGAGGAGTGCCCGGTGAGGCCTCCTCCTCCTGCATGAGGTTCTTAGCATGGAATTGTAGAGGGTTAACCCGTGCCTCTGCAATTCGCAGTTTAAGGGTTAAGATTCGAATACATTCTCCTGATATCCTTTTTTTGTCTGAAACTAAAGCTCAACCTTCTGATGCTGTTGTGGTCTTAAATAGACTAGGTTTTTATTTGATGGTGCATGCTCCCCCCTCTGGCTCTAAGGGAGGGCTTTTGTTAGCTTGGCGCCATGGTATGAATCTAGAATGTATTTCGACTACTGTTAATACAATAAATGTTTGGTGCTACTCTGATCCTTTTAATTCTCCTTGGTTGCTTTCTTGTATTTATGGTCCTTCTGTACATAAAAATAAATCTGATTTCTGGAATTCTCTGATGGATGCGGGTAAGGATTATATTGGGCCATGGCTGTGTATTGGTGACTTTAATATGATTTTATCTCAATCTGAAAAATACGGTGGACGACCTTATGCATGCTCCTCTAATGACCCATTCCATAGTTTTCTGGATTCTTTTGGTATGATTGATCTAGGGTTCTCTGGTAATCCTTTCACTTGGTCTAATAAACGACAAGGTCATAGACTTATTAAGGAGCGTCTTGATCGAGGAATTGCAAATTCTCACTGGATTCATCTATTTCCTCACTTCTCTGTTCAGCATCTCCCTGCGTATTCTTCTGATCACAATCCAATCATCTTGGATACAGCTCCTTCAAATTTATTCTTACCTAGACCTTTTAGGTTTGAAGAATTTTGGACCTATGATTCTTCTTGTGGTTCGGTTATTTCTAAGGCTTGGAGTCGCTATTCTACTGGCTCTCCACCCTTCATCCTAGCAAATAAACTCAAAACTACCAAAGCAGCTCTCAAAGCTTGGAATTCTTCCCATTTCGGAAATATTCAAAAACGGATTGCTTCGACATTGCAGCAACTTGATTTCATTCAGCAGTCTGTTCCTTCTTCTCAATCTCGTGACTTAGAAGAAAATTTTCAGAAAACTCTGGATGATCTGCTTATTCAAGAAGAATCTCTGTGGAGGAATAAATCTAGAGAACTTTGGCTTACTTGTAAAGATTTGAACACGAAATTCTTCCATACTTCAACTATTATCAAAAGACGGAGAAATGCTATTGACTTCTTAAAAATGCCTTCTGGGAACTGGACTGCTGATAGATCTGATATTGGTAATTGCTTTACCTCTCATTTCAAGAATTTATTTTCATCTTCTGTTCCTACCTTAGATGAAGATTTATTATCTTTGTTTGATAATTGTATCTCTCCTGAGGAAAATGATACTATCTGTGCTATTCCTTCGGAAGAAGAGATTTTCTCTATCTTATCCAGTATTGGTTCCACAAAAGCTCCTGGCCCTGATGGGTTTACTGCACTCTTTTATAAGAAATATTGGAGCACGGTGAAAGATGTAGTGCTTGCAAGCATATGGGATTTTTTTGGGAAAAACCATCTCCTAAAACAACAAAATCACACTTTTATTGCTCTCATTCCCAAACGATTGGGGGCATCTTCTGTGGATCAATTTAGACCTATTAGCTTGTGTAATATTATCTACAAGATCATCTCCAAGCTCCTAGCCAATCGGTTCAAAGGTTTGCTTCATCTCTTCATTTCTCCTTATCAATCTGCCTTTGTTCCTTCTAGGAATATTCAAGATAATACTATTTTGGCTCATGAACTTCTCTACTCTCTCAACTCTAAGAAAGGGCGAGGTGGACTTATGGCTATAAAAATTGATATGGAAAAAGCCTTTGATCGAATGGAATGGAAATTTCTTCTAGATATTCTAGCAAAGCTTGGGTTTAATTCTACTTGGATCAACTGGATTCGAATTTGCATTACTTCTCCCTCATTCTCCATTCTCATCAATGGAAGCCCATTTGGTCTTTTCAGCCCAGCCAGAGGGCTTCGTCAAGGGGACCCCTTATCCCCCTTTTTATTTATTCTTGGCACAGAAGTCATTTCTCGGCTTCTCCTTCGCCAAGAATCTCATGATCTTCTTAAAGGAATCAAAATTGCTCGTAATTGCTCCCCAATTACGCATCTCTTGTTTGCGGATGATCTTATTGTTTTTGCTAAAGCCACTTCTGCAGAAGCAGTTATTATCAAATCATGCTTGGATAAATACTGCCTTTGGTCTGGACAGGCTATCAATAGTTCTAAATCTTCGGTCCACTTTAGCAAAAACACTGCTGCCTCCACTATCACCAGTATCCAAGGAATATTCCCATACAAATCGGCTTCGGCTACTTCTAAATACCTTGGTCTTCCTCTCTTCTTTGGTAGATCCAAAAAAGCAGCTTTTCAGGATATCTTAGATAAAGTTTCTGGCAAGATAGAGGGTTGGCGAGCTAAAACTTTGTCTCAAGCTGGACGCTCAGTGCTAATTAAATCGATTGCAGCTACAATTCCTTCTTATGCTATGAGCACTTTTCTTCTTCCTGCCTCTTTGTCTTCTTCCCTTGATAGGTCTTTCAAAAACTTTTGGTGGGGGTTTCCAAAGGATAAAGCAAAAAATCTCTCATTGAAATCATGGAGCTCTATTTGTCTTCCAAAAAATGTAGGAGGTCTTGGATTTCGTCGTATGCATGCTTTTAATTTGTCTCTATTAGCCAAGCTGGGATGGAAATTGCTCTCAAACCCTGATTGTCTCTGGGTAAAGCAACTTCAGAATAAATATATCAAGTATGGGAATTTTGTTTCCTCCCCCAATCCCTCTTCTGCCTCCTGGTTCTGGAAAGGTATTCAAAAAATTAAACCGTATATTTCAGTGGGAGCTTGTTTAAAGGTTTCAAGGTCATCTTCCAATTCTATCTGGTCCTCAAATTGGATCCCTACTATTCCTTCTTTCAAGCCTATGCCCAAATTCCCCAACAATCGCAATCTGCCATCTCTTCAAATTAAGGATCTTATTAATCCTTTTTCCTGTAATTGGAAGTTTTCTTCCATTCATGCTTTGTTTGATCCTGTTTCAGCTCATGAAATTCTTAAAATTCGCATTTCATCAGATCCCGAGACAAAGTATATATGGACTCCTTCCACTTCAGGATGTTTCTCGACTTCATCAGCCTATCATTTTATTTCTGACTGCTTTTCCAATATAGATCCTTCCTCTATTTGTTGGAAATCTTTATGGAAGCTTAATATCAATGACAGGCTCCAATTGTTTTTGTGGAAAATAGCTTGGAATATTCTTCCGACTAAGGAGAGATTAAGTCAATTGTTTCCTTCCATTGCTGATACTTCTTGTCCTCTTTGTAAAGTGGCCACAGATTCCATGCATCATTTATTTTTCAAATGTGTTTTTGCTCGTGTTGTCTGGCGAAATTCTTTCTGGCCTTTGGACTCGACAGCTTTCAATTTCTCTTCAATGGAGGAATGGATAAATTTGATTATTTCTCCAGGCAGATATCTCGGTATCCCTCGAGAGGACTGTCATAAGTTCCAAATCTTTGCCTCTGTGGCATGTGACATCTTATGGTTCTACAGAAACAAAGCTTTTCATGACAATTCTGTCTTTGATGTTCGGAATGTCTCAGCTCATATTAATAAAATCTCACTTGAGCATTATCAAGCTTGGCATCCAGATACACAGGTTTCAACAGAAAATTGGATTACCCCTCCAAATCTCTGGTTCAAGATTAATTTTGATACTGTCATCCGGGACTCTTTCTCATGTCAGGCAGCAGTTTGTCGTGATTCTAAAGGACATATTATTGCAATGATCTCCCAGATCAGTCCATCATGCTCTCCAAATTTGGGAGAAGCCTTGGCAGCCCGTCTTGCGGTTTCCTTAGCATCTTCGCTTCGTCTTGATCGTTTTATACTAGAAGGAGATTCTGAAGTGGTTATTCTAGCTCTTCGTCATTTAGATTCTTCTCCAGACTGGAGGATCTCTTCTGTCATCTCTGATATTTTAGACTCTATTCCCTTTGCTTCCTCTTGGGAAGCTAGAAAGGTTCACCGAAGTGCAAACTTCTGTGCCGACTATTTGGCACGTTGGACCGCAGCCAGATCTCACTCTGGCAGCATTCCCTTTTCCTCTTCCCCTTTCAATTCTTCTACGATTGTTAGCGGAGAGGAACATAATCTTTCTGTTTGTTTGTTGTAGTTTTGCGGGTTTGTAATGTACTTATAAAAAAAAAAAAAAAAAAAAAAAAACTAATATTTGTAAGCTGCTATTATAAATTGCAAGAAGGTAATAAACCAAACATTGGTTTAGTTGGCTACTTGGCTTAAAGCTATATCAACTATATGAGTGAGTCATCTTATCCACTTGCTGATTTCTATTTCAGGGATCGTCATCGCATAGCAACAAAGAAGGACAAGATATTATCTGTTTTCATGATTGCTCTCGCTGTGTTTTCAAATTCAGTGGCCATATATAGTGACGCCTGTGGCTTATTCAAAAAGAATGCATGATTTCACTTGGTAACATGGAGAGGAACAGTGGTTTTTCCATCTTTGGAAGATCCAGAAACATCGAAGTGTAGATATATTTTGTAATAAATGAAAGGATCAATAACTTGGTTATTTTCTTCTGCCTCATCTTATTTTGATGGGAAGAGGGGGTGATTGAAGGAGTGGCTTACAAGAGGACGCAGCAGTTAATAGAGAGAGAACTCGAATTGTGTATTATTTTTTCTCTTTAGTACCAATTGCAAAATTTTGTTTTGAATTACAGCAAGAATCAAGAGGGGAAAACAAGAACTAGCATCGAAACAAATTGCACACATCTTCGGTGACAATATACTAACAGAAAAACACATGACAACGATCCAATTGGCTAGTTGAGCCAAAATCATCAGAAGCCCAGTGAGATTGAGGAGCCTTCTTGTGGGCATTCAAAGCTATAACTCATCGCTCATCTGTTTTAATCACCACCAATCGCTTTAATGTCTTCCGTTCAATACCTAACCCTACTTGATATTAGTGTTGGAGCTGTTATTTCTACTATATGCTGCACGTAACATCATCTTGTTTCCGCAGATCCTTTAAAAAATAGTTGATGAAGAAGGCAGAGCCGAATGTCGTCTCCCAATCGCTGAAGCACTCTGTTTGGACATATATACAAGAATTTCCACGGGAAACTGATTGTGGGTAGTCCAACCTTGACTTTGTGCTCAACGTTTCTGCTATTATAATGGGCTGGAGCCACTTGACTTCGACAATCTCATGCCTGTGACTGAGCTAAAGCTGCCATCACCTTCCACTGAAGGACAAAGATTCGGAGTCCCTAGTTAAAAAGGGGCACTGCCAAATTAAGCATATGGCTCAGACTAGTTGAAGAAATAGGGAGATTCCAGCACATCTTTGAGATCAAAGTCTCCCCGCTCTGGCAGGGGAGGAAAGTTCAATGTGGGGAAAGTTGTCTGGAAGCTCTCCAACAACTGCGTAAGAAGGCAAAAACAAAAGCAATCATCAATGCCGTGTCAACAGACAATAAATAACCCAGTGAATGCAAAGTAAGAAACCAATAATTACAAGTAAATAACAAAAGTAGAGATCTTCAATCATAATTGAAGGACTTTTACAAGTGAAGAAACTTTACATTCTCCAGTATTGGTGCATCGTAGAGTTCAACAAACTTTTCTCTTAGTATTCTGTTCATTTCATCAACATCACATGCGTGTGTCCAATATGAATCATGGACTCCTGTATTCAAACATAGGTATGACGTAATGAACTTTCAAACACAGTATGTATATGTGTGCATTAATGAAATATGAAATGTGAAAGAGAAAAAAGAAAAAAGAAAAAAGAAAAAGAAAAAGGGAATCCAGTTTTTTTTTTTTTTGATAAGTAAATATGATATAAAAGAGCGCAGAGGGGCGCAACCCATATACACGGGAAGTATACAAGAGAGCGCCTAAGAGGGAGAAAAATGAACAAGAAAATCAGAGAAACTAATTCCTATAGGAGCTAGCCAAGCGGCCGTCCAGGAATACAAAGTAAAGAAGAAAAAATGAGTCAAATCCTCTATAGTCCTAGTGGAGTTTTCAAAGCATCTAGCATTCCTTTCATTCCAAATACACCACATAAGACACAAAGGGATCATCTTCCACACTACCGCGCTTCGAGAACTTCCTCCCGACCACCAACAATCGAACAAGCCCCTCACCTTGCAAGGCATGACCCAAAACAGCCCAAACCGATCAAAAATAGTATGCCAAAGAACACTTGCAATCTCGCAATGGAGAAGAAGATGATCAACCGACTCTCCATTCTTCTTGCACATACAACACCATTCCACTACCACTATGTTCCTCTTCCGCAGGGTGTCGTGAGTCAAAATTTTGCCTAAGGCCGCGGTCCACCCGAAAAAAGCCACTCGCAATGGCACCATTGTCCGCCAAATGCTCTTCCAAGGAAACAAATCATGATCACATTTGGACAAAGCCTTGAATAGGGACTTAACCTCGAAAATGCCTTTCTTAGACGAAGACCATCGAATACAATCCATAGCACCTAAGGATATCTTGTACGAATACAACCGGTCAAAAAAGGAGGAAATCAAATCCATCTCCCAATCCTGAACCGATCTCACAAAAATGACATTCCATTCGACAACCCCATTCCTCCAAATAAAGTTATCCTTCACCCAAGCTTCTTTATGTCTGGCTATGCTGTACAAAGACGGGAAAGCATGCTTCAAAGAGGAGTCCCCACACCAGATATCATGCCAAAAGCGAACTTTTGAACCCACCCCCACCTCATAATGAATACCTTTGGCAAAAAAATTCCAACCTTGCCTAATGTGCTTCCATAAACCCACACCATGGGAACCCGAAACCTCCTTTGTGCACCAACCACCCTCCTGATCTTCATATTTAGCTTTGATAACCTTATACCATAGAGCCTCACTCTCATTAGCATATCTCCAAAGCCATTTACCCAGAAGCGCTTGATTAAAATGATGCAACTTACGAATGCCAAGCCCACCATACCGAAGGGGACGACAGACTTGATCCCAATTTACAAGATGTAGCTTATGCTCTTCTCCCACCCCTCCCCATAGGAAGTCTCTTTGTACTTTCTCAAGTCTTTTAGCTACACTTATAGGAATTGGGAACAGAGACAAAAAGTAAGTCGGAAGATTAGAGAGCGTACTCTTAATGAGAGTTAAACGGCCTCCTTTAGAGAGATACATTCTCTTCCAACCTGCCATCTGACGCTCCATTTTTTCGATCACATCATTCCACATAACCTTATCCTTATGTCCCGCCCCAAGAGGGAGACCCAAATACTTCATCGGCAAGTCGGCAACACTACACCCAAGAATATTAGCTAAAACCCCTATGTTCTCCACCTCACCAATAGCCACAATTTTAGATTTACCAAGATTCACTCTCAAGCCCGACACAGCTTCAAAACATAGAAGAATGAGACGCACATACCGGATTTGCTCGATAGAATCTTCACAGAAAATCAATGTGTCATCAGCAAATAAAGAGTGAGAAACCACTAACTCCGATAACCCCCTATTTCCCACCGAGAAACCAGTCAAAAAGCCTTGGTCAACCGACACATTCACCATCTTACTCAAGGCCTCCATAACCAGCACAAAAAGTAACGGAGAAAGGGGATCCCCTTGCCGAATTCCCCTTGAGCTATTAAAGAAGCCTTCCGGAGAACCATTCACAAGGATGGAAAATCTTACCGAAGTAATACACCACTCCATCCACGCCCTCCACCTCTCACCAAACCCACACCTACGCAGCAAATACAACACAAAGTCCCAATTCACATGATCGTAGGCCTTCTCCAAATCTAATTTGCAAAGAACACCGGGCACCCCTGACTTCATGCGACTATCCACACTTTCATTTGCAATAAGGACAGAATCTAAGATTTGGCGGCCCCCAATAAAAGCATTTTGAGAGTATGATATGATCTTACCCAACACAGTTCTCATCCTGATAGCAAGAACCTTAGAAACAATTTTGTACACCCCTCCCACCAAACTAATCGGCCGAAAATCCTTCATCTCCACCGCATCTGCCTTTTTTGGGATCAAGGAAATAAAAGTTGCATTCAAACTCCTCACCAATTGCCGTCTACGATGGAACTCGGCAAAAACCGCCATGACATCATGTTTGACTACACCCCAGCAGGCTTGAAAAAAAGCCATGGAGAAACCATCTGGACCCGGAGCCTTATCACCATCCATGCCTTTAACCACCTCCCAAACTTCCTTTTCCTCAAAATCTCTTTCCAACCACCTATTATCCTCCTCATCTATGGACAAAAAAGGCTGGTTGTCCATTCTAGGTCGCCACGTGCTTTGTTCCGTGTATAATCTTTGATAATAACTCACAATGTGAGCTTTTACCTCAGCTGGATCATCGGAAAGAACACCATTAATACGCAACTCTTCCACACGATTGTACCTGCGGTGAGAGTTTGCCATCTTGTGAAAGAAACGAGTATTGCGGTCCCCCTCCTTGAGCCACAAAGTTCTCGATTTTTGACGCCAATGGATTTCTTCACAAAGCAAGGTGTTCTCCAATTCTTTCACCATATCCACCTTTCGGACCTTTTCCTCCTGTGCTAACCCTCTTTCCTCTGCCAATTCATCCAACACCTGAATACCTCCCAATAGCTCCTTTTTCTTTCTCCCAATGTCCCCAAACTCCTCCTCATTCCACTTTTTCAAATCCAATTTGAGAGATTTCAATTTTTTTGCAAGCACAAAACTAGGTAAACCCTCAAATGAATAAGTTCCCCACCAAGAGCTAACCTTATCAACAAAGCCTTCGGCTTTAAGCCACATATTTTGAAATTTAAAGCTCTTATTACCTCCACAAGGGGCCCCACAATCCAATAATAAAGGGAAATGATCGGATATCAAGCGCTGAAGTCTTCTTTGTGACACTGCAGGGTAATGATCTTCCCAATCCGAGGAAATCAAGAAACGGTCAATTCTAGACCAGCTCTCATTTTCTTGATTATTAGACCACGTAAATTGACCCCCCATCAAGGGCATGTCCACCAAATTGTTCTCTGAGATGAAATCCGAGAAATCCATCATGCCAGTGGAATAGTAAGAAACACTGGAGCGCTCACTAGGGAACCGAACGATATTAAAATCCCCTCCAAAGCACCAAGGAACCTCCCACACATTCATCAAACCAGCCAACTCTTCCCAAAAAGCCCTTCTCTCCCCATCCTCATTCGGACCATAAACCCCCCCAAAAGCCCACTCCCAATTATCCTCCACATTTTGAAAAGAGCAAGCCAAGGAGAAATGCCCCACATACTCCTCCTTACACTCCACCACCCTCCTATCCCACATCAATAACATCCCCCCCGACAAACCATTCGACCCTTTAAACTTCCATCCTACATGTTGGCCTCCCCAAAGACTATGAACCACCTCTCGGGAAATATCCTCCATCTTCGTCTCAATCAAACATACTACATCTACTTTCCACTCTTTCAATAAACCCCTAATACGCAACCTTTTTTTGAGGGCATTCAACCCTCTCACATTCCATGCTACGATATTAAGCTTCATGATCCACCAACGTGCCCCTCTCACCATCCTTAAGCTCCTTTAATCCTGTTGGGGCTGGAACATAGGCAAAGAGGCCTCCCAAATCAGCATCGCCCTGAATCCTAGAAGCTTCAATAGAGTTGAACAACAGCTCCAACTCCCCTGTCTTTCCTTCATCTGAAATACCAATTTTAGGGCAGAAATTAAGGCAATTTTTAACTACCCAACTTGAAGGCATCAAACCTGGCCCTAACTCCTCCAGCCCAACAGAATCTGAGATACTTTCCTCTTCCAGGCTATAGCTAGTCCCTAAAGGCTCCATTGCCGGCATACATTCCACTCCATTTTTTCCCCCAAATAATTGCGAACTCGTACTGCTTGCCTCCCCCCGACAGAATTCCTGGGAACAGCTCCCCTCTACTTTCCCTTTATTCCGACCAGAGGGTATCTCCACACAGAGCTGATCACTACCCACACCCGTACTTGCCCCCCCCTCTCTTGTCTCCACAATACACATCGGCATGTTCTGAGTGTTTTCCCGCCAGAATTGCATCTCCGGCATCCTCTGGGCTGAAACCTGGTTCGACCCCAGTCTCCCTTGCCCCTGCCCATAAGTCGCAACTCTTTCCCCAGCTTCTCCGGCACTCTCTGGACAGATTCCGGTCTCCAGCCTACATATCGGCGAGCTCTGGGCATTTTCCGGCGAAAACTGCGTCTCCGGCACCCTCTGTTTTGATTCCGGCCTCGACCCCAGAAGCCCTTTCCCCTGCCCCTGCGTCCCAACACTTTCCCCAGCTTCTCCGGCACCCTCTGGACAGGTTCCGGTCTCCCCCAAACCTATCGGCGAGCTCTGGACATTTTCCGGCGAAACTTGCGTCTCCGGCACGCTCTGGGTTGATTCCGGCCTCGACCCCAGAAGCCCTTTCCCCTGCCCAGAAACCGCAAACGTGCCTATCGACACATCATTCCATGTTTTCTGCCCAAACAGCCTTCTCCTATAAGTCAACAAGCCCTTTCCCTTTCCGGTGGACTGACCCTGCACCGGCAAGTTGTAGACTCTGTTGCTTGGGTTCTCACCGACCATAAACCCCACGCCATCCCGAGCAGAGGTGCCGGCAACCTCTGTAAAGATACCCCTCTCCGCTGATCCAGCCCTTCCACCCACAGGTAGAAGCTTCTCGGCCAGCAACGACGAGTTCTCCAATTGAACCACGTGAGGTCTAAGCTCCAACGATTTCTTCTCAAACTCCTCCCTGAGTGCCACCTCAGCTGAGAGACATAAATTCAGTCCCTCTCTACTGGAGCAGCCCACTCCTGATCCCAGCAGTCCTTTGGGCTTAAAAACAACTCTTTTTTTCACCTTCATCTTGCTATTGGGCTTTGAGCTCAGCCCACACTTTCCCTTTTCTTTCCAAACTAAATTTTGCTGGCCTACACCTTTCTTATCTCCCTGCCCAAGCCCACTGCCCTCCAGCTGCTTGAGTACTCTATCAAGTTTAAGCAATCCCACGTCACATTCTTGTTTCAGACAACTCAAAGTCTCCCTGACGTTGAGGAGCTCGAGATGTACAGCAGAGTAGGTCTGCCCAGCATGGTTCACCACTCCCTCCCGTCCCTTCAATTGCCCAGAGGCTGACGTCAATACCTTCTGCCCTGCCGGCAAAGAATTGCGACTCGCCGGAGCTCCTATCGGCACTCCCATGCATCCTCCATTTTTCACGCTGTTGCTACCAAACCCAAACTGACCTGTATCAGACCTCCCCGGCAAGAGCAACTTCATCGGACCCACCCCAGAAACACCAAAGGCCGACGTCGAACCATGGGTCTCCGACAGAACCACCCCTTTGCTGCCATAAACTTGAGCTTGCTGTTTCCTGTGGTCAGAACCATCTTTCTGCCTCCTAGTCACTCTGTTCTTCGGTTCTTGGACAGAATCGCAACAATCCTTAGTTGACTTCAAAGGCATTTTCAGTGTTTCCGCATAACTCCTTCTTTCCTTCACCTCCTTATCTCTCTTATCTTCCCTAAACACTCTTTTCTCACTTACACCTTGAGAGTCACAGAGGGTCGAGTTTGCTACTCGCATTTCCTCGACGAAACGATCCCACCCAAAACCACGACGTCCTTCAGGAATGATGATTGAGCCGCACCTCCTTCTTCCATCAAATTCCTCCACTGTCAGAAAACAGCCATGCCTGTTTGAACATTTCTGAGCTATTATCCTAGGATACCCAGCTCTAGACTGATCCCAAAAAACTTCTGAATTGTCCACAGCCACCAGCGCCTCTCCTATTCTCACCATCCACGCTAATTCATCCTTTTTCAAGAAAATGGACCTCTTGAACCTCTTACTCCTCTCTAAAATCCTTACCCCAGCTGCCCCCACCTTAATCAAAACCTCAAACTCCTTTGACTCCACGGACCACCTCCTCGAACCAGCCATGATACAACCTAAACTAACACAAACCAACTCTCACGCGCCCCTCACGCTCCGACACAGGCAAGAGAGAGAAGAGAGCATAATTTTGTAATAAAAAGTAAACTAACTCAGAGAAACTAAAAGGGAATCCAGTTTAAACCTGCAAAGTTTAGGCCAGCCCTTTTGCTGGCAACAGCGGTCATCATCATGTGCGATCCGTCAAGGGAGTGCACAAAATTTGGGGGAAAAGCTGTCCTCTGCCGCTTAACCATGACCTATAAAAGTTACCCAAAGGAAAAAGGCGATCAAAGGATTGGTTCTTAGATAGCTTAAAACTTGCACTCATGAGAAAAGGGCAATACTTTAAAATCACAGACAGGATATGAATTTGTATGTGGTTGCAGATAGCTCCCTTAAGGAAAATCAGATACATGAATGAAGAAAAAGATTCAGTGCATGGCTGAAGATGGCTCCAATGAGGAATATCATGTACATACAATACTTGTTATATGGCTTGATGAGGGTTCCGTTATATTTTGTTTCAAATCTGAGTGTAAACATATCAAAGCCAGATTCAACTCAGATCCAAGTCTGCTCTCTCTCTCTCTCTCTCTCTAGTTTAGAATTAAAAATTGATAATTCCAATCAGAATACCGAACCTTATCCCCTTGACAGCCCTAATTAATTAGGCATATACTTGGCATGCAACAATGACCTTTTAAGGCACCGATATTAATGAAGCAGACACAAGAAAAAGGTTGAACAAAGCTACCTTGTCAGTTTCTCGTCGTAGTGTCAACACCTGAAGAGAAGTCTTAATCTGCATGGGATTCAACACAGCATCTTAATGAGATACCCAATATTAGTATTGGACTTGTTTGTAATTGTAAAAACTATTGAATAGGTATTCTATAATTTTGTTAGAACATTACAAGGTGCCTTGCCAGTTGCCGGTAAGGTTGTACAACAGGAAGTCCAAGAGGTGTGGTCCATCGCACAGGCTGATTCTCCGAAGCTATAACCTGTTTTATGTTCAAAGTTAGAAGTCAGACTCAAAGTTAGACTCAACAATGCAAAAGCATGAGCAATGGCATTTAAGTTTTGACCCTATAGTTTAAAATTGCGAACATTGTGTTAAGAGACACAGCTGGTATAGAATAAGTGGCTCACATAGCAACGAGTACATGTCTGACAACAGAGACAAAAAACTTCTGACATTAGAAATTCCAAACCATACATAGATGTTCACTAAGCACCAAGAAAAACATATTTGTGGATATATGTCATAACAAATATAAAAATTCCAGGACTTCACCTGAAGTTACTCATTACCTTGATCAGAACTATATAGTTCAGTATTACTGTGATGGCTGAGGTGCAGTCAAACCAAAAGACACACAAAAACAAAAACAAAAGAAGAATGGAAAATGGAACCAGAGGCCCACACTGAATACATTCTTCCTCCCAAACGAACAATTGGCATTTAAGATTTTAAATGTTGAAAGTGAATTATCATTGGCCAACCACCTAAATGTTCTTTCATGGCTTCATCGGTACTAAACCTAATCAGAATTTTCATCGAAATTTCCAATTCTGTTACCCTCTTGACAGGATTTGGCACATGGATGTACAACAGGCTAGGCTCCAAGCATCCTTGACCATTCGTTATGTATGTAATAAGAATTTTTATTAGAGTGAGGAGAGAACTTATGCATGCAAGGTGCATAAAAACTACAGAAGATCCACTAAAGTAGCTCAATGTAACTACAGAAGATCCGCTAAAGTTGCAAGATTCATGCAATATAAGATGTAAGAAGTCTATAATTGCTAAATGTAACAGCAGTACTGGAGATTTAAACTCAACAGTAGCTCAACACCATTAAATGTGTGATTATTCCTCTTGTTCCAAATCATCCACATGAGACAAAGGGGAGCTGCATTTCAGAAAGAATTGTTTTGAGGCTGTCCAAATAAACCTTCCCAGGTAAGATACACAACAAAGTCATTTCAGCCCATTTTAAAGGTAGGGTGCACACCAACAATTTTACCCAGAAAAAATAAAAACAAAAGGCCATAACTCTCTATTAAGGGAGCAATTAAGCAACAAGTGATCAATAGACCTGCCACTACATTTGCACATGCTAAACATATTAACTGGAATCATATTCCGACTGGTTTGACCAAGATATTCAAAGAGGTCTAATTAGAACACCCCACACCAACCCCACCCCCCCCATGCATGAAAACATCATCTGATAAGGCTTCTCATGGCACGTACATACTTATATACATAGCATACAAGAGTCAATAGGCGAAAAAGAACAGAACCCAGAAACAGGTGGGTGGGGGGTGGGACAAAAAGCATATTTTGCACGTGTGCTTAAATTCCGCAGCTATTAATGGTTACATCATTCACAAACTTCTGTTGTAAGCAAGTAATCACAAGATTGATGACACACCTTTGCACAATCGCCAAGCCAACTCATGATACTTCTTGCAGCTTCAAACATCTCTCCTAAGGCAGTCAATGTGGTCTGCTCAGGCAGTGAAATAATCAGTACAAAGTCTAATATATGCACATATTAGCATGCGTGCTGGACGGATTTATTCTTTTACCTTTGCAGCATAACAAGATGCAGCAAACAACTCGCTATCATCTTCAATGGCACAACGTTCCTTCAATCTCTTCTTGATCTGGTCACGGGCACCAATATAAGTGACACCATACACAGATGTCATCACTGTTTGCTTTACCAATTTCCGGTCCACCTAAGGATACCCAGTATTACAATATAACAAATGCGAAGGCAAACTACAGAATTATAATATAAGAAATTGCAATCAACTGGTTTCACAAAAAAAATCCTTTTGATGGCAACTCCAAGCAATCTATTTTATATACAAGATAATAGTTTTAGCTAAGTCATTAAAAAGTCTTCATAATTTTAACAATTACTACCACCCTATTGAAGTACATAATCTGGACCAAATTTTTACACCAAAATATTTGACAAGTAATGACAGAAACCTGATTGATTAAAAGCCTCGCGTACTTTGCATGTGGATTAGTTGCAGGATCTTTTTCTGCATCACTCCTCATGATATCTAGTACTCTGCAACCACAACAATAAATTTCAATCAGATTTCAATCAATGGAAATAGGAAAATCAATGAGGGTACTGGGTACAGTACCCCTCTGAATCTGTATCTGCTCATGAGTTGAACCAAGAACTCCTTTTATTAAAGGGAGAGAAGTACTATGTGTCTACAAGAGCCAGCAGTAACGTTAATCAAATTAGATTGATTAAAAGGATTGCTTTTGGAAAATTTAGGCACTTCAACATCAGAATTACTGGCATCTTTAATTGAAACATGATTTTTTTTTTTTTTTTCTCTTTTTGATGAATTAATTGAAGCATGATTATAGCATGCAGAAGTAAAACCATTTAAATAATTTGAACCTAAACTGGCAGACTTAGTTTAACTTGTTTAAAAACAAAAACAAATGAAAATCAGTGGATTTTTTTTTTTTTTTTTTTTGAGACAGGAACTTTTATTAATATAGCTGATATTGTAATGTAACCTCAAAAAAAACATAACTGCTTATTGCAATTTTAATCAAAATTTGGTGTCATATTATTACTGTCGATTCTCTTCTTCCTTTAGAATACATCAATGAAGATATCACATAATTTGTGAACATGGTCTTTCAAATCTTTGTTGATATGATTCTGAGTTTTGGATCACCTCTTTTTGTTTTTTTGCATGACGCACATGGTATACAACAGAGATAAACAACCTGAACAGGTCAACGAGGACCTTTCTTAATTGAATACCAATCAAAAAATGCTCATCGTTGATCTCTTTATACTGATTAAAGGAAGAAAATTAGTGAGTGGTAATCTTTTACTTTATCCTAACAAGAGAGAGTGTTTACTTTTAAACTTGATGTGACGTCTGAATGACAAAGCTTCACTTTAAAGCAACAATATTTAGTTTTGTTTTTGTATGTTTAAGGAACTTCTTTCCTCATTTCATCTTGGTTAGGTTCTCATTTTCTTTATTCTTTCACAATTCAGTGGAAAACATGTCTAGAGAGAGAGAGAGAGAGAGAGATGCTTGCCTGGCGGCGATTCCTGAGTAAACATCTGCAGGTTTGTCTCCCGCAACAAGATTTACTGCAGCTGCTCCCAGCTATGAAATTAAAGCAATTTAACCAATAAATAGAAAAATTTACACAAGCATGTGTGATGTACAACATACAGATGTTAGGCAAGAGTGCTGGAAATGAGTGAGGAAAGATTTAAGAACCCTAATATTTTCCAAAACCCCCTGGAGGTATTCTGATCAGCCATGAGGTGACATATGCGAAGAGCAGAACTGTGACTATCTCTCTCTCTCTCTCTCCCTCTCTCTCTCTCTCTCTCTCTCTCTCTCTCTATATATATATATATATATATATATATATATCATCATGTAATTTATTTTTAATGTTGCGAGTTTCAATCCATCAAATTTATGGCCAAAAAGAACTTCGACATAATATGAAAGGCTTTAAAAATATATTTAAATGTCCTAAAACCAAGCTTAAACCATACTTCCATATCCCACAAAGATAGCTTCATTGTGCAGCTTATACGTACTGCAACTTCTTAAATCCCAACAACTAGAAAAGTTTGTTACCTTGTCCCTTCCAAGAGCAGCATAATGTTGTAAGCCATTACATGAACCATCCTTGCAAAAGAAGAAGGGAGAAACAAAAAAAAAATAAGACAAAGATGTATTATGGGAAAACCAAAGCATGGGTTTTGAAGAATATACATTTATATAAATGTGCATACGTGTGGGTGTGTAAATTTGCAAAAGCTAGGTATTCTTAATACAGATCAGGATTCCTTAGAATTTCTAGGATATTTTTTTGATAAGTAAATAGATTTCACTAAAAATCAAAGGCCACACTCAAGTAGACAGGAAGTATAAAAGAGAAATCTTATCATTATGTTCAAAGCTCGGGTCATTTCTTTCTATCCAAATGCACCACATCAAACAGAGTGGGATCATCTTCTCTCTTAGGATATTTTTCCGAGTGGATTTCTTCAAATCTCAACTATTTTTTTTCAAATTAAATGGTTGAGATAGTACCATATCAGTATTTGTCACTTTTATACCATATTTATCACTTCAATACTTACAATATTTTTCCATATTTTAAAAGTCATAAATGCTGATATGGCAAAATCTCAACCACTTAATTTGAAAACAATGGTTGAGATCTAAGGAAACCTACACGATAGAATGCCCTAAGAATACTAGGAAATCTTGATCCTCTCAATACTATATTCAAAATATATATGCCCTGTATCACACTTCATAAACTATATAGGAGTACAGAGGTCTCTCAGAAACCTCTTAAAAGAAAAAGGAACAACAGAAATATCTCTATACAATTTTCAAGACCATCCAGACAAACTCTTGTGCAAGTGTAAACTGTATTAAAAGCATGTGTGACTTCCAACAATTTATTAACATTGCAGTTGTCTATAGGAAGGCATACCCTACCCTCCATATACTAGATCTTAGGAGCTGCTAAAGTCTTTTAAGTGCTAAGAAGTTTTGCAATCAATCTTTTTTGTGATAACCGGGGTATCCGGGGCTTTGCCCTGACTAGATCCCAAAAACACCGTGCAATGCGTCCCCTTCACACGGGTTGGGTAAAGCTCAGGCTTTCACTCGGAGGCGTGACTTCAAGAAATTGTTAACACTCAAGGGTGGTCGAACCTTAGACTTGATGCTTCATGAGACACCAGGGCCAAGTGGCTTACCACTCAAGCCAACCAGATCAGTAAAGTAAGTTTATAAAAAGAAAAAACTCCTTTTGAGATATTGTAACCTCACTTCTACATAATGAAACACATGCAGAAGCAAGCCACATGCACACAGGCACGCGAATGCTGCATAGAGAAGCATATAAATTTATGCAAGAAAAAATATCCTAGCTTAAGTTCCAGGTTATGCAGTTGCACACATCTGTTCTTTGTGCTTACTCTTTCTCTTTTTAAGCATGAAACATGCTATTTTATCTTCAATTTCGATGAAAAAGCTTCAAGCAAGGAATAGAAAGATTGGTTATTTCTCAAATGAATTAGAGTATCATGTATATAAACGATTATTACTTAACATAAATATTCCCCGATTAAATTTTGTGACCGGCGAGAAAAAGGTACCTGGTGGATAGGCATATGTGAAATACTAGTTTCTGGAGAGGGGCTTCTCAATGCTTCTGACAGATTAACACAAGCTGCCAGGCATTGGAAAGGATCCTCCGCACTTAACCACCACCTCCTTCCTTCAAGAGGCCTGTCTGCGGAATCGAAAATATCATCTAAATGGTTTTCAGTAAATGCTATCCGGCCCTCATAAGATAACTTGTCTACACCACCAGCATACAAATTTGCCAAATGTATCTTCAACCACCTTAAGCCTGACTTTCCAAGAGGGCGTCCCTCTGCAAACTCAAGGATGCCTCGGCATAGATCAGAACCAAGATGGTTTAAATATGGGTGCATGGGGTATGCACGACCTCGGAAATCAAGGTTATGTGGGTAGTAGAAGCCTTCTTCATCCTTCATCTTACGAGCAACCTGCTCCCAAATCAGAAGAATTAATACACGATCTATTGGAACATTCAACTACACTAAATAAATTCAACTAATCAAGGAAGCTTCTTACACAAAGTTTAAGTTCTATATCGCACCGCTGGGAATGCCTCTCACAATTCTCCTTTTTTGCAGCTTTAACTTTCCACCTCCATTTCCGAATTTCTGCTTCATCTTCTGTGTCTGGTTCCTCTGGCAGAGGAACCTATCTTGGAAAAGTGAAAGAAGAATGGTTAATGAAAACCAAAAGCATATTGCTTTAATGGATAATTATTTTGAGCGGTAAGTTTTTGTTGAACAAGATGAGTTCATTCATTCAAAATAGTGAAAACAAAATGCACCAATTGGAAAGGAAAAATAAATTGTTACCCACATCTTCACGGTCGACCAAGTCAGCAAGACCGCCTCCACTAGCCCATATTCTGTCTAGCACACCAAGTACCCTCTTGTTCACCCTCCATTTGGTATTTCCAAGAGTATCCAGAGCCTAGCAATAGGGCAACAACCAAAAAGCCAAATTCAGAGAGCTTCACAGAATAGCAAACATATGATCAAAGGATGAATTTTTCAATGCCTATCACAAAGGGCAAGATAACATATAGAACTAACAATCACACTAAGCAATAAATACAGATCAGTAACTAAAATACCAAAATCCAGAGTGCTCAGACCTCAAAAACAGGTTCTAATTGACTTCTTGGAGTCCTCTTAACTGCTTCACGTAGTTGTTTTGCTCCATGTGTTCGCATAACATAGGATGGTAAAAACAAGTATGCACCTTTATCATACCTGCCAAAGCATTGCGAAATTTACTAAAAACCAACATAGGACACGACCCTGAAAGAGTACAATCTATCTAGCTTTCAAATGAACATTTAAGTGACACAACAAGCTAAATAAGCAGAAGATATCCAGAACATTTTGATTCTCTATTTTTATGATCCAGAGTCCCATATTCTATGATTAAACAATATCCTTTTGCCAAGAACCACCCCAAGTTAAATTGATCAAATAACCAGAAATTTTGATAGAAAGCTTGATGCCATACCCTGTCCAGTTTTGAGGAGGCACTAACATAGGCATGTACGGAATGACCATGTGCCTAGCCTGTTTGGACATAACAAAATAAAACAATTGTTACTCATCATGAATAGAAAAGCATCCAATGAAATTCTTCGTTGCACTTCCATTACTGTCAAAATGAAAATTTTTACTAGAAGAAAGCGCCAACCAAATATGAGCAGCTCCAGGAAGCTAGTGGTCTACTTACAGTTCTCTGTAGTCCTTTGAAAACTAATGGGTCGCATTCAATAACACCGTATCTTCTGCTGGACTTCCTGTAAATATGATGGGAAAGAAAAAACACACAATTAAATATAGTGTGTTTGTGTGTGTGTGTGTGTGTGTGTGTGAGAGAGAGAGAGAGAGAGAGAGAGAGATTTAATCTCACTGTGTTTCGTTCGTCACAGTTTTGAGGGTGTGTAAAAATGCAGGCCGAATATCTGGTGGGCTATCTCCTAATTGATCGATTGGAGGTTGTATATAGGCTGTTTCCGCCAACAATTGAATTAAGCGGCAGCCAACCTGGAAAGTACAAACACCAAGTTATAAAAACAACAGCAGCAATATGACATCCACATTTACAAGTACAGAAATCACAAACCTTAACGTGAGCTTCCTGACCCCAAGGCTTTGAGTCATCATGTGCCTTCAATATTCCCCTTACTTGATGCACCTTTTGCTTCTTCATCAGTTTAGAAACTCTTTTCCTTAAATTCTCCTGCTCTTTGGTCAGTTTCCTTTGTTCGTTAATCATGGGATCAGATTCACCTTCAGGTTTCTTATCTGTTGTGTTCTTATCAGATTCACCTTCAGCATTCTTATCTGTGGCGCTCTTCTTCTTCTTTGTCTTCTCCAAAAACCTGTATATCCTAGCCTGGTGCACATAACAGATTATCACATGCAAGTTTTTTACTAATAGAGAATGGCAAGAAACTGGACACCCTGCTTGGGCAAATTGTAAATTCAAGTCCTTGTGCATAACAAGCACCAATGCCTCATGTGGAAGATGGTTTCATCGTGCCTTATGTGGTGTCTTTGGAGCCTTAAGTGATGTCTTTAGAGGGAAATAAAGTACCGATGTTTTGAACCATGAACGAATAATGGGGGAACTAAAGGATTTTTTTTTTTTAAGACTCTACCTTTGGACAGATGCCTTCTACTCAAGTATTTCAAGTTTTCATGTTGTTCTTGAGCTTTTTTCTTCTTCTAACTACATGTTTCTCTTGTATACTTCATATGTACTTGAGTTGCGTCTTTTGCGCTTTTTTTATAAATTGCATTTACTTATCAACAAAGGAAAAAAGAAATAATGCCTCCCATTTCTTGATGATGAAAAAACTAAAAGTCACTAAACGTTTTTCATTAAAAAACTGAAATCTAGCTGCTGAAGGGCATTTTGGTGTCCATGGAGATTTAGAGCAGCAGCATTAAGGAAGAGATTGTAATAGTAAGAATCATGGAATTTTCTAAAGCAAGTTGAAGTTGGAAATAGCATAAACATAAATTGCTCAAAAGAAAGCCTTCAATTGGTTACTGAAGGCATCGTAGGGAAAAATATCCATAAACCCATGCTGGGCAAATACAAGCAGTTCCACCCACTGGAACTGTATAAGAATGTGACGAAGGTGAACTACATTAATGATCTTCTACTACAAGTAACAGATTCAACTTGATTGCCACATATATTTGAGATCTACCTACAGTCTGTAAGATGAAAAAGATTATAAAAGACAGATGCTTTGTTTCCATTTGTTTGTCACAGTCCATCAAAGTCGAATGCTGAAGATTTGGTGGTACATTGAAAGAAATTACTTTCTACCAAATAAAAAGCAAACCAATTATCAGGAGGCGGCACGTTATGATGGACAGAAGTTGCATGTGCAAGAGGAATGGGAAATCTATGGACCACCTTCTTCTTCATTGCAATGTGGCTTCGGCCATTAGAAGGGCTTTTTTTAGTCGTTTTGGAATGTCCTCGGTTATGCCTAAACGTGTTGTTGATCTGTATGACTGCCTGTGGTCGTCCTCTAGCAGGCCAAGGAGTGTTGCGGTGTGGAAAATGGTGCCCACGTGCCTTATTTGGTGCTTATGGAGGGAAATGAATTATAGAAACTTTGACAACAGGGAGAGGACACAAGGATAAATTTTTTTGATAAGTGCTAGGGTAAATTTTATCTTTGTTTATGAAACATTGTATCTACGGACAGCGGCGTTTGTGTCTCCTTTGTTGATTAGTTATAGTGACCTCCTTGTTCGTTTTGCTATTTCTAGTTAGGTGGTTCTTTTTGTGTACTTAGGGGTGCCTTAGGCTTCCAATGAGATTGGTTTATTTCTTACAAAAATTTAATTAAAAAAAAAAAAAGGCAAACCAATTATCAAAATGAAGATCATAGGCATACTCACCTCCTGCTCGATTGCTTCACCTATCTGGAGAGCGGCTTGCACAACCCTGGTACTGCCTATCCCTCCAGTATTCGTCATCAACAACCCCATCAACTTATGCATTGTAATGACCGCCATCTTATCCGCCGGTAATTGATCAAAGTGTGGATAATGAGAAGGTTTCTGCCTCTTTTGCTGGCTAGATTCTTGATCCTCAGCAATTGCATCGCGTAAGGGCTCAAACCAACCAAGAAATAAGGACTTCATGTAAGGCAAATTGGGTGCAAGCTTATGTTCACACATATCCGTCAGGAGTTCCTGGTACTCCTTGGCCGCCTCATCCCACGCCTCAGTCTCCATCTTTATCTGCCGCCTTCGAAGCGTATTATACATCCCTATCCCCATACCCGCCACCATTTTCTTCGGCCGCCTAGATTGAGATTCCATCGCCTTGTCTTCTTTAATCATTTCCTCCATCAATTCTTGCACTTCATCGGACCCCGACAAGTCCTCCTCGGAAGCAATAGCCTCGGCGGCGCTCGCATAACCTTTCACACAGCTACAATTCCCGGAAAACCCAAAAGGGTTACTTGAATTTGCGGAGCTGGGTCTTCCCAATCCACTTTTTTGAGAAGATAACACACCACTTCGACCAAAACCCATTATCGGAAACCAATAATTTACGCATTTTGGGGCCTGGTGAAGTCTGATTTTCTCGAGTAAATTCAAGTCTTGAGAAAATATAATGGAACTAGATGGAGAAGAAAAAGGCAGGCAAGAGCGAATAATCCCTTTGGAAGAAGCTTGCCTGGCTAAATTCCTCCACATGTTTCAGTGGACTTTCTCTGCTTAGCAAGAAGAGTAGAGGAATCAAGCTCGTTGCTAAAAGTAGCAGATGAAAATATGAGAATGGGCATAAGAAATTAAAATTCTCTTCGATTTTGATTTCCGGGAAAGCGTGAGACAGTAAATAATGGACAAGAAAGAAATGGGAAACGTGAGATCTCAGTGGAGGAGGAGGAGAACAAAGAAGCGCACTTCGTAGCCGCCTTCAAAACCCTCCTTAAACCTACGTTCTCTCTGTTTTTGTTTATGTCATTCCGAATATTTAGAACTCAACCCGTGTTTCTGACCCGCTGATGTTTACTGGTCCAATACTCAAAAGCCCTGCCTTTATTGGGCTGACCCAATACCCAATGTGCTCCCTTTTTTTGTTTTTCCTACCGAAAAGAAGCCCATTTTTCTTTGCTGTTCTTTTCCTTTTTTCCCTTTTTTTTTTTTTTTTTTGTTCTTTTCAAGCCTTTAGGATTTGAAGTTTTACAAAATGAATAATTGGTTTGATAACCATAATGTCCAATTTTTTTTTTTCTTTTTTTTTTTTGGGGGGGGCATCCAACTTCTTATGTCATGTCGCCATATTTTACATGATAGTAAACATAGTTGACGTAAGGTTTTTTTTTTTTTCCGAATAACAAGAAAGATTTAAGGAGGGTTTTCTCACTCTTGATTCTAAGAAAAAGAAAAAGAAAAGAAAAGAAAAGAAAAAAGAAGTGAAAATACTCCCATAACAACTGAGAGCAGCGACCCATTTGACAATGGAATATGTCCAGAAATTAACTCTTCTCAAGACCTTGAAAAAAAACAAAAAAAAAATGGCAAATAACATCATCTGCAATAGAAGTCATGGACCATCCGGCAGAGAGGTTTTTGATAGCCGTGATAACAGAGCGAGAGAATTCGGCCACTACAGCCAACCGCAAGTAATCTAATTCACTCTCCATATTATTCTGGAGCAAATGGTTGTTTTCCAAGTACAATAGCCTTGCCCTCTAAGCTCTAATTGCGAAGAACAATAAGGTAAACACGTTTCAGATGGTTCTAGAGATAAATGTCTTGCTAGTTTGTTAAAACAGTGAACTTTCTTTAACTCGTACCAGAACCAAATTGACAGGTATTCATTAGTAAAACCTACAGTAAATTATCCATAGCAGCAAAACTGTTTCTTTTCCCACAAGTTAATCAGCATCCCCTCTCCACCCCCTTTCTTTTCTTCTCTGCTAATTCTCTTTCCAAGCATTATTCTTTTAACAATAATGAAACAAAGCCAAAAATTGTCCTCCAAAAGACATTTAATCATTCCAAGGATCATTCTCTGCCCTTACTTCAGATGGTTCAACCACTTCTGTTTCTGAGGCTTCGATAACTGTTGCACCAGATTCTGAAGCAGCTTCTGATGCGTCAGCCTCTTCCTCCTCTGATCTGCCCCATCTTCCTCCAAGGGCCATTGCCATCATCTCATAGATTTTATTTCCCAACTCAGCTGGGCTGTCGGGCTGTATCATTCAAGGAAAAAATTCAAATAATGTCAAGCTACTTTAATTCATGCATAGCATGTAATAAGAGAGAAATGTTTGGTTAGCCCTTACTGAGAATCCACTGGAGATCAATGCTGTATCAAACAAGAGGTCAACAGCTCTCTTGGCATCGGTGCTTTCAGGTGCGTTCTTGCATGCAGCCTGCAAGTAGAATAACCAATACCATTGTTGGTCAGACTCGGGAGCAATTTTTTTTTTGTGAATGGGCAAGATAAGTATCATTAAAGCAAAATTAGATACATGAGAGGGTGAAGACCCAACAAACACCCCAGTAAAAAACGTAAAAAATAAAAAATAAAAAATAAATTGGTAATGAGCTAAGCCTGGTCCTGTATCTCCTTGGCCTGACAGCCAAGAAATGGGCCACCGAAATGGCAGTTTTTGAAGCAACCCAAGAAATGAACTGCTTGGAAAGACGCCTGCAGCAGCAACAAGGGAGTGAGGATACCACAGATACCACAGCAAGAAAAGATTGCTCTAAGATCGACAGCGCTGAAAGTGATGAAGAGGATCTCCACTCCTATTTTCAGTGAGAGGGTTGCCCAGCCGTTGTTGCGAGACGGACATCGAATCTTACAGTCTCCATAGGCCAAAAAGAGAGGCACCGGCTAGGGAGAGGCAGAGAGGAGATATATATAAAAGCAACAGATCAACCACCTGGGGCGGCGGCTCATGAGGTTCACACATGACAGAGTTGTGCATGAGATGCACGATGCAAGGGACGGAGAAGAGATGATGGCGGTGGGAGGGAGCATGGAAGGGAGGCAGGGGTGGAAGACGATAGATCTGACTTCCAAAAACCAAAAAAAAAAAAAAAGAGAGAGAGAGAGAGGGAGAGAGAGAGAGAAAAGGAAGGGGTGAGGGAGACAAAAGGCAGGAAGAGAGGAGAAATCTCTTAGAGAGATGGAGAACATCTCCCTCTGAAAAAAAGAGAGAAGTGTGTAATAGAATCAGGAGCAGTTATTATTCAACTTAAGTCTACGTTTAGACCCTTAGCTCCCTTAAAGTCAACTTCGATGTTGCCATCAGACCCAGCTTTGCTGTAGCTGCTGCTACCCTCAGAGACCACAAGGGCAACTTCCTCGCTGTGAGGACTCAAAAGCTTCCCCCATGGAGGAAGCCAATCTAGGAGGAGCACATGCTACACTCTTGGCAGCCAACCTGCATCCTCTCATGGCTGTTCTTCCCTTCTAATTGAAGGTGACTCACTGCTCACTATCATTGCCATCAAGGAGCCTCATCTCTTTGAGGATGGGGCTTCGCCAGCACCTGCTTCCCCTAAGGGAATGGACTGCTTTTAAATCTTCCAAATGTGCTAATTTCTGTGCACATCAAGTAGCAAAATGGGTCACTTATACCCCAGTGTTAGGAAGCATTTCCACTAATTCCCTCCTTCTCAACTCTGTTAGGATTAGGAGTATAAAAGATACCCCCATTGTAATTTCCTTTTTTTCCCAATTAGAATAGGAAGAAAAAAAGTCTACATTTAGCACCGAGTTAAATGGTCTTACATTGAGATCTTTGACTATGGGATGATCTGGATTAACTTCCAATATTCTCCTTCCCCTCATGAACTCCAAACTAGAAGTATCTCCAAGAGCTTGAGCCTTCATCAATCTACAAAAGGGTGCAAAAGAAAATTACTCAAACCTTCATTGAATAAAGTATGATCAATGCGTCTTGAGGATCAAGGAAACTTGTCATGATTACATATTGTGAACACTAAAAGCACAACTAACCTTTCCATATTAGCAGACCATCCAAACTTGCCAGAAACAAGCACACAGGGAGATGAGCTTAGACGCTTTGAGACTTGAACTTTTGCTACCTTATCACCAAGTTGTTGCTTTATCCAATCACAGAGAAGATTGTATTCTTGCTGTGTTTCCCTTTCTTTCACCTCATCCTCATCACCTGGTATAAGACAGAGTCACGAGAAAGATGCACAACAAAATCCCAAGAGATACAAGAATTAAGATCAAGTGTCACCAATAATCTCACAGGAAATAAATAAAGTACTAACCAAGCTCTAAGTCTTCCTTGCTAATGTCAACAAATTTCTTTTCTTTGTACGTCTGCAGGTTCTGGATGGCGACTTCATCTATAGGTTCAATTAAGTACAGAACCTAAAATATATACCCCATATCAGTAAACCGGAAAGGATGTAATATCAAATAAATTTTCCTATACAAAAAGGAAAAGATGCTTAGCTAATACTTCCGCAACTCTTTTTCATTTACATACATAACTTAGTCTTAGCCAATTCTAATTACAAGCACTCACAAGCAAAAGACAATTATTTAGCATTCAATCTAAATTTAGGTTTTCCTTCAACCATTTCTAATTAACTTATTAAAAAAAATCTTCTCTGACAATTTGTTCTATAGCCTTGCAACCCAAATTCCCTTCGTATGTAATAAGCTTATTATGGGCTGAACAAAATTCAAAAAGAATGCATACCTCAATGTCTTTTTGAACCAACTTCTCCAAGAAAGGAGCAGTCTTCGCACTTTTCAAGCTGTCTGTTGCCAAGTAATAAATGGCCTTTTGGTTTTCACCCATGTTTTCAACATAATCATCTAAGCTTTTCGGCTCCTCCTCACTTTTGGAAGTGTAGAACCGCAACAATGGTGCTATGCGCTTGTGATTTCCAGTGTCCTCAACGCATCCTAACTTTATGAACCTGCCAAAGTTCTCCCAAAATTTCTTGTAGTCCTGGAACCAACATATTTATTCTCTCAGTCCACAAAGAAGCCTCAATTGAAATTGAAAAAAGGATAGGCAAGGTTTAACCGATATGGACCTCTTTATTTTCACTTTCAGAGGTCTCTTGAATCATGTCAAATGTTTTCCGGACAAGTCTCTTTCTCATTATTCTTACCTGAAAGTAGCAAACATATGGAAATAAGAAGCATGCGATTATATCTTGATTCCAGGAAATCATAAGCCACTGATAACTGAAACAAATACACTCACAAATTGTAAACTAGTTCTACCATAATGTATACATGTATTTTGTGTATCTACATCAATGTTGACAAACTCAATCTTACAATTCTGCTTTCTTGAAGTATCTCTCGAGAAACATTGAGAGGAAGGTCGTCTGAATCCACGACACCCTTCACAAAGCTCAAGTAGCGCGGGAACTGCAAATTAAAACACCAAAAATTTGATCAAGTCCAAGAAGATATCAAAAGGTAATGCAATCAAGCATCAATATGCAACACTTATCACACACAAGAAATCAAATCTCTTAAAATAAAATGGCTGACAACTTGTATTTTTATTCTTATTTGCAGAAGATTGAGAATGTGATTGCCAATAGTTTTTGGACCAAATCGCATCTACTCCTTCTATCAGAGTAGAGGGTAAAACTATGAATTCAATCCAAAAAGGAAAAAAAAGAGGTGGATTCAACCATATAAAAAAATTAAAAATGTAAATATCTTACAAATGTGAATTATTACAAACAAATAAGCTTATTAATAAAACACTCTTATTCCAAGGAAACTTAGGCAGACAAAAGACCGGCCATTGCTGTGTTATCAAACCCACTGTCACTCAATATAACTAAAAGGGGAAAACGCTTTTCACCATTTTGTAGGATACTTTTTCCTACTACAAACAAAAGACTGGCCATTGCTGTGTTATCAAACCCACTGTCACTCAATATAACTAAAAGAGGAAAACGCTTTTCACCATTTTGTAGGATACTTTTTCCTACTACAAATTTGGCATGTCATATACTTGAGGAAATGAGAACTTTTGAATCAGTGTCTGATACTCATTATAGCACTAAACACAAAGAAGAAAAATTCATTTACCTTAAAAAAAAAATTAAAAACGAAGTATCATACAATTTTATTGCAGTACATGGTAATTACCCTGTTGTCTAACTGTTCATTGTTCTTAAGAATTCAGAAAGTAAGGAGTGTGTATTTCATGTTTAATATTACCAACAAATACTCCTTGTGTTGAGCTTTTGCAAGTGGTACCGTCCAACACCTGGTCGTGTTGAAACAGGACTCAGATTTCCAAGTTACTGGTAATAAGTTTTTTTAGCTTGATATTTGCATTCTTACTTCCATATCTCATTGAGGGGTTTCAAATCATTCCTTTCTTGAAAAAACATAACCATTTTCATCCAAAATCTCCCTTCGGAGTTGATAGTCTCATTCCAAAATTGACATCATGTTGCTAATTAGATACCTTGAAGTATCCATGTTGCATTTTTTAGTTCCCTCAAAATAATTTGCTTCTTGCACTCATAAGCTTAAGACGGGAAACATTCCAAAAGTTAGTAGTAATTTAGCTTTCTTTAAAGTAGAGATTTAAACAATATCTTTTCAGTTCAGTGAGCCACAAGGTCTGCAATTAAACTGGGAATTGACACATTACTCCATTTTTAGCAGATATCCAGCTAATATGTTCAACCGTGTGAATAAAATTATCCACGTAATTATTGTGATTATTATGCATATTATTACATGCTGTTAGAATGTCATATCTCTCCATATATCTCTGACTATAACATTTAATAAGAGAATAATGGATTCAAAAATTGAAGCCAATGCCATCCTCAATGTCAAACCATATAGCTTTAATATGGAAGATTATATTTCTCTTCTAAAATACAGACATAATAGTTGCTTATTACCAATTTTCTCCAACCTATAACAAATTAAGTTTCCAGTACATGTGATAAGAGGCATTATTGACATAAAACTCTCGGCGTAAAGAGCAATTTCATCAAAACTCAAGTTAATATGGTAAAACTTACCAGCTCACCATCAAAATCATCTGAGATAAATACACGCTTCACATACAAACGTATATTCTTTGTTTTTGGATTAACCACATCATCATTGTTAAGCGGGCCCATCCCAGGAATATAGAGGACACTTCTAAACTCAACCTCACCCTGCACATTTTTCAGAGCAAAGTTAAAGTTGTAACTATATAAAAATAAATAAATTTGTAACTACAGATATCACGTGTACGTAAATAATTTATGAAAAATTCTACATACCTCGGTGGTGAAGTGAGTGTGTGCAAGTGGATCCAAGAATTCATTAAAAGTCTTCTTGTAGAATTCATGGTACTCATCCTTCTCGATTTCCTTTGGATTCCGCATCTACAGCACACCGGAATAAGTAAGATATAGGATATGAAACTAAATGCACGTTTTCTAATAAGTAAAACTAAAAGCACATCTGACCAAGAGACTGCAAAATTCAAGCTATTAATCCATAACTCCATAAAAGAAACTTAGTGCCATATATAATGACCTTGGAAACCAGATACAGCTTAAACTCACCCAAATTGGTTTTGTCTCATTGGTTAATTCCCAGTCCCAATACTTCTCAGTTTTAGTCTTCTTTTTCTTCTCGCCCTGGACAAAAATTACACTAATACATCAAATCCAAATTCAGAAAGAAAAGTGCAATGCCCACAATCAGGAATACCATGTTAATTACCTCTGGCTTTGATTCTTCTCCTTCTTTTGGTTCTTCCTCCTCTTCGACCTGCGCAAGTTCAAGTTAGTATAAAGACTGGATAACAAGCAGTTGCTTTATTGCATTCAAAACAAAGGTTTCTTAAACCATGGCTGATGAAGAGATACATTAGGATTATATCATGAGATCAAGACAATGGAACAAAATAATTGAGCAAGGCAAAATGACCTAGAAGAAAGATGTTAAGGGTGACAACTATTTTGATAACCAATACTCTACAAATTATTGGTAACACCACTGTTTGTCACTACATAAAGCAAAATAAAATGTAAGGAAAAAAGAGAGAGATAGAGGACACGTAGATACTTGTTTTACAATTAGATAAACATACTATGCACATATCCAAAATTTTCTATTTCACCAACAACCTTCCTCATGAGAGGGAAGAGTTTAAGGTATCTCACCTCAACAGTCCTTGATTTTTCTTGCCATGTATAGATGGGGAAGGAAACAAACTGAGAATAATTCTTCACCAAACCCTGAATCCGAGCCGGGTCCGCGAATTCATACTTGTCATCCGGCTGCAAGAAAAACAACAAAATGAGGGTGCTTTTGGCTTTCAGGAAGCTTATATTTAGGAGAATGAGCAATTAAATATTCTACCCCCTTTGAATAAAAATTAAAAATTATAAATAATTATAAATTATAAATTATAAATAAAATAAAAAAATAAAAAAAAATAAAAAAATAAAAAAAAACTATTAATTTGTGCACAGCACAGGATGACAGACAATGCTGATTCTCTTTTATTTCCCTGCTAACCTTCCAGCTACTGCCAATATACCCTCCTCCCTCGTTCCACATAAATGCAAATAGCATGGAATAATAACAAGGCAATCATTAAGATAAACAACAAGATCCAACATCTCACAAAGCTCCATTTACTAATTCTCTTTTCCATTCAAACACGAAGAGTCTGACAGGCACACACAGAATTTCCATCATTTATCTCATTAGAAAATAAAAGAAGAGCTGCATACTCTTAAATAGAGTGTGATCTGCGTTCCGCGACGTAGGAGCTTTTCAGGATCAGTTTCTTCCTTAATCATATATGAGCTACTGTCAGCTACAGCTTCCCAAACATACTGCTTATCTGATCTTGGGCTCTTTGTAGACACGACAACCTAATTGTGTACAATGTAAACGAATTAACATCCAAAACTTTAAACAGGAACAGAAAATTCCACCAAGAGTATAACTTAATTATGCTAATCACCTTCTCAGAAACAAGAAAGGCAGAATAGAACCCCACACCAAATTGACCAATCAGACCATTGTCTGCCCCAAGTTCCTGATTTTCCTGACAAAATGTAAGGCTGGAACTGTAAGCTTCAAGAGCATAAAATAAAATAATCGAAGAGGAAAAAAATTTGTAGAGTAATGCAAACCACAGATATATGCAGTTAAAGTACCTTAAGAGCCTTTAAGAATTTTGAAGTACCACTCTGTGCAATAGTTCCAAGACAGTCAATGAGCTCTTCTTTGGTCATTCCAATACCAGTGTCTCTGCAAATTTAAGAAATCCCATCTCAAACAACCCCACTCAATTATCCAGGAAAAGATTCAACTGTAATTTAGCTTCACCATACGTTATAGTGATAGTCCCATTGTCTGGATCGGGTTTGATACGGATCTCTAGCTCACCAGCATCTCCAAGCAGAGAGGGTTCGGTCACACTTAGGAATCTCAACTTGTCTAAAGCATCACTTGCATTACTGTAACAGAAGACTAGAACTGTGTGAACATATAGACCACAAGAAAATATGACCAGTCTCAGAATACCCATCCCTGCATATATCTAAAGCACACATTTACTTGAAAAACTAGAGTGTATATTGTATGAGCAGAAAGCGAGATTAGCAGTATTTCAGCGCAGAATGTATCACCGGAAGTGCGTTTGACTTGGAAATAGCATATGCTCACCTCACAAGCTCCCGAAGGAACACCTCCTTGTGGCTGTACAAACTATGAACTATCAAATCCAATAGGCGAGTGACCTGCAATTTGCTTTAATCGATCAACTTTCAATTCAAAAGTCATTACAAATTGAACCCTCAAAATCCCAGGAAAAAAAAGAAAAGAAAAAGTAAAGGGTCCAATCAGTTAACAAGTTAAAGACCTCTCTAATTCTACAGAACGCACAAATTCCCCAACTACTTTACGTTATTCAAGAAAACCCAATTAGCTCGTCGGATTTATGCCCGAATCATGAACTTTTAGATTGAAAAAGTTAAATTCACATATTCATTTTCCTCAACGATAAGGGAAAAAACTGATATTGATTCTAGTAGTCTCATCATTTTTGCGCGCTGTTGTACAATTGCTGAGAAGCAGTAAAAATTGAAACAATAGCAAGCTTTGATAATCGGGTAGAGTTGCAGTTGTACAAACTCGGACTTCAACTTTCACTCCCATACTTTCTCAGAAACCAGACAAGGTGTAAACGATATACAAATCCAATTCACCCAAAACCTAAAAGGCCCAAAACTCAATGAAATTAGAAGAGACCCACCTCAGCTTGGTACTCATACTTCTCACCAGAAGTCTCAGAAGCCTCTTTCTCGGCCACGGCGGCCTCGCACCGCACATCGATTAGACTGTTCCTTCTCTCAAGCCTCCACTTCAATCCAGCACAATAGAAGCCCTTTCTGGGGCCATTTTGCGGCACAAAAGCACTTCTCAGATTCAAAACCCTGTTGCTGTTTCTCACTGAAAAGGGGGATGATGAGGGAAGCGAAGCCAGAGAAGCAGTGGCCAGGCCTCTGCTTAGAACTGGAGCCATTGCGAGCACGGTAGAGAGTTAAAGAAATGAAGCTATAGAACTGTATTTTGGGGGCCTCACTATCTTATGTGATGGGAGAAAGTGAGAATTTTGCAAAACCCTCTAAAGGGTTTTAAGAGGGGAGAGTAGAGGGTTCTAGAAATTGCACAAGGATTGAAGGGGGCTTTGTGTTTGGAGCTATCTGTGAGGAATTGTGAGGCCTGGATGCTGCCATTTCAGCGTCCACAATATCCGCTTCATTTTCTCTTTTTTATTTTTCTTTAACGCATAAAAATCATCACTTCTAATATCAAAATTCAAGAAAATTCTTCAATGACGAACAATATAAATATTGTTAAACGTATTTTATTTTAACTTTGTTTTTTGCAAAAAAAATTGTCTTGTCGTAACTAGTATGTATATAAATATTGAAACTAAAAAATAATGGAAGTAATTATAATTCTACAAAATAAATTAATATATAGTATTGTGCTTCGTGAATGATAAATGAAATGGCGTTTTTAATTTAAAATAAAAACCGATTTTTGTAAAAAATTATATTTTCATTAACTGCACTATAAAATTGCTGGTATACCACGTAGTAAATCTATTTGTGATAGACTGATAGGCCTCTTTTAGTTGTTAAACCGATCCATTTTCGATGCAACCCCATGCCAATGAAACTTACAAGCAGGGCGAACACTATCCATTTTAGGCCAAACCTCACATGACCTTATCTAGGACAACCGAACCTAACTTAATTAGGTCGGCCGGACCCATTCAACTCAGATAAACAGGCACATAGTGTGTAAAGAGAAGTTATATTAAAGAATGGCGAAAGTATGCATAGGAAAAGTAGGGGTATAAGTTAGCCTTTGAGTCTCTTCATTAACTAATTACATACGAGAAAACACTCATTAAAAGAGAATGACATTGGGTCATTAAGAGGTACACTAATTTTTTTAACCAAACACTTTTCCTCTTTCAATTTACTTTATTTTTCGAAGAAAATACCGTCGTAAGCATTGAAATGATCCATGTTGAACTACTGGTGGGACACTTTGATCGTTCTTTTCTCCTTATCTTATAGGTTTTCTTGATTAAGGGCATAGTGTGCAATCAACCGACTTCTTTAATTGTGATTTTTTCAAATTGTACATTTTGAAACGGTTAAACGAAACAAACACCAATCAATATTCCATTCGACATATACAAAAAGGAATGGAATAGCCCTTCATGTAGGTATGATCTATACACTTAAAGCTGCTTATGCCAATTTATGCAATGAGATTTGATATCTCTTCAGGAATTTGTTAGGCTCAGAAGAGTTGGCTTAGTAATGAGAATTTATTTGCATTTTTTATATTCTTATAAGCTCTTAAGTTTCCTTTGATAGGGAATACCATAACTCTTCATTACCACTTAACATGAAGCCTTGTAGAATCTAGTTGCTTGCAATTTGAGAAAATATGGGACATAAGCAAACCCGTCTGGAAACCGAATCACGCATTGGACTACTTGTTGGCACTGCTTGATTAGATGCAATGCTTGATTTCTCAGTAATGCAATAGCAGTGATGGGGCATTACTTGTTATTTGAGATGAAAGTCATTTTGCCAAAATAGACAAAAATTATAAATGAATTTGTGGAATCTGAAACAGACATTTTACTTGTGCCAGAACAACTAGCCCTTTAGCACCATTAACACTTAAAAATCTCTCTCACCTTTTGATATAACAATGAGTTGAACTTCCCAACCAATCAACCAAACGTTAGAATTCTTATAGAAATCTTGTGGCCCATTCAGAAGTACTGAATCCTTGAAAGTCAGGCCTCCAAAGCTGTCTGCCTCAAACAATCAACATTACACAATCCAACTGATCTCACCATGTCTCCCAACCTGTCATGGTCAAATGGTTCCAACAGTCGGTCATATTTATTTAGACAGCAAAAGTAAGCTAATGAAAAAAGCATAGAAAATTTCAGATTCTTGAACTAGTTCAACTGACCGGTCAAAGCTATTCCTTGCTCTCTCTGATTGATCTGTGCTGTTCCTGGCCTTTCCAGACCGATCCATACTCCTTCTTGACTTCTCCCTCTTGTCTGTGCTGGTTCTTGATTTTTCCCTATGGTCTGTGCTCAGCCTAGACTTTTCCCTCTGCCCAGTACTAGACCTGGACTTCTCTTTGTGCTCTGTGCTTGGTCTGGACTTTTGGTCTGTGGCACTCACTGAGTTCTCTGATTGTTCTGCACTTTCCCCAGCCACAATCTGCAGACGGGGTAGTTTCTCCACGGCTGATATGAACTTCCTGAGATGCTTTAAGTACTCTGGATAGAGTTCCAAGTTGCAGTGATTTCCTCTTTTAATCCACAAAGGTTCATACTTCTCTTTACAAAGCTCCCACAGCTGCTTACCATGGGAGAAATCCACAATTTCATCTTCAGTTCCCTGCCATTACCCAAAGGAGTATCAAGTGGAAACGCCAACTAGAATCCTGTAACTAAATGTGTCGAAAATTCAGGGGAAGAATTCTGGAATTTTATGGCTGTAGAAGTGCTGGTTGCTTGACTAACTAGCATGAAGTGGCTGGGTTTCTAGCCCTTCCCAAATTGTCATGTCAATTCATAGATCATGAAATGTTGAAAAAAGGTTGTCATTACATGACAATACAGAATCACATTCATATAATAAGTTTGAATCTGAAAAGCACAGATTGATAGACTTTTTTCAGTCTCTATACCCCTGTGCCAGAGAACGCCGGTTGGTCCATGGCCATACTTTTCATATCAGGAATTATTGATGATTTCTATGACAATAACTTATCTGAATTTCCATTTATGAGAAGGCAAGAACTGATATATATATATATATATATATATATATATATATATATATATATATACACACATTAAGTTGACCCGAGTAAATTTAACCCTTGTGCAGCTCAGGGACAATAATCAAAGGATCAAACAAAGGGTACACTTACATGAATGACCAGAACCGGGGAATTGACTAGTGGAATCTTATCAATGTTCTGCAACAGAAACAAAGGGTGCCTTTTAGTAAAAAGACATTAATATCTCATGCAAAACAACAAAGCTACAGTTTAAAAGGGTATTGAGTGGATCGAAAAACCTTATATATGTCAAACCAGAATGTGCGCTTCACTGGGTACATGACACGCAGGCCAGACAAGATGGGACTGTGAAGAATTACAGCTCTCAATCGGGGCAAATGGGTGGCCAGTTCCAGAGCAGGTCCACTACCAACCGACTGGCCATACAAGATAGTGTCTTCCTCCTTCACTCCATATGTCTCTTCAAGGCATTTATAAGCAGCTTCTATGTCGGCATATGTGTCCTGCTCACTCGGCTAATAGGTACAGATATACCAGATAATTTAGTAGTCTACTTCTTACTCATATTCAAATCTCTTTAACAACATTGGTAATTAACCAAGTTAGCGGCAGTGGTTTACAGGCAAATTACTTGTCATAACCTCATGATCTAAATTGGTTAAGAAATGAAATGGCTATAAAATTTTCGTGTTTTGAGTTGTTTGTTAACATATATACCTTTGAAAACATAAACAAAAGACAAAAAACAAAGATAGGCCCTCAATCCAACATATTTATCACAGACCGCTCACTTTTGATTCAATTTAATGATCACTGATCAAAACATAACAAACAGTTGGCAATGAATCAGTGACCAAAAAATAGCAAGTTTCTTTTCGTTCCTTATTGAATCAATTAAGCACATCAATGCAGAAGATTTTTGTACATTATTTTCATGGGGGATGCCACACAATATGGGTAACGCACCCAGATATTAGAATTATTCAAAGTTTGTATACTTTGTTCCTTGACCAAAAAAAATGGCATGCTGGGCTAATGACACGTGCCCTACCTTATTGTTTTTAACCCAATTTGATCGCCTATCATCCACAGATCATTTTAGAGGTAAAAAATAGAGAGAATGTGTGTATACCTTTCCAGACGACTGTCCATATCCAGAATAGTCGTACCTGTAAACGCAGAGAAAGTCATACTGATTCTTTGACTGACTGGAAATTCAAGAGAAGCAAATATCATAAATTTAATTGATCTATGGATCAAAAAATCGATTTAAAACTGACCCCATAAGATTTACGCCAAGGTGAAGGCTAAGCTCAGTGAAAATGTGATACATCTGGCCAAGATCAGCGGCATTGCCATGAGAGTAGAGCAGAGTCATAGATGCCGACGGGTTCTTCACGTACATGGCAACAATCTCATTCCCTCTCTTGGTGTTCAGCTTCAACACGTCCACGTCATCTCTCTGATGAACATCCGACATCCTCATTTTCCCAGTCGCCGCATCGACATATATGGTATAAGACGGCGGGTCCGGTGGAAAGAATGCGAATTTAGCGGCCATCGAAGATGTCGCCGACCCCATTTTGATCCCAAACAAGAAAAAAGGCACGGTTACGTGATATTAATTAATTAACTGGTTTGGACGAAAACCGTTGGTGAGACGGAGACCTGCATGGTAGAGTTTGGCCTAGCTTGAGAGAGAGAGAGATTTTGGAGTGTATGGAAATTCAAGAATCTGTGGTCTAATGGCTTATGTTTGGCTCCTGAGAAAAATCTTTAGAGCTTTGGTTTATGGGTAAGGGAGCGTGGAGAGAGAGAGAGAGAGCAGACAGAGAAAGGACAGAGACCTGGGAAGGAATTTTTGTCAGATTTTCCGCTAAGATTTACACAGAGAGAGAGACAGAGAGAGAGAGAGCAGACATGGAAAGGACAAAGACATGGTAAGGAATTTTTTACAAGTTAGTGATTTCCGCTATGTAATTTATTATGGTTATAAGTTACCTTGCAGTAGAAAGATTGGAGTAGGCGTTGTAAAAAATATATAATTTTTTTTTATATAAAATTAAATTTGAACCTTTTTTTAAAAAAAAAAAAAAAATACTATAATAAATATACAAAATCTAAGCCAAAATCCAAAGGACATGAGCAAATACCAAAACTTTCCATAGATTTGTTGGATTTATTTATCATTATTTTTTTCGAGAAAAATCCTTTTAATCTAGTCGGATTAGATAAAAGTATGTTTAAAATGCATGTCATTTTCACGTACGCTTTTAAAAATATATATAAAAAGTATGTAAGAATAACATGCTTTTTAAGACATTTATCATTTTAATAAATAGTATTAAAGAATTTTTTTACAATCCAATTCGGTGAAAGTATTTATCTACAATCAAATAAATTGTCTAATTAGATTGCAATACTTGTGTATCAAAAGTCACTAATAGTTGAAAAATGATGTTGATCAACTTCAAATCCTTTTGAGAATTTTTCACGAATTTGGCAAAAAAAATATAGAATGATATAAAAGTAGGATTATGAAAATATGAAGGGGTCAAAATCATGGAATGAGGCTCTTGTGGACATAGCAATTAATTTATTAAGAAAGGGCCACACAAATAGTAGTTAATGGGTGCTAATCTTTAACTTTCTCTAAATCAAATGTTGTATCTCAATTAGAATGACGTTTGAGTGGATCATAGGAGCCTAAACGAACAATTAGTACATATTTTGGAATTCACACCACTTATCTCTTTTAGAATTTTGAAAGTGCTTTTGGACAACAGAGTGGGCCAAGAACGCCTACCTCTTCCGCTCAAGCAAGAGCGTGACTACACGCTCATCTCTTTTTAACAAGCATTGCTAGTCAATAATGTCTGATTTTTTATTACCACGTCATTAAACTGTATGACAGTTGTGCAACAGCCTACCAAATAACATTACTCATTACTCGTTTTTTGTGACTAATGTATGAAAAGAAAAGAAGAAGAAGAGAAAAAAGAAGAGGAATGATGATGATGATGAATGGTGGGGGATGAAGAATAAAAAAGAGAAAAGGAAAATGAATGGGGTGGGTCTGGGTTGAAAGAGGAGAGGGGGGCAGCACATGATTGCATATTAGTGGTGACATTTTGTAAGCCATGAATGACTGGTAATCTTCCTTTTCACTGTTTGTTAAGCTCCGATCCGTCACTCAAGCGTGTTGATGGTAGAATTGGAAAAGCAGCAGCAATCATTTTCTTTTTCGGTGTGTCCTAAACGACCACACGTTGCTTCTTCCCAAATGTTGGCAAAGGGATGTTCTGTCATGTAAGTGCCTCTTGCGTCCATCCCAATTTAACATACTCACTCCACCATTTATTGGCTTACCGACAAGATATTCGTCTTGTCCATTGGATCTCTTTGGTTCAATTCTTATGAGATTTATATTTTCTCTTCCGTCTAATTCTTGCAAATTTACCACTAAGTGTATGAGTTCTTCTCTCGTTCAATTCAAATTCACAATTAGATTTGCCTAGAAAAATAATAATTACCCATTGATTTATTTCCCTTTTTCTTTTTTTTTTCTTGGCATTGTAATATTAAAGGTAATAATGATGATAAAAACTGACAGAAGACTGATAATAATAAATTAGAGAAATGCTAGAGCATCTACTTCGGTCCTTCTCGCATCCTTTTCTATCTTCTTTTTTTTTTTTTTTTTATATATATATAAAAATCAACTATTAGATATTTAGTATCATACATTCACTTAAGTGTGTCCTACAAATTTCATGGTTTATTTTTTATTTTTAAAAAATTATTAAAAAAAATTGTCTAATTAACGACCAAAGAAAAGAAAAAGGTGAATAAAAATCATTTACTTAATTCAAATTTCTATTTTCTCTTACCATTTACTCATGCAAGGTGTTACAAATCCATTGGCTCATCATTATGGATTCCTTAAAGAAAACAAGTTGTTCCCTGTACTAATTTTGGGGTGGCTGAACAGGTACTCCAGACTCCCAAACATTATAAGTGATTTGGTTCAACTTCAGTTTTTTTCTTTATTTATTTTCTTTGTCGGCTGTCCTATAGTTTTTTTTTTTTTTTTAAGGGTATTTTAAAAAATTAAAGTAAAAAATAGTCCAATGCGCCAAAAAATTTTCCGTCCGTTTAAAAGTAAAATGCTATAAATTGAGTGGTAATTAGACGGAACATACGTGTTATATTTGAAAGTTTGATCATATAAGTGCAAGAGGAGTGGTAAAAATAAAAGAAGCAAAGGAAGCTTGAGTTCGTATCATATTCCCCCTATATAAATTATTTGTCACGCTTTCAATTTTTAATTGATTATTAGCAATTAATTTTCTGGAAATCTGGAATAGTGTCTTGTCTAACAAGTTTGCATGCCTCGCTTTAAACTCAATTTTTATATATCCCATGAATAATATAAGTGGATGATGGATGGATGGACCCGCCCCCGATCCTCTTTGATTTGCTGGAGATGTGAGCATGCAATCACATCCAATCATATGGCCATCTGTCAGCCCAGGGGTGGCAGGCAGGCAGGCAGGCAGCCTTGTTGATTTTAAGTCTGCTTGTTTATGCTGAAAAAACCTCTTTCTGCAGCTAAACACACACCTCTTAATTTGCTTACACTTATTATTACCTTACTGCATATATTCAGAAGTGACTTGCCAACGTCTCATTCTATCAACTTATCTCCTTTAACAAAAAAGACAAAAAAAAAAAAAAAAAAAAAAGTAATGCTCAATTATATTTTTATTTTACAAATATTTGAATGTTGTTGGGAATAATTTCATCCAACCGGCCTATCATATCTTGGCACCATTGGAGTAGAACTTACAAATCTGGTCAAATTAGAACTCTTTGAAGAATCTAGCACAATAGTCATACTCTAAGCCTAATTGAAGTTGGACTCAGGTCCAATTCAAATTCTCAGCACTCCCACATTAAGTTGAAGAATGAGACCTAGTCAAAATATAACTTTACTTCTCAACCTATAAATAAGTCCATACACTAATGGTCTGTTTGAGATTACGTTCGAGACGCCTAAAAATACTTTTAACACTCAAAAAGTCCGTTTTGAATAAAAAAATATTCGTTTGGTAAAAAGATTAAAGGCACTTTTAGGGTCAAAAAGCCTAAAAATTGTCAAAAAACACTTTTAATAAAAATTATTTTTGATTTTTAAAAACTTTATTTTTCAAACGCAATTTCAAACAGGCTCTAAATATAAAAGATAAATTGAATTATTATGCATTGAACATATTGTTTTTTCAGGAACTGACTTAGGCATCAGAGTTTCTTCGGTATAGACGCCGGCAAAACTTTTGACGCTCTTGCCATTTTGTAGCAATTGTGGGAACACGAGCGTGTTTTTCACACCATAGCGAAAACCGTTAGACTGAAAATTGTTCTAACAATTACAATATCCATTAATTTTAATTCAAAATCAATAATGTATATAGAATGGAAAAATACGTGTAAATTAACCACTTTTCACTCAAGATTGCATTTCGTAAAAGAATCATGGGCCAACCTGGCCGACTTTAGAGTTGAGGCCCATACTCATTCTTGTCCTATGGCATGCATGGGCCCATATTCAAATCCTGCCCGACTTTAGAGTTATATATGCAAATCCTCTCTTGTCCCATATTCCCTGCTTTATTATTTATTTTTGGTAATTCATATTCCCTGTTATTTATTGTTGGTGCAGAATCTTCAAAATTTAAAAATAAAAAGAAAATTTCTTTTAATTGGTGTGCATTTAAGTTACAACAAATACGTCTTCAGGATACAATAAAACTTAGAAAAAAATTTAACGTTAGATTGCGTTATTTCGCATAAAAACAAAATCAAAACAAAACACGCACCTCAGATTTTCTATTATGGCAAAAAGCTTAAGTAAAATACAAGGCTTTGAGAAAGATGGTAGTAAGAGAAATAATTCAATTTCAAAATTTGGCATTAAGTGGGCTTACACTCAAATGTAAACACCCAAACAGTGCTTTAACTTAAACTAATAGCTAGTTTGGTATGAGTTGTAATTTGGGAAAACAAATTCAAAAATACTTGTAATTTGTATTTGGTTTGGGATTTGCAATCAATGCTGGTGGCCATGTGGAAGGGAAGACCATGGTTGTGGGTATATAGGGTGATTATGATTAAATAAATGGTGCAATTCCCAATAATGAAAGATAGTTGCGGTGGGTTGTTGGTTTAATCTGGCCCTTGTGAATTTACAAAGCCAGCCACACAGTCCTCTAGGGACACCCGACACCGGCCCACTGAAATGAGGTTATGGGAAGGAACGCTTTCGATCTTCTAATTCCTATGTTCAAAACCTGCACTACACTGCTTTTTATGATAATGGCACCCACTATTCATTAGATTTCACATTGGGCTCGCCTATACAAATAAATTTTGATCAGTTAATCGACTACTTATCTGAACAAATAGGTCATACATAGTCTTTCACATTACAAGTATTAGTTAATTTACAGCAATTTAGGCAGGTAATTATTGTAATCCTTAGCTCTAATCACTTGCCCATATATGACTTGATATGATTTTTGTTTTGATGTTGTTTTTAATGAGTTGGGATCTCCGGTAAATAATAATGCTATCAAACAAACAATTGGGAGAGGCTTTTAATGAGATTCACGCACTATTCAAACTGGTTTGGATGAAATTTCTTTTAACTTAGGACAAAGTTTTCCTTCAAACTAGGTTGGAGAAATTTTCTTCAACGTAATTTATAATAATGACATGTGTCCCTTTAACATGTAAGATGAACATGTTTTTTTAATAGCAGAGACAAAGTTGGAATAACTTTTATTATAAATCTATGTACATTTCACATGCTATTAAAAAAAAAGGACATACGTCACTTTTATAAAGTAGGTTGAAAGAAATTCTTCAAACCCAGTTTGGAGGAAAACTTTGTCCAAATTTAATGTTTAGGTTCCTAGGTTAATGGATAGAGTTTTCCTCCAACTCAATCTATAAAAATGATATGTGTTCCTTTTTTTTAATAACATGTGAGATGCACATGAGTTTTTAATAGTAGGGACAAAGTTGAAATAAATAATAAAAAAACTCATATGCATCTCACATGTTATTAAAAAAATTGACACATGTCATTTTTATAGACCGGGTTAAAGGAAATTCCTCCAATTCAATTTGGAGGAAAACTCTGTCCCTAGGTTAGTAGAATGACAATAAATTACTCTTAAAAATATGTGAAATATGACACTTGTCACCTATTGAAGTAGGTCGAAGAAAATTTCTTCTAAACTAATTTGAAGAAAATTGTGTCCCTTTGAATAGGCCTTAGATTGTTCGAACACCTGCTTAGATAAATAACCCTTATTGGGAGCCGCTCATGGTCGTAATAGAAAATGTGTTGCAATCCAAACAAGAAATTAATTGCAGTCAATCTCGATACCCTTTCAACACCTATACTTTTACTTTCTCTTTGTATTTTCACGTACACCTTCAATTTGATTTATGTATTTTTGAGTGTACATCTCACTGAAAAGAAGAAAGAAAGGCATAGAAGTGCCCTAGCTAGCTAGCTAACTTCACCTTCCATATCGGGAAAAGCAGGGCAGTGAATAATAAAAAAAAACAGGCTACAGAGTTGCCAACCTCGGAGAACCAAGCAAAGGTCCTTCTCGTTGATCGCATGGCGCCAGACAGGCGCAAAACACACGTACCTTCCATTCCACGGCATCGAATGCACCACCCTGGGACCATTTTTATCGTGCAAATTAACTTTATTTTATTATTATGTTTGATTTAAATCAATCACATCGAGATTCTCGTATTGGGTAATCCAACTGACACATGGAATTACACAACTCTTCATGCATTTGTTTTTTTTGTTTTTTGCGTAAATTGCCTATATATATATATATATTTAATAACCAATCATTTCCATATTGAACGTGGAAATTAAAAGGCGGATGTTGGAACAAGACAGCGGTTCGTCTCTTTGACTTGCATTCCTATTTGACTCCAACCAGATCTCTATAAAGCTATCAACTTCTGAATTCATCTATTTTTCTCTCCCTGCATTTTGAAACATACCCAAACAAGGAAGTTCAGCAACACAGAAATGGCGTATATGAAGTTTCAGTCTGCCTTTCTTTTTCTACTCTTTCTTTGTGCTGCATGGCTCTCCTTAGCACATTTAACAACACAAGGTATTTTTGCGTTATTTCTTCTACTTTTTTCTTTTTGAGGGTACATGACATTTTCATTTTTTCTTTTTTCAAAGATAAAACTGCAAGCACAGAAGCCAATGATGTTTCAAGTACTGCAAAGGTAATTCATTAGATATTTCGTTATAGTTTTTGGAATAATATATAGTATCTATTGGATTAAATATAATGGTTTCATGTTATTTACCGTTTACCTGCGCGCAGGGGCTTCTGGAAAATGAAAGGGCTAGAGCTTTTTACATAGACAAGAGGATAGAGGGAAGGAAAATGGCGGCTGGGAATGTGAAGAAGGTATTAGAGAAGAAAGAGGATATTGGTGCAGTAGTTGGAAGGAAACCATCAAACATGTCAAGTGAAGAAGGAAAGAGGGGGTCAAATGTAGGATATAATAAGCAAAGGGTTAGTCGATTTCCTCAAGATCAGGTTGATAAGGCAGGTTTTGTCGCTTTCGATGCTGATTACCATGAACCAAGGCACCACCCACCTAAGAACAACTGATGAGGATTTATAAAGCTTTTTTTTTTTTTTTGGAAGTCCTAGCTACTAAGAATGAGTGTTAACTGTTAAGAATAGTTATCATGTGATTTCTTTGATGCCAATTTTGAGATAAAGAGCTTTATATATATTAAGTTATGAATATTGAGGAAATTAAGTGATATATTCGAATCAAGCAAGTCAATTAATCGACTATTTCTTTGATTGCTGAGATGTATGTAAATGTCTCTATTTGTTTCTGTTGAAAATACAGGGGCATCCGCATGGGCACGCCCCTCCGCATACAAAGGTAGGCGACATAACAACGCCCAACTTGTAAGTTGGTAACTAGCTGGCAGAATGCATATCAGATATCTGACAGATGTTATGTCCGTTACTTAGTTTTTTTGAAAAGAATAACTTTTGGCACATTACTCCAAAAAAAACAATTTGCTCCCTCCTCATTACTTGGGCCACGCTATATACAGTACTCTCATATTGAATAGGTTGGGAGATGGATGAACAAAAAAAAAACAACGTACTCTCTTTTAGTATATTTTTCATTGGTGCTCTTAGGCTGTAGATTCTGTGACTCCAGTAATTTATGGTAGTATATTCCACGCTAGGAGAAAGAAGAAATTCATTGGAGAATCATGTGAAATAATATTTGATTTCAGTGCAAATAAAGTATTGTTCTATTCCGTTGCGCATAATTAATTTTTCTAATAGTTTTCCTAGTAGATGAAGATATATGAAACTATATATGATTTTGAATTAAGTCACAAAATAATTAAAAGCATTTGTATGTTTTACCCAAAAAAAGAGAGGAAACTAGCCTTCATTTCTTACTTAATTTTTAGAAAATAATATTTTCATATGACCAAGAAAACAATAGAAGAATACAAGAAAAAACACCTGACATTTCGCCACCTAAAAAGCTAAAACTCTCCCAATACTTAATCGTCTTGAGGGATAAAATTAAGATTTTTTGCGTGTAAATGGATCACCTACTATGTTAGTATATATATATATATATATATATATATATATTCTTTCTCTATATATGGTGTTTATGTAAAATAAAAGTGGACAAAAAATTCCTACATTTGCAACATACATTCCAAAGAGAAATTTCACAAAAGAAATGGATTGTGACCACCATTTTAATGTCTTCAAACGGCTAGAAAATATTTCCATCGTAAAAATTGGCAAGTTCATCATACTATTATTATTGAGTCGACTGTTGGACCTTCTCCGCTGGCTCCGACTGCGAAAGCTGGTACACAATCAGGATAGGATTCTTTTGTCTAGTTTGTGGCCCTCTCTTGCACTACACGTGTTACTCACTTCATCATACACGAGTTACAACACAAGTCTTTCTGCCCTACTCACAACAACGAATGGTTAGTTGGTTACCAATTTAAGTCAACGTCGTGCATTTTGAAGACACTTGGATTGTGACGTCATTTTCTTATATCATAATAATAATAATAATAATATTAAAGCCAGCCTACTAATTAACTGGTACTGGAGTCTGTCTGGGCAGAAGGAAGTCGTCTTCCACCTCCGGCACGATGAGTACACACATCCTGGTGTTTCCGTACCCGGCCCAAGGGCACATGCTCCCACTTCTGGACCTGACCCACCAGCTCTCCCTCCGTGGCCTCACCATCACCATCTTGGTCACCCCAAAGAACCTCCCCACCCTCTCCCCTCTCCTCTCCGAGCACCCCTCCATCCAAACCCTCGTCCTCCCCTTTCCTCCCCACCCCAGCCTACCCGAAGGCGTCGAGAACGTCAGGGACATCGGCAACGCTGGAAACGTACCCATCATCGCCGCCTTGCGCCAGCTCCACGACCGGCTTCTCCGCTGGTTCCACTCCCACCCGTCTCCCCCTGTGGCTATCGTCTCCGACTTCTTCCTCGGCTGGACCCTACGCCTAGCCCACCAGCTCCGCATCCCCAGGATCGCTTTCTTCTCGTCCGGTGCGTTTCTGGCCTCCGTCAATGACTACTGCTGGCGCAATATGACAAGCGTTCTCGATTCTTCTACAGCGCTCGTTCACTTTCCCGATCTCCCCAGATCGCCATCCTTCAAGGAGGAGCATCTGCCTTCCCTCTTCCGCATCTACAGCGAATCCAACCCCAACACGGCGTTCCTCAAGGATGACGTGCTCGCAAATACGTCGAGTTGGGGTTGCATTTTCAACAGCTTCGACGAACTGGAAGGCCCATACTTGGACTACCTCCGGAGAGTCGTGGGACACGCGCGCGTCTACGGGGTCGGCCCGCTGAGTGTAGTGGGGATCAATGACGGTGCCAATCGGGGCAACCCGGACTCCGATTCGGGCAACGACGTACTAACGTGGCTCGATGGGTGCCCCGACGGGTCAGTTCTCTACGTCTGCTTCGGGAGCCAGAAGTTGTTGAACAAACAGCAAATGGAGGCCCTGGCGTCGGGGATCGAGAAGAGCGGGACACGATTCGTGTGGGTGGTGAAAGCGGGCACGACCCAACAAGAGGCGGAAGGGTACGGCGTGGTACCGGAGGGGTTCGAGGAACGGGTGGCCGGAAGGGGAGTGATAGTGAAGGGGTGGGCGCCACAGGTGAGGATACTGAGCCACGGGGCGGTGGGAGGGTTTGTGAGTCACTGCGGGTGGAACTCGGTGCTGGAAGCGATAGTGGCGGGGACGATGATCCTGGGTTGGCCCATGGAGGCGGACCAGTTCGTGAACGCCAGGCTGCTGGTGGAGTACATGGGCGTGGCCGTGAGGGTGTGCGAGGGAGCCCACTCGGTGCCTGATCCGGCCCACTTGGCGGGGGTGATTGCGGAGTCGATGGGCGGGGAGAGTGGTGAGAAAGCGGGGTCAAGGGCACTGAGGGATAAGGCGCTTGAAGCGGTGAGGGATGGTGGGAGCTCTTCCAGGGATTTGGATGCTCTTGTTAAGGAGCTGGCCCTCCTCCGACCGAGTCACGACGCTTGAGGTGAAATCTCTGTCAAAGCTTCTGGACGTTTTTACCTGTCAAATGCAAATTCTTTGCAAAATCATTTGTATAACCATAACCATTCTTGCAAATGGTTATAATCGAACCCAAAAAGTAGCATTAAATAAATTCCTAAACAAATATAAGTGTGTGAGGACACGAAAATATGATTTTGTATCTTCAACGAGCTCTCTTCTATGGGCTACAATATATGAGTGATGAAAATCTCATGTTTGTCTTGAGGGAAAAAAAAAATCGTACCTAATCTACACGTCACATGTACAGAACTACTAAGCTTCACCATTCCACCATTCGGAGTTGGTTCTCACTGAGAGTGGCTGCCAGACCTACAAACATAAGAGAAGTAATTGAAGAAAAAAAAAAACCGACCAAAGCTTCAGCAACTAGAGTTTATACGATCAAAAAAACAGAGGTGAAACAAACGATCTATTGAGTTGTTTGTAACATGCACCGTCTGGCAAGTAAAATCAGCATAGTTTTTCCTTTTGCAAGTTATTGGCTCACATGGATTACCCTTGAAGCCTGTGTGGTGCCACAAAATTCGGTGGCCTTGCAAAGGGAGATAGCCCTACAAAGCTCGTATCGAATCAATATAATGTAAAATACCTCTCTGCTATTATGCGTCTTCGGTGATGTCCTGGTTGTCCGTGGAAATGGTGGCCATCTCCAGGCACAAGCCAATAAGGATTTTGATTGTAATTTTCCTTGCAATCATCCGGGACAACTTGGTACTTGCGATATTTTGGCTCGGGACACATTTTATTTAGCAGTTTTTGGGATGTTAAATACCATTGAATCAATTACTTAGAAAGGATAACATTATTTTCATTATTTTTTTTTTAAAAAAAAAAAACATTAAATTCATATTTCAAGGGCAAACAAATGTTAATGACAATGTATTTTTAACCTCCACACCACCACGAAAAAGTTCCAAAATATGACACTAATATGCGTGTGCGTATGTATGCATGCCTAATTGAATATATGGTTTTCACTTAGAGAGCCCCTCCTACTAGGATGTGGTGTAAAACTCATTTTTACAGCATTCCATATAAATTTGACACATTATGTAAAAACATCAAATACAATGGAGATAAAAACACAGTATATTTAATTTAAATCAATCCCATGAACTTTTTCATTCATTCTAACTCAACGTCCATCACTCACCTCAGAGCCCTCAACACTAGAGTCTTCAAAATTAACTAAAACAGTGGATCCAATAGTTTTATCAATGGATATTTTGTCAAGAAAAATGAAAATTATTTTGTGCGAATGGTTATATTATTTACCTTCATAAGAGCTTTGTTATAATTATATGAAGGTAAATTATTTTGTGTTTGATAACCGCTGCAGGCTGTGTTAGCTCTTATGAAGCAAAGGAGGTGTTTGATATATGTTTAGTGCTTTTATGAAGGTAAATTATATCAAAAACCTCCTTTGCTTAGGCCCATTTCGATTGACACTCCCTCAGTTTTCAAATTTGCTGTTAAGACCCTAGTGCTACAACTCATTCCAAAGAGACTTCTCTCCATCACACTTTCCGTCTAGTTGGCAAACAGAAAAGCACGTGTCATGAGTCTCACATGCCACGTCACATAATTATTTTTCATTAGAAAAATAATAATATAAATAAAAAAAATAAAAACCAACTCATTTCGTCCACCCTCCTCCCAAACCACCCTACTCTCTCCACCACCTCCTCTGTTGCAGCTGTCGCATAGTTCGACAGCCTCCTTCCCCCTCCTTCCCCTCTTCCCAACTTCCCTTCCCTGCTCCAGCGGCCCGCAAGACAAAAAGTAAGGGGTCACTCAGGGACCATATGTTGACTAAAAAGGGTTCTACAAAGAGAAAAGTTTTATTTAAAGCAAAGTAAGAAACATTTCAAGCTTCAGAGACACAATTAAAACCAAAGAAATTCCAGAGCTATTAAAGACGCAATTTTAAGATATATAAACAGAGAACCTGATCTAATTCAGAGAATGAGGATGCCAAAGCGTGAAGCTGGTTGCTGACATTGAAATGCTGTAGCAAGATTTGAGCTTTTCCTTCACAAGAGTCTTGCGTCTTATCCTTCTCCCCTGAAAGTCCCATCATTCAAACTTAAGAAAAACCAAATGCTTCCTAGAGTCACAACAACTATAGAGAAACAGTTTCTTTTCCATTTTCTGATACAATTAGGCCCAAGTAATATGTGACACCCTACAAAGTTAGAGGGAGGAAATGATTTAGTTTTGGCTCTTGGACCACTGAAATGAAGTTTTTATTTTGTTTCTACTTTTTTCTAATGGAAAGAATATCTGATATAAGAGATTCATAAGGCGTGCTTTCCTGTTTTCCAACTGGACAGAAAGGGTGATGGTAGGGGTCTAGTTTGGAATGAGTGACAACATAATAGGTGTCAAATGGCAAAATTGAAAACTGAGAGGGCATAAATAAAAACAAACCTAAGTATAGAGGTGTATGTACAATTGAACTTTTATGAATATAAAGAGATGTAACAATGACATTTTAGAGGATTAATAACTACTTTCTAATTTAATAGTGTATTCAAAAAAAGTGACTAAAACAAGTATATGCAGGTGGTGTGATGTTATACCTCATGTACTGACTTCTCTATCAGCCATGGAACGGCTCTTTCTAATAGTGAGTTGCATTCAAATCATCATTTCCCATGGATTAATCAGGAAATAACCCAAATTTGATCATCTCAGCAAGTAGTTCAAAAACAGATTCGAGATCACCTTCCCGATGGAAAGCATTAAGCATCACCTCACAAATTTCTTGATCAGGCAAAATTCCATCAGATAACATCATACAGAAAAAATGTTTGGCTTCGTTTATTAGACTCCTTTTGCACAATCTATTGATCACAGCACTGTAATCTCTGATTGAAGTTTTAAACCCCTTCTCCACCATTTGACGAAAGAATATTACTGCCCTACTTACGTCACCCTTTACACAATGTGCCTTAACAATTGTGGTATAAGCAATTTTTGTCAAATTTATCTTTCGATTCACCAGAGAAAGAACTAGCCTGTCAGCATCCATCAGATCACCATGTACGCAAAGACCATTGATGAGGACATTATATGTGACAGGAGTAGGCTGCAGGTTATGCAGTAGCATCTCATTATGTAACTGGCAAGCTTTGGTCGTGTCACTAGCTTTGCAGAAACATTGGATGATAGTATTATATGTAATCTGATCTGGAGTCAGACCCTTAGCATGCATATCCTCAAGTAACTGGACAGATTCTCGCAACTTCCATTGTTTGCATAGTCCTTTAATAACTACAGTGTACGTGATATGAGTAGGCATTACAGCTTTTGCTTCCATCTCCCGAAGCAATTCAAGCATTCCTTGCATATCTCCTACTTCACAGTATGCATTCATAAGAGTGGTATAAGTTACCGCACTTGGAACCAATCGATGCAGCTTGATGGTATCCAAGAGACTTCGAGCCTCACCTAATTTATTGTTTTTGCAGAATCCATGAATAAGAGTATTGAAAGTAACAATACTAGGGGTAATCTCTTTTTCGGTTAATTGTCTGTATAACTGTACAGCTTCCACAATTTTACCAAGTTTGACATACCCATCCAACATAATATTATACAGAACTATATCCTCCACTGAGTCGCTAGCTATCAAATTATCAAAATACTTCCTTGCCTCTAATATATTTCCTGTCTTACACAGACCTAACAACATGGAACCATGTGTAAAATAATTTGGAAAGATTCTCCTCGAGCACATTTCCTCAAATAGTTGGATAGCCCTCTGGACTTCTCCTTTCTTGCAGAGGCCATGAATGAGGATAGAATATGTTATAGTATCTGGTTTCAATCCTACAGCTTCCATTTCATAAAACAATTTCAATGCTTCTTCAGCCCGTGCACTTTTACACAAACTGCTGAGCAATACACTGTATGAGATTATGCTCAAGTGAAAACCTCGAGAAAGCATCTCTTCCCGCAACTTAAGGCCTTCATCAATATTGCCTATCTGGCAATGCCCACATATCAGTATTGTATATGTAAGATCTGGATTAACCCCTTTAAGCAACATGTCTTGAATGACCTTCCAAGCCCCACTCATGAAACCAAGTAGACGAAACCCTTTAGCAAGAATTCTGTAGGTTACAGTATCAGCCTCTACACCATGGTTCTCCATGTCATTTTTGAACTCCAAGGCTTCTTCCATGGAACCTGCTATACATAGCCCATGAATAAGAATATTATAACTGTATGAATCAGGTACTAGTCCACACTTGAGCATCATACAAAAAAATGACTTTGCAACATCTACAAAACCCAATTTACAGAACCTCGATATGATGGTATTGAATGAAACAATGGAAAGTCCAGCATCCTTCCCTTCAGCATTTTGTAGGAAGGAGACTGCATCATGTAGCCTGGATTGCTCGCATAGACCATCTATAAGTATGGAATGAGTGTACTCATTCTGAGGAGTTCCGGTAACTTTGATTTCATTATGAACATCCCACATGGTTTCAGTGTGCCTCAAATTGTACAACAGACCGTTATATGTTTGTATTGATGCATGCAAGTTCAGATCTTTCATCTTGGCAAGAACGAAGAGGGCATCTTCAACCATTCCATATCTCGAATAAGTAAAACCCAATATATCCCATACCAAAATATTTGAATCCCAGACCCTGAAGTTATTCAAGAGCAGCTCACAAAGTGAAGGTGCAGAACCAGAGCCTACCAGAAATTAAAAGATATTTATAAAGAAAAAATTCAGACCAATCTCAATGTAACTAATTTAGGTGGGTGATCATCTTAAATAAAAATCCTATGTCAAAGCAATAAATTGAAGACATTGAATTGAGGAAAAACCAATAAAGTTTTCAGCTATAAGAAACAGAAAATTTCAAAAATTTCCTCTGCTCCGCTCCACCCAGCGCAGTACAAATTATAAATTGGTTGATTTTTTTTTTTTTGAATTTATACAAACCTAAACGTTACAGTAAGGGTTCAAGCTTTCAACTCAAGTTCCTTTCCCACAATTCATAGCTACCAAAAGATCCTTTTTTCCTAAAAGAAACAATGGAAAGCCATACCTTCCTCTTCCACCATTTGCTTTATGACCAACTGCAACTCCTTGAACCGTCTTTCCCCTGCCAAAACATGCGAAACAACAAACCACGAAACCCTCGAGTGCCGAAACCGATACCAATCCTTCAACAAATGGAAGAAACCCACCGCAAACTCCGGGCTCTCGACCCTCAAAACATCGATAATCTGATCCACCTGAGGCCAATCCAGCGTCAAAACCACGGTACGAAAATAATCCCCGCCGAGAAACCTACTCAAGCCGAAACTCCTCAACCCGGAGAGAATTTCTCGGACGGTGTCTGTAGGGTTTGGGACAGCAGAGGGAGTGGTGGGCTCGTCGTAGAGCTTTGCTGTGGAGACCGAGGATTTGGTGAAGAAGAGGGAAGAGAGGGGGGCGAAAATTCGGGACCTTGCTGGGAAATGGAGGGGGTTCTTCCATTGATGGAAGTGTTTGAGCATGGACTGGGGGCTAGGGTTTTAGGAGAAGCAGTCGTTCACTTTTCTGTTTGTTTCTCGGGAAAATTTCGGGAATTGAGAGGTGGAGAGGAATAGAGGGGTTTGGAATTTGAGGAATAGTGTGAGGGTTTTGGGTGGGTGGGGGTGGGGGAGAGATTAGGGTTTTAGAGAGCCGTTGGTTTCGCGGCAATTTTGAAGGCTAGAGAGAGAGAGAGAGAGAGGAGAGAGTTTTCGGGGTTAGGCTAATTTGGGGCCGATTAAGTCAAAGACGGTGTCGTTTTAATCTACGATTGTTTTATTCACAGTACTTGCAAAATACAAACATAGAAATATTTTGCCTTTCTATTTTTTTTATTTTTCTAATATTTTTTAGATGATATATTTTGAAGTAAACTCATTAATTATCAACAAGTCAGAACAGTACCAGCTGATTGATTGATCAAGAGAGCTAGCTAGAATTAAAAGAATTATAACATTGAGTGTGGTTTGGTTTACATTGCGCATTACAATTGAGCAATGTGACCTATTTACAGGGAGATTATGGTAGGTGAGGCGAACTAAAAAAAGTTGTAGGAAACTTAGGACACGTCTACAATAAAACCAACACTTACTCTTTAAAAATTCTTTTGAGATAAACGATTAAACGGTAATTCAACATAGCATCAAAACAGTAATCTTAAACATATGCTTTAAATATTTCACGTGGGTTCCGTGCCGTGCCGTAGCTTAATGGTTAGAAAGGGAGTTTAGTAAAGAAATAAGACACAACACCTTAAACATTTGACACAATGATGGATGGCATATCTCTGTCTTGCAGGCAACAGGTATGCCTCAAACCTTGAGGACAAAAGAGTAGGAGTTAAGAATAAAGCGGACCCATTACACTTGCCATGAGACAAACACAGCAACTAAAGGAAAAAGAGATATGATTAGGGTTTCCTCTAAGTGGTGGGGGAGTGCCATTCTCATTTCTCACCCTCTTTACTTACTAAAAAAGGGGGTTTTCAGCTGGGATTTCTCTGTCTTTCTGCGGAAAAAGAAACATCTTAGTGATAATTAGAGAGAGCATATAATTATTGAGTTCTATATTCAACCAACCCTTTTCAAATTACTCTGCTTTGGTCCGTACCCAAATGGGAATCTCAATCTCTCATGGTGGTAAAAAGCTTAAATTAGTCGCCATGAATCACCAATGTACTTTTAATTACTATTACTCTGCCTTTCTAGAAATTCAATAGTTCTTCTTATCTTTTTACTTTTTCTACTGTGTCTTCTCTCCATTTACCACTCATGAGCTTGGGGGATATTGTTTAGAGCATGCAAAGTCCGGGAATATTCTCCTACAATTGTGATAGATGTAAGCTACTTAATTGAATTCACATGATAGGATAAGCCCTAAGGAGAAAAAGGAGATCTTTTATGTCATCAAAAGTGTATAAATGATTTCATTAGGTTAAAATCACCACTTTGATAAAAAATAATAATAATAAAAAAAATGATGAATTCAATCGTTTAGTTAATTTTCTAAAACTCATTTCCTCACCAATGAGCTTAAACTTCAACTAATGTTATTTTGTAGTCTTCTATTCTTCTTCCATCCAACATTTTTTTAAAATCAGTCATTGAATCTGTAAGATCTACACCTTCACCCATGTGGATCGTAATGACCGACTCTTAAAAAAATTAGATGAAAGAAGGACTGAAGAATACAAAATGAACTTTCACTTAAACGCCTCCTCAATAAGTAAAATCGAACACGTATAATACGACTTTAACTAAAATGAGGGAATAAATTAGCCTTATTATCAAGTTATGATATTTGTATAACATTACACTAGTACTAAATAACATTACTCATTAGTCAATTAGTTCCCATCTTTACGTTAGATAGATTGCTCTCTCTTTCTTCTTTTTTCTTTTTGTTTCTTTTTTAGTATTGGAAAGAAAAGGAACTAAAAGATCCTTCAATTGATATTCTATAAATAAACCAGATGGGACCATATACTTTTGTAGTATCTTTTTCAAGAGATTAACCATCAATTAATATGTATATATACTCATATATATATAAATATATAGATTTTGCTTAAAAACTAAGTAGCAAGTATTCATCCATAATTGTGAAGCTCACATTTCACCAACCAACGTAAAAGTAGTGCTTGTCTTGACACCATCTCTTTTTAAAACCCCCTGATCATGATCAGATTTTATGCATCTCAACCCACCTTTACATCTACCCCAATTAAAACAAGAAAACAAAAAACTTCCTTATCTTCTCCAGCATGTCTAGAGCAAATGTGAGAAGACATGTTCTGGAGAAGAACAAAATCTTGAAAGAAAAAGAGAAGCCATCACACAACATTCTATCTAAACACCTTAAGAGAATTTACCCAATTGGGCTTCAGAGAAGCAGTTCATCATTATCCTTATCATCTGTATCTTTGTCTTTGTCACAGAACTCAGTCGACTCTTCTGTTACTGATTCTACCATCCCACTGGATCAGAAGATTTCTTTAGCATTACGACTAATTGCACCACCTGAAAGAAGAGAATCCCCAGTGGATAAAAACCTGCAACCGGCTGAAAGAAGAGAAGCCCCTCTTGATAAAAACGTGCAACAGCTAAGTCAGGATACTTGTTCTGGGGAATTGATCAGCAGGTGTAACTGGATTACAAAGAACAGTGGTAAGTTTTGGTCTTGTAATTTATCTATATATATGTGTGTGTGTGTGTGAGAGAGAGAGTGGAGACGTTAGATCTCAAGGATAAACAATTTTTTAGGGTCACGACTGCAGGTGAAGTTAAAGCTCGAGTTTTTACCCTATAAACACTTTGCACGGTGTTTCCCAAGATCCATAATACCCCAGTTATGTAAATATATATATCTGGACTCAACTTATTGCATATGCAGGGATCTGCAATAGGAAACCACATACTTACATTGCAATCCCTGTAGATTAAATGGGATGTGATAAACAAGTTTAGTTCTATGTGAGTTTTTATCATGCCTAAAATGGCGGCTGTTTTGTTACTGCAACAATGATATAAAAAATATGTAACAATGGCAAAAAAGGTACCATCTGTCCTGTCATGGGATGGAATGGCTATTCGAAGGTAAGTTCTCAATCAATTTCCGCCCACTGTACTAATAATGGTATGATACAGAAATTCAACGAAATTCTACATATATAGAAACTGATGTGATGTTGTATCTCTGTATATATATATATACAGATAAAGGTTATGTAGCGTTTCATGATGAGTGCTGGGGAGTTCCAGTTTACGATGACAAGTAAGTCCTTTGTAATTTTTAATCAAAGTCTGCAGCTAATTTACAGAGTGATCATATGCCAACCTTTACGTTGTAAATTACATATGAACAGCCAATTGTTTGAGCTGCTTGCACTCTCTGGTATGTTGATGGACTACAACTGGACTGAAATCCTGAAAAGAAGGGAACTATTCAGGTAACAGTGTTTATTTATGCTGGCCTGTCTGTTTGATTAATTATTTTCTATATATTTTTCACCCATTCTCTTCTTTATTTAGATGTTTAAATTCATTCATTTTTATCAGTTTTAGGTTTTAGATTAAGTGGTGATAGCATAATATGAGACCAAAAGTGCTGATCTACTTTAAACATCAGATTAAGTTTTTAAGATATATGGTGATTTAAAAACCATATTTACGTACTTTTTACCTTTTTTTCTTATAAATAGAGACACATTTTTATATTATAGATCACAGTTATAAATTCAAACCCTAACTGTCTTCATAGATCCCAGTTATATATTCAAGCCCTAACTGTCTTCATCAATCTTCCTCTTTTTCTCTCTTCTGTATATCCTATTATATTTTTCTACAGTGCCATGCATCTCTACTAACTAAATGTACAATCTTACAACAACTCGTTTTACTAATATTAAATAGCTAGCTAGCCTAGTTGTTAGAGCAATATTCATGTGGTTGAAGGGTTGAATAGCTTATATATGTAAATATATATATTTGGGTTTGTATTTATAACATAGAGAAGCTTTTGCTGGATTCGACCCAAATATTGTGGCCAAAATGGGGGAGAAAGAGATTACAGACATAGCATCAGACAAAGCAATAATGTTAGCAGAGAGCAGAGTAAGGAGTATAGTAGACAATGCCAAATGCATATTGAAGGCAAGTTTTCTCACTTTCTGTCACATGCAATGAATTGAATAGGGTTGCTCATTGTACTTAATTTTCTCAACTTAAATGTGTAGATTGTGAGGGGATTTGGATCGTTTGGTAGCTACATGTGGGGTTATGTGAACCACAAACCAGTGATCAACAGGTACAGATACCCAAGAAATGTTCCTCTGAGGACTCCAAAAGCAGAAGCCATTAGCAGGGATTTGCTAAAGCATGGATTCCGGCTGGTGGGGCCTGTGATTGTGTATTCCTTTATGCAAGCTGCTGGTTTGACAATCGATCATCTTGTTGATTGTTATAGGTACACTGAATGTGTAGGCCTTGCTGAAAGACCTTGGAGGCACATCTAATTAACATGCATTCATTATTTCATATCTATTTGTACTAATTAAATTCTGGCCAATATTTATATATTTTTATACATATAATATATATATGTATAGTTGGTGGGCTTCAATAAGAAGTATTTGCTCTAGCTAGCTATGATCATCACGTTAAAGTTATGCATGAAAGGGAAATGAGGACCAAAATTGGATGTTGAGATGTATCCTTTTGTGGGGTTTTGTTCTGCTACCTTTACTTGCCTAAGAATCGTTCCATTTACATATGCAACTTTATTTGACATCAATCAATAGCTTTTCTGCTTTCCATACGCTCCAAAACTACTTGCCAAACCCCAAACACAATCATGTAGACGATCGAGTAGGTTCACACATGAAGCCTCGATTAGTGGGCCAATTGTATTAAGACTAATTTATTATGACTATTAAACCAATGATCTAATAACTAAACAACAAGAGATCTATAGTGGCAAATTATGAGTGGTTATAATTTTTCTAAACCATAAAGGGTACTCTAGTCTAAGGAAAAAGAAAAACAAGCAGCAATATGTCATTTGCTATTATCTTTGTTGTCATGTTTTCTTCTTCTTCTTTTTGTTAGTATAAAGGCTGTAGTTGAAGCTTGCCAGCGATTTAGGCTGGAGTGCAGTTAAGAGTACTACAATTCTTTTACAAATTGAGGTGAAACTCCATAATTTGGAAAATAATGAAACAAGTTGTCGGTTTAATTAATTATTAGTTGACGTGCAAACCATAAAGTACTCTTAATCATTTCACTAATCATAAACTGTAACATCAATTTATAAATGACTCAAAATAAAAACTGTTATATCCAAATATTTTGCTTCATAGGCTTGTAGCTCCAAAATGTAAGGTAGAAGCCCAAAGTTTTTCCAAATAAAAGTCCATTGGAGATTCTAATTGAGTTACTTAGGTGATTCCCCATCAGAATTAGAAGTTGTAGCCCAAGTTCACGAGTCCAAATAGGCCCATATATATGGTACTTATGGCACCTACTTTATCATAACCCAATCATGGGCTACAAGCTGCATCAAGAAATCTGTAAATCAACTATATGTTGTTAATTTATGAACAACTTCCAAATGGTGGTTCAAGGACTTCTCCTGCCTCAAGATGTTGGGAATGGAAACTTTCACCAGCCATAAACAAACTTTAAATGCTAATTTCGTTCCTGATTATGGCTATACCACTGAAAGCCTTTCAAAATAATGGATATCGTATTTGTCAGTAAGATATGCCATTGCAAAATAATGGTAATTGGCGCAGGCTACGAAGACCACCTTTGACTAACTTTACTTTGTTTGGTTGCACGGCTCGAAAACACTTAGCTTGTGGTGACCGCACAACCACTTGTCTCTTTTTTTATTATTATTTTTTTTTTATGATGATGAAAAATTGGTTTGATGTGTCAATGAGGTAGTAATTCAATATAACATGTGTCTGATGTAAATTAACTAGCGAAGACCACCTTCGACTAAATTTACTTTGTTTGGTTGCACAGCTCGAAAACACTTAGCTTGTGGTGACTGCACAACCACTTGCCTTTTTTTCATTTTTTCTTTTTTAAAATTTTTTTTTTTATGATGACAAATTGGTTTGATGTGTCAATGAGGTACTAATTCAATATAACATGTGTCCGATGTAAATTAACGGGCATAAACACGTCTCTTTTTTTTTTTTTTTTTTGGATATGATAGGGCATGACCACATGTCACTAGCAACGTTTTAAAATTTAATAGAAGAGAGATGGAATAAGCTACTTAATAATGATGTGAATCTTAAAAAGGGGATTTGATAAAAAGGTAAAATCTCAAAAACTAGGTACAATAACATTTTTCCCTAAAAGTAAAAGAGTCCTGAGATGAAAACTGTTTATTTATATTCCAATTTCACCAAGTAAAAACTCAACCTCAGCAGACATGGTAAGATGTTTAATCAGTTTAGAGTCAAAATTAAAAAATCTTTACCAAACTTCATTATTTTTGCTTCAAGATGTTATGAAGGAACAGACAAAGGGACAAATCTGAGTCCCCACCTTTGTCTGTCCATGCTCCTCCATTGATGCATCAATATATCTTGCATTACAAACCTACAAAGACATTCATGAACCCCCACACCTCAGAGACAAGTTGCAGTATAAAACAAAACAATTCAAATCAAAGATAAGGCAGCCACGTCCACCTCACTCACTGTGCTGCAGACTAATATATATTATATATATATATATACTCTCTGCCAATACAATATTCTCTTTAATTCCTTCATGTTAACTCTAGTCAAATTAAGCACCTATTCGTACACCTAAAATATAGGGAATTTTTCAGCTCGCAAAGAAAAGTTAGATGGAAACCTTCAACAAACCTCTCGAGTCTATCCTCAACGTAGATAACTTCGACTGCTACCGTAAGTATGAAGTTTGTTGTTGCAGTCGCCAGTCACAGACAGATAGATAGCCCCCCACCACTGAAAGCTACCCTTGCCACCCATCTTTAAGCAAGCTTCTTTGATATATATGCTTGTAACAAATGGGCTCCTAGATTCTGAAACACACTCAAGTTCCCCCTTTTTAGCAGAATCCTTAGCTATTACTCCTTTATTCTTAATTCATTATTAGGAGTCGGCATCCCAGACAAAAACATCAGCAAATTTCCAACACTCATTTGCCAAATATAGCAAAACCCAAGAAGCTTCTGATATCAAAAGCACAAACTGCAGGAAATCCGCTGGATATCTACAAGAAAAACAAACTAAAAAGAAAAACTCGTACGTGAGCATAGACGGACCCCGCCAAGTGGTTGAGGGGCCAGCCCTTGAAATTATATCGGTCCGATGCTTCGTGGGACCGGAAAAATATGGTAGTGTTCCTCTGTTCAAGTGTTCTGTATAGGTTGCTAATATCTTTCTTGCCTCGTATGTCAGCATTGAGAAAGGCTGTTTCTATTCCTTCTCCTGGGTTGTTAATTTGAACAAAGCATTAAAGCATGACATAAACAAGACTTGCGTCTTTTTCATTACCGACTAAAAAATACATCCGACTCTTACAAAAAAAAAAAAAAAAAAAAAAAAATACATCCGACAAAATTTAGACGGCGGCGGTGGGCAGGCGGGCGCTGCTTGTTTTTGTGGAATTCATTTCTTTGCTAGTGATTATGATAAGCACTTGAGTTTGGATACAAGACATCACTATAAGCAATCGATTACATACATTTTTTATAGATTAACAAATTTATTTATTTATTTTCCCTTTGTTTCACTCATTGCAATCCAGTTAATGATAAGATAGGCCTCCACCAAGGAAGAAAAACTTGAACATCTTAACCAATAAACAAGCAAAATCCATTATGAGATGAGATCCCACTTCCCTGGGAAATAATTACAGGCACTTGCAGTCTTTCTGCACGCTGAAGTTGAAGGTGAAATTGACTACTAATTTCATTCCACAAGAAAAAGTAAGAAAGCAAACTTGACCGGACCCATTCTCCATCATGTGATTGTTAATCCAGTGTTTATCCACCAAAGCTCCAGGATAAAGATACAAGCCAAGACAAATAGAGGGAAAACAATAGTGAAACACCATTTCTCTGATAAGTCGAAGAAACACAGAAGACTATATTCACATCATTTTCATTTTTGGAATGGCATTCTACAAATTATTTATAAAACAAGTCCATATGGAGTGGAAGGAAAAATAAATTAAAAAGAAAAAAAGAAAAAAAGTAAAAGAAACGAAACAAAGGAATACACCAAATTCTACCCAGCTCACAAGTTGGTTGTTACCAAAAATATTTACAGCAACCACTAATACCGTTGCTCCCAACTAGAAACACTGCCTGCAAGAAAACCCATAAACCAAACCTATCCTAACAAATCCTTCACCCCCACAACTACAAGCCTACAAAGTCTTATTATTCTTTCCTCTCGGTCAAGCAACTACAGGAATCTCGATCTCAAAACTGGCACGAAGTACCAAGCCTCTGCCTCTGCCTCTGACCTATGGTCACAGACTTCCGTTTCTCAAAAGCTGGGTCCAGCAGCTCTTGAAACTTCTCCAGAAATATTGTCCACTCATCATCACTCATGTCTGCCAGCTTCACGAAGCTCATGCCTGCAGGAAGCTGCTCATTTGCGCTCCTGTGTGCAGACGATGTACTGGATAAGTAGCCATTTTCAAGTTTTGATCCAGCATGTTTCTGGAGCTTTAGATTCTTCTCGCCTAAAACGGTATACTTCAACGACATGGAAAGCTTTGACATGGTTGGGATCTTTTCAGGAGCTGGCAGAGTTGCAATTCCCTCTTGCTCTTCTTCTCCTTCACTTTCCTCATCCTCCTCCTTGATGCTTTCCTCTAGTGTAGATAGTGAACGGCGGCCATAACCACCCACCATTCCAGTTTGGAAAGGTGCTCTTGTCATATAATCATCTAGTGCGATCCTTGGGCTAAACTCTGGCTCCAGTTCCTCACAGTCTAGATAAAATTGGAAATCCTCAGTTATAGAATCAGCTTTAGGGGATAACACCTCATCTGCTAGGGTCCTCCTTGCCTCCATGCACACAACCTCGAGTTCACTGGGTTCCTCCTCACCGCGGCGGAATTCCCTACTCATCATCTCACCAATTTCAGCAAGGCAGAGACCAAAAGCAGCAGCCTCCTTGAGGAAAATGGTGCAGAGAACCAAGACTCGGAGACAAGCCTCTCGAATCATGGGAAGTTCCATACGCAGCATCTCACATTCCCGAACTGGGTCAAGATTTTTTATGTACTCAAGCTCATCCTCTGAAAATGGAATTGAAGCCTGAGGCCAATGAATCCACTCAAAATATGGATCCTCCAAAGTTTCTGGCAGGCAAAGGCCGTGATCAATAGGAATGAGCTCCACCTGACCAAACCTCCCAACACCATCAAGTTTTCTAACTAAAAGGTTTCCCGCATGCCTGTCTGTGTTAAAAATCCTAATGTCTAAGATCCCAATACGATGCACAGCCGAAACTGGGAAACTGGAGGTCCCATGATCACTGGCATCAAAATCATGAGGGATGAACTGTTGGAAAGATGCAATCTTGCTTACCAGCTTTTTCTTGTGAGGCTTATTCCCATTCACCCCATCATTGACATTGAAGATTGAGTGAGTGATCTTCACAAGGGCGGTGGGAGGCACATTTGCAAAGTGTTCAAAGTCAAGAAGGTAAGCCGCAACTTCTCTGAAACCCGTCTCCCCAACCCGCACCGAACGCTTCAAACCTGGTTGCCCAAGAGCTTTGCCAACAAAGCCTTTTGGGTTGTTTGGCGCAAAAGGTTCTTCATCTGTAGGCTTCACAATTGCAACACTCTCACCTCTGCTATTCCTAAAATAGTATGCACCGCCAAGTCCACCATGAACAAGAACAGGATCAACACCTATCTTAATTGCCTTCACAATGTCCTTGACCAGTGGTTTCATTTTAGTAAAGCGATTTGACCGGCCTAATACCTCAATGGGACTGCTCTGATCTCTCTGCTGGATATCCCTCCCAGTGGGAGACAGGCAAGGGGTTGACGAGCTTCTATGCATAAGATTCCGTGTAAGAAGAAGAGGGCAATCATTTCGTACGGCACTAAGATCATTCTTCAACACCATATCCCCAAAAGTGAGTGAGCTCTCCTCGGTCGGGACATTAAGGGCAAGCTGCAACCTCCTCTTCACGGTATGGGCATTGTCACAGCGATCTAATTCCATCCCCAAAACACACCCAGTTTCAGTTTGCACAAAAACCCGTCTCCTCCCAGCAGGCTGTTGTTTCCCATCCATTCTCCTGTTCCCATGGCACTCCCCAAGCGGACTCTTAAAGATTGCCACTGCCATCTGGGTCTGAACAGGACTGTCCAATTCACGAGACATTAACGCAGCCGGCAACAGAGGTGGCAGTGGAAGAGATCTCCTTCCCTCCCAAGAAGACACCCAACTCCAAAGCCGACCGCGATCGTTCGAGAGCAGAGCAAGTCTCCCCAACAATCATCAATCAACAAACTCAAATTCAAATCCCACCCAAGATTCTCTAAGAACCAAAACACAAAACAAAGGGAGAAACGAGATGTAGCTCGATGCTAGCTACATCCAGGGAGCCATTGCGCCCAAATAATGCGAGAATCTGCAAAAGCGATTACAACTGATTCAAAAATAAATTCTAACGGTATCAAATAGCACATAAATGGCCAAGTCACAGTAAGAATCTGAGTCTAAATTAGCAATTCACTTAATTTGGACTAAGATCAACAAAACTCTTGACCCATTTCCAAAAAAAAAAAAAAATCGAAAATGAACCGATGCGCGCTACTGGTTTTAAATAAGGCAGGTCTGAAATCTTCGCCAATCTAAAGAACCGTTCAGATCTCGGAACCGCAAATACATGCAGAACCTCTATCGACTGTCGCACAAGAACCTCCGAGCATTTACTTGATTAAAATTGTCTTATCTCCAAAACAAATCCTCTATTACTTGAACAACCACCAAGTGCAGAAAACGTAAGGAAACTGCAAAAACTGGACACTAAAGCGGATATTTCGATAAAATCGTCGAAGCTACGTTTGGTCACGGAGAGAAATGTAAGAAAAGGGAATGTCTCAGGTGGCCCCAAAATACAGCTTTTGACGACATTATTTCGATACCATCAGAACATATGGATATCTTCAGAATCAAATTGGGGGAAACATTGTGGGAAAATTTCTGTTAACGTTGTTGAGACCTCCGAAACCCTGAATAGAGAAAAGAAATGTTGGAGAGACTTACCAGAATGAGAGATCTGAGCGACGCCGGCCTTTAGAGGACCTTTCAATTTGACGAAGAACCCAAACGGGGCTAAAGTGCCGAGTCAGAGGAATCAGAAGGGTGGTTCAAGGGCAAGGAATCGGTCCCAGTTGACTCGGGGGTCGGGAGAATTATAGCCCTCCAATCCACAAGCCCTTTGTCTCTGTTCCTGTCTTTGTTCTACTGCTCTCTCTCTCTGCGCTTTCTGTGTGACTCGCCCTCTGCTTGTTCTTTAACTCAGCGCGTAAAGCCCGGTTAAAAAACTAACCCTGGTTAGAAACCTGACTCCTCACTCTCTCTCTCTCTTTCTTGCTCTCTGGTTTATGCCTAGGTTGTGATTCGACGAAGGCTCTAGAACACGTATCCGGGGCCGCTGGATCTGGAAGCGGTGAGTAAATCTGGGACGTGAGATGGGTTTAAATGTGGGGATTGTGTGGGGTGAGGGGAGAGAGGGATGGGTTGGGGACGTGGAGATAAAGGATTGGACAATGACGTGGCGGGTCACCGTCGGGTGTGTTTGCAATTTCTTTGCCGATCCGATAGTCGACTAATTTATTAGAATACCGCATTCACCCCTCACTCAGGTCCGTAAAATGTGTTAAAATTTTTTCTAGTTTATTTGAGCAGAATAATATCATATTATTTAATTAGTTAATTCATAAAAAAAATGAGGGATGAAAATATATTTTTAATATAATTAATTAGATATTATTTAATTTAAATAAATTTGAGAGAATTTATGTTCCACGTCGAATGGCTTAATAGGTATTTTTAAAAAATCGCAGTTTTTTATTTTGGAAAAAAACAATTTTCATCAAAAAGTATACACTAAAAATATAGCATTTAAAAAAAAAATAAAAAATCTAAAGGTTATGAACCCATATCATGTCAGTGTACTGTAACTATGGTGTGAAGTATAGCATTATATTTTTTCTTTTTTGGTCTAATGTGAGAGGGATGCCGAAGTTCTTTCAGGTGATTAATGATCGTAGGGTTCGAATTCAATGGGTGGCGTGGTGAGGGAAAGTTCAGTACCAGGTGATTATTGCTGCCGTTTCGATCTATCAGGGAAGAAGGATCTGACGGTTCACAACGCATTGGAAGGAAATGGCAAAAGATCCTGTGTTTCCCTAAAGAATGGAATCATTGTCAGGGAGTGGGAGTGCACGTTATCGTTAGGCAGCAGCAGACAGTGGTGGAAAGTGCGAGTTCGTGATTTAGATGGGTCCATGATAGCATGAATTGACATATTTGTACCCTCCATGTTGATGATTCAGAATAAGTTAATTATATTATAGAAATTATCAGGAAAAAATGTGATATTTAATTATTTAGGAAGATATGAGTTTATTCAACCAATGCTGGGTGCTTTCTTAGTTTCTTTACTTATGGGGTTTTGAGAAAGTCACTCAGCCACTCGAGTACACTGCTTTATATATGGATTTCTTTGTCTATGCTTTTTTAGCCAATAAAATCAAATGCTGCTTTCCTTGCTAATAAGATGAAAGAATCCCAATTTAATATGAATTAGGATTTTAGTTATATTAGAATAGTATTTTTATTTCTTCAAAGAGTAAAAAGATAAAAATATTTCTGTAATATAACTAATCGGATATTATCCAATTCAAATGAATATGGAAGATAATCGAGTAATTCTAAAAGGTCTACTTGTGTCCTATTAGAATAATGTGGCTATTAAAATCACTCTTTGATCAAAATTCAATAATGATTAATCACAAGTTTAATGATGATTTTAATAATCACATCACTCTCCCTATAACACAAATAGTCACATCTTTTTACCGTTAAATTTATGTTTATTTTAAAAGTCACATTAATTTTTTAAAAAATAAAAATAAAAATAAAAAGATGTCTATGCGAGTAAAGGTGGGGTTTTCTAATGACCCTCCCCTACCCTTGTTGAGGAGGCTTGCAGAGGATCCCTACCCTTACAAGGGTTTGTGGGGTCCCTAGCAATCCATCCCAAAGGCAAGATAGGGCGGGTCACATGGAACTCTCCAACCCTTTAATCCACCTGTACAAAGTGGAAGGAGTCCCACAATCATCCTGCAAAGATGGGGCAATCCCACCATGAACCACCCGCAGAGTGGGGGTTCACTTCTTCCTTGACCCACTCTAGCACGGGACAAGGCAGGTCGTAGGGAACAACCCTATTCATGTGACCACCTCTACAAGGTTGGGGTCTCTTGCAAACCATGTATTAAAGAGTGATCACCACCTATAGTGGAGATTCTCTTCATTGCCACATTTTTTTCTCATTTTGCACAAGAAGAGGGAATTTTCTCATTTTGCATAAGAAGAGGGAAGAAATTCAAACTAATGACTTTCGTTTCATTAGACGTGGTCTTAGCTGATTGAACTATCTCTTTTTAAAATGGTACGTTAATATGATAAGAATGTGCACATAACAACATTTTATGGGCCCGATTTTACTTTTACCTAACTTTTTATACACGTGGTAAAAATTTTGTTAATTTTTTGATTATGGAAAGATCATTTTAACAAATGTAAAAAACACATAGGACCGATCGAAGTTGTGACTTTTGAAATCCAAAAGAGATATTTGATAAGATGATAAACCACATGAATTTAATTTATATTTAAGTTGATTGTTACATAATAAACATTGGAGATGAGAAGAGTTACTTTATTGTATAATTTTAATAATAAAAAAGAAAAAGGTGAACACTCAAGTATTGTTGATAAGAGATATTTTAGTAAAATCCATTTAAATATTTGCCCTTCGAATAGAAGCAATATAATATTGGTTGGTCAAATTTACCGTCATTTTGCACGATTAAAGAAGTCGTTACGTGCACGTCGGCACATGGGACGTGCGTCCATTGACGGGGCGTTATCAATTTTCTGGTCTCTCAGGAGCCCGTCACAAACATTAAAGCATTAGATATCACACGTAAGAAGAAGAAGTACTTTTATTTTAAAGATAATCAACTTGACACGAGAAAATCCAACCGTGAATAATGATTCAATGGCTACGATCAGTTAGCGAGGTTTATCGTGAGAGTAGAGAACCCGATCCCACCGTCCGGTCACAGATCCCACTGTATCGTACAGTCAACAAAGCCGGAGACTGGTGCGTACTGCATTTGATGGTAACTCGTGGGTCATGACTGTATTATCTGATCTGTCGGTATTATCCTGCCACGTGTTCCTGTCACTATTTGATTAACTTTTACGAACCAACCTGTAATACGTACGTATTGGGAAATTTCTCCGAGCCCCTCGCCCTCGGCCCTTGGTTTGGAATAGATAAAACCAAACGTACAAATAATTTTTGTGTTGCTCCAAAACTCTTCACTGAATCATAATGCATTGAACGAAATGCGAATCAAGCGACAACAAACCTTATCCTCTTCCTTGTTTTACGATGTTGATGTACCAGTAGGATTAATTAAGATAAGTATTATTTTAAAAAAAAATTACTTAAAATTATAAACTCTAGAATAATATTATATACTAATTTTAAAAAATGTGTGTTTGTTTTCAAGTATTATATTAGTGGAATCTAAGATCTATTCAGTTAGTGGAAAATTGGATTTAAATGTTTTGTCGATTATTAGAAGTTTATTAGCTAGGTTGATGAACTAGATATATGCAAAGTTATGGCCTTTTTTTCAGCAATAATAAAAGATTACACTGTACTGCAGTTTCCTAGATGCATGACATGGTATGGAGTCCTCTAATTTCTTACTTTTATATTTATTCATGTTTTCTAGATGCTATAATATTTGGTATTATTTTATTATGTTGACTTATATATTTTAGAGTTTCTTATTTATCACTCATAATCTCTTTATATATAGAGGTCTCTGTAATGATATTATCAATAAAAAAGATGTAGTCTATTATATGCTTTCGCTGTCTCTCTCTTGTCTCTCTCTTATTCTTCCGCTCTCCAATAGATTCACAATATATTTAACACTAGAATATAAAGACTATGGTTAATTAATCTAACCCCATTAATCCTAGTTTTCTTTTGACTGGCAAGACCTGAGAAAACCCAAAATGCATGCAGTGTGATAGCGACCAGATGCATGCATTGTATTTTGTAAGCGCATACAAATCACAACGGACAAAACTCAAAGGGATGGAGCAAAGTTATTTCTGTACGGAACAGACAAATTTGTAATATGATTCGCTAAAAAAAAAGCAATCTTCAAACGGAATTATTCTGTGGGCGGGCGGTGGTGGAGGCGCACATGGATTCTCCTCTACTGGTCAAGTAGTGGTGAGCCTGCTGTTTTAATTTAATACCACTCTTTCTGGGCGGTGTTTAAATATGCAGTTTTCGTGTATATATATATATATCCACCATGACTAGGGTTAGAAGAAGGTTAGGTTTCCTGATCAATAACGATAACAACGGTTCCAAATATTGTGGTGGGGTTTAATATATATTAATGTTGCTGTGATTCTAAGGAAGCTGCAGTACTATGAACATTATCAATGTCTGCTTTTTCAACGTACGTGAAGAGGGCCTAGTTATTTTGATTTGTAAGTTTTTTACGACCTGCTGCTCTGCCCTAGAAGTGCTGTACCCAAGAAAGAACACAAAGATTCCACATGTTCAACTTTCATTGGCTGCCGCAGACACTGTTGTCTATATTTGACCAAATTTTAGATGATTCAAAATTTATTGGGATAAAAGAGATTTTATATGAACCTCTCACATTACAATTACACAATTATAATGTGATAACAATAATAAATTATTGGAAATCTCAATCTTCCACTCACCCACACACCCTATTGTTTGCCTTGATTTGCGGCCTTTTGACCGTCATGTACTATTGTAGATGAGTCATTTTCAATAGATAAACCCTCTATGAATTCGAAGAATGAGGATTTGTTAATTTTCTTTTTTATGGCCATGCATACTTATTTTCACCGGAAGTTTTTCCTCTTGAGTAGTTATATAACACCGGTGTGCATAAAACAATGTGCACGCCGGTGTTATAATATTATAAAAAGAACTCTCTCACATTACAATTACACAATTACAATGTGATAATGATAATAAATTATTGGAAATCTCAATCTTCCACGCACCCACACGCCCTATTGTTTGCCTTGATTTGCGGCCTTTTGACCGCCGTGTACTACTGTGGACGAGCCATTTTTAACAGATAAACCCTCCATGAATTCGAATGAGGATTTGTTAATTTCTTTTTTCATGGCCATGCATGCTTATCTTCACCCAAAGTTTTTCTTCTTAAGTAGTGATTTATATAACATCGGTGTGTATGAACAATGTGCACGCTGGTGTTATATAAATCACTGCTCTTTTCCTCTTACATGAAGCCATTGCTTTGTACAGTAGTATGCTATACATGTACGTACACAAGTATGTGCCGGATAAATGAGCATAAAATTTAGCAAAATGTAGTTATGCATATGGAACGATGTGGTTAGAGTATGCATTCCATTCACATAGCATGATCATCGATCTCAATCAAAATTAATGCAATTCATGCCAATAATTAAAGTACGTCCTTTTCCAACAAGACGCGCACGTACATGGGATTATTGTAGGGTAATTACTACAGGGCCTAGCAAAGTTTTAATGTCCATTATGCCACTGTTGAAACCAGTAATTACAAAAAGGCCCAATCTTGTCATCAGTCTAATTCAATTGTGGGTCAAATTCACTGAGCTTTAAAAGCAGTTTATAATTAATAGGATGGGGTGCAAGCAAGTACCCATTTTCCCCCCGGCCCTATAGATTTTACAGTCCATAACAGGCTGTTGGTACCCAGGCCCAGGCTCATTACCTTGCCACGCGGCCCATTATTCCACTGTGATACCATATATATATAGTTGTTGCAACCGAGATTCATGGACTTGGTCTCAGACCAAAAAGGAAAAGGTGATAGATAAGTCTGTTGTATTTAGTGATGATTTAACAAAATATAGTCAAGTCAAAGGGTCTTTGGCTTTGGCTTGAAGGCAAAGTAATGAAGCAATCATTATATCACCTGTCAAATTAGCTTAGAATTTGCATTTAAAGATGTATTTCAGTTTTATCCTCTATAAACGCGTGCTTCCCCCCTAGCCTTATGACGTAGTATGGGTAAATTAAACCTATATATATATAAAAGAATAACAATTCTTTCCCAAATTAAATCAAGAAAATTATTAAAAGATTTGTAGAAAAATAGAAGAAAATCCAATTCTAGCTAGCTAGGGAGCTTCTAAACCCTAAACAGACAAAAATACAACATAAATTGCAGCCTGAAACACCTTTATTGAGTTAACATGGAATATAGAACTGTAACCCTAAGAAAAAAAACGAAATAAAACACCAAATTGCGATATTGTTCGAGCGGAATTAAGTCTCGTTCAAATGAGACTAGAGATAAACCTTACAAATACTAAAAACCGTTATTGGTTGAATGAGGATTGACCGGGACTTCGATTGGACGCCTTGAGAATAAGTATTGAAGATGCCTAATACTTTGTTTAGATGTGGATTGACGGGTTTCAACTGAGGCTCTTGAGAACAATTTTTATATTTTTCTTTGTGACCCATTATAACTCATTGAACGTTGAAATTAGAAAGTTTTCATGAAATATGAATTTGTAGCCCTTTGAATAAGCTTGCTATTGCTATTAAAATTGTATTTATCTGATATTAGAATATGAAGATATGACATTTTTATTATGGTTGGTACGCTAAAAACTGGCATGCATTACCTTCTTCCTCTTTGTATTTCTTAAAAGAAGAAAAAAAAAAAAAAAACCCAGAAAGCGTGTCTTGAAAAAGACGGGTTCATTCGATAATGCTTTTTAGATTTTACTTTTTAGAAAAAAAGTAAAAACATTAACAGATATTCCATCAAAACACTTTTCAAACTAAAAAAAAAAAAAAAAAAATCACCCAAGAGCATGATCAACGAACCCCATATTTCTCAAGTAGAATAATCAAATAATATATAATATGTATCACGTTTTCAGCTTTTCGTCAAACTTCTAATTTTTAACGAAATCATACTCGTGCTTAGCGGACGTCAGTCCGGCCGCCCTTGACATGCTTTGAAGGTTGACTCGGTGCACAATCTGCATTTTTCAATTTTTTTTTTTTTTTTTTTTTCATTTTTTTTTTAATTCAACTGAAGAAAAAAGTGTAAGTTTCATCAGCCTTAGGTGAATAAATTATATATATATATATATATATATATATATATATATATAGTGCCTAGAAGTTTCCTTGATTTCGCAAGCCAAGCAATAGCATAACAACAATATATGCAACATGTGTCAACGACAGTTTCAGCTGCTAACAACATAGTACTAATTAAGACAAGGTCAACTGAAACGGTTTGCTGACAGACATGATCACCAAATTGCGACGATCTTTCCCTTTGAGCTTTCAACTTTTACACATGTAGGTTTATCGTAACCATCAAGAAACCTGAGCTTATATAATGGCAATTAAACATGGATTCCAAACTACGTACAAGCAATTAATTGATCATATTTGCAGTTGAATATATACTTGGTCTCCAATATTATTTTCTCCGGCCAATTGATCTTTGTCGAGTTATATATATATATATACACGTTGAGCTAGAGCAAGAGAGATGGGCAAGGATAATAAAGAGATCAGTCCACGGTACTGGTCAAATATCTTCATGAGTTCATTAGCTTCAATATGCTTCAGGGCCTCCGGTGAAGGTGACGAAATTATAAAGAGTACAAAAGCCGGGTCTCCCAGCGGGCCAGAGGCCACCATGGTTGCTGCTGCTAAACATTTCTCTTCTGCTCATAAAGTCCGGTTAATATAGTTTAAATATTACCACCTAGCTACCCAATTGTATATTTTTATTTGTCTTTATCTTCCAGTTTTAGGAGTATTCTTGTAATTTTCAGATTATGACAAAATTTTCATGATGATGAATAATTATACAACGTTAACGATTCCTTAATCTGTATTTAATCAATTTATTTCTCAACGATTCCCTAAATAAAAGTATACAACTGTTTGAGGTGGTGCCTAGAGTCCTCTACCAACCCATAATCTGAATTTGGTTGTTCCCTGTATGACAAGCTGGCCCTGCATGAAAAAAGGATACCCACTTTATTATTTTTTTTTTTTGAGCTAACATAAGATTATTATTCTCTAAATTTCTTTATCAGAGGTTGCGAGACTCGATCACTTGCTGCCTAGGGCACTTGAACTCCGTACCCTTCTCTCATTTTCCTAAAATTCGGACACAAAATTATAGTAGATCCTTTCGCCAACCTTCTCGATAATCCATGATCCTATTAATAAATTAATAAAGGAAAATGATTTTATACATAAAATCAAAATTTTTCTTTTGGAAAAAGTAAGGGAACACATGCAAATAACTTCAAATACCAACATTAAGGTGTCGAGATCATTGATGAAATTTTAAATTTTTTAAAGATTAATAAAATAAAAGGATTTGCCAATTATCGTTAATTAGCTTGTTGATAATTAAAATATCGACCAAACTTTTTTTTTTTTTTTTTTTCCCGTAGTAAAATATTTTAAATCAAAATTTATATAATTTTGGTAAATGTCCAGTGTATCATCCAATATATTTCAATTCTTTACCTTTAGGATTATTTTAATATATTCTTTTATTTTTCTACACTTTTGATATTTTTACCAACTTTTTTATACAAATATATGATCATATCTTTCTAACCATCTTTTATTTTTCTACACTTTTGATACTTCTTTTAATATGTTCACACAAGAAAATGGGAAGATGAATTCGAATTAATTACTTTTACTTCATGAAGCGTGATATACAGCCGATTGAGCTATCATTTGGGAACAGTCTTGCGTGTGTTAAGGGGGAGGAGAGATTCAAACTAGTGACCTTCACTTTATGAGACGTGATACACAGTAACACAGATAATTGAGCTATCTCTTAGAGACAGTCTTATGCTGCCGGTTTTATAAATTGTAATTTTCGGGTAAAATACTGAGAAAAAAAAAAAAAAAAAAAGACAAAAAATGGAAGGCAGGCTAACTCACGGGAATTCACCTTTCCTTGTATTGTTCATTAAAAAAAAAAATTAACCTCACGGGAAGCACGTGAGCAAACTCACATGCGACTTCTTGCTTCCATCCAATTCTCCCAGAATGAGCCATGGTGACTCGGAAGGCATTGGAGGAGCCGGAGGCATAGCTTGACCGTTGCTGTTATCACCGGCGAACCCAAAAGAGAAAGAAAAATACCAACTTTCATCGCAATCTTGAAATCTCAGCCGGCGAACCATTTGAAGTTAAACTCTTTTCCCATTTTTCACCCCTTGCAGAGGTTATTTCTCCAGCTTCTGTGTCTCCTTTATTTCCCTACATCTTACAGTTTTATCTTTTATTTTTTATTTTTGGGTTTATTTTTTATTTTTTAATATTTTTTCAGATTCATAGGGAAAATCTGAGCAGAAAGAAATAGTATTTTTTCATAATAAAGAAGGATGAGAACAGGAAAGGGTAATCAGGAGGACGAGGAGTACGAGGAAGAAGAGTTCAGCTCCAAGAAAGATGGCACTTCTTCCACTGGTAACAACAACAACGCCAACAGCAAAGGTTTCTCCCGTATTCAGACAAACCCTTTTGTGTTTTTCGCCTTGACATTGTATGTGTTGTGTTAGATCCAATTCTGGGAGATCCGTTTTCCTTTGTACGAGATTATGTAATAAATCGATGGTTTTTGTTGTTGTTGTTGGTATTGTTTGCTCTTAAATTTGTTTTGAAGCCAAGCATAGTGCGATCTCTTTCGGGCTAATTTTGGTTTCACATGTTAATAATTGTCGAATTCTCAGTGTCCCTTGAATTTGGAAACTGATATAGAGGCTTGTATTTACTGCAAAATAAAAATATGGACGTTTGTGTCTTAAAATTTGGTTTTTCGACTTTGTTTGCTGAGGATGTTTGGTCTGAACTGTTTTACAAAAGGGTAAAATTTTAAACTTTTTTTTTTTTTTTTTTTTCGTTTCCTATTATTATTATTATTTCTTTTATGTTTTCATTTTTGTTTTTTGGAATATTGGGACTTTACTGCTGACTGCGCCTCATTTGTCCGTTTTGAAATTTGAGTTCTTATGTGGGGATTTTGACGCTGAAACCAGATGCCAAGAACGATGATAAGGCTAATGCAATGCGATCTAAACACTCGGTCACAGAGCAGAGGAGGAGGAGCAAAATCAACGAGAGGTATATTTGACTGTCTTTCCTGTTTAGTACATTCCCTGATGTCATATCAGTATAGCCTCAAATCCTTTTGTAGAGTAAATTTTTTGATAACCATGAATCTAGGAACTGCAGTCTTTAATAACAATTACTCTGCAGTTTTTGAAGGTTAGTAGCTTGGTGTCGTTATTGGATTTAGCTGCCTTACCTTTTATGAGGTGTTTGTATGTGTGATCAATGTCATGAATATCTAATATCAATGGGCTGCACCATTAGAATTTTCGTTACTGGCAACCTATTACTCATTGTAGGGTGTGTGCTGTAGACCAAAACACTAGCATTTTTCCTTCACATCACGAGGTTTCATGGTTTTAGGTAGCATATCACACCATTCGAATTTTTGTTACAGGTAGAATATCACATAGTGGGGTTGGGCTGTAGCCTGAGTGTAATACATTAGTGTTTTTCCTTCACATCACAAGGCTTTATGGTTTTATGAAAACTTTTTATTGATATCATTATCTTCATCACTGCATGCATTTTGATTTCTTTGAGAACTGAGAGGGAAAGGGACATTAAATAACTGACTTTTTGATATGTGATGGACAGAGACCGCATGAAAGTCATATTGTCTTGTTCATGGTGCCATATTTCATCCAATTCCTTTTAATTGTTTTATTAATGGGTGGTGAACTTATGTTGCCTTATTTCATCAATCTCGTTTGCTGGCAAGAGTTGCAAGAATGAAAGGTGCTAATGAATGCAATTATTTTAGCCTTGTATAAGTCCAGTACTATCGAAGCTTCTTTATCTTTTACAATACAGAATATATAGATATATATATGATGAGATCCCAAATTTTTTGAAGCTTGAAGTGTTTTCCTTCTTTTTGGACAAAAAATTGTGTTATTCCATACATAGGAATTTGTCCAATAAAATCAATGGTTTTGAGCATGTGTTTCTATTTATGTTCTTTTTAATCTATATGAGGAACTTCTGTTTCTCGATAAATCATATCAAGCTCATTCTCTTCACAAAAAAATCAAAATTAAGAATATGATGCGAAGGTACTTTGCTGTTTGTTGTCATATCTACATTCCCTTTGGCTCTATCATAGTTCTAAAGTCTTTCTTCTATCTTTGATCTGGGTGTTAGTTGGCTAGTTACCATTTTGTAAACGGGTTTATCATTGATTTTTTTTATTTTATTTTTATTTTTTATTTTTTTATTTTTTATGAATAATAATTTATTGAAAAAAAGGCAAAGCATGGGTACATGAAAAGTGTACAAGAGACGCAGCCACCCTAAAGGTGTTGAAAATTTTTAAAGTTAACAAGATTTAGAAGATTGAGAGAGGGAAAATTAGGAACATAGATTGCAGCCAAAGCCCACGAAACTCCGAATAAGTTGAGAACCAAGTGCCAAAGATCACTAGTGTACTCACAATGGATGAGGAAGTCATTTACGGTCTCCTCATTCTTTTGCATAGGCAACACTAGTTTACTAAGGTGAAACCTCGCATTCCAAGATTATCAACTGTGAGGATTCTACCCAAATTTTTCGTCCAAGTAAAGAAAGCAATGCGTGGCAGGGCCTTGACCTTTCAAACACTTTTCCAGGGGAACAAACCATGCTCTCCATACTATAAAGATTTATAATAGCTCTTCACTTCAATGTCGTGATTGCTAACTGGAATCCACATGCATTCTATCTACCTCCCCTGGGTGGGTTTTCAAGGATATTGCAGATTAAGGAAAGAGTCACGAGATTCTTATAAATACTCCCCACTAGGTTGATAGGTCTAAAATCCATTGCTTCCAATTACCGAATCTTTTCTGGGATGAGAGCAATAAATGTAGTGTTGAGGCTTTTCCTGAACAACTCATGTCAGTAAAATTATGGAAGACACACATTAGGTCATCCTTCACTATAGCCCAACAAGACCAAAAAAAGCAATAGTGAAGCCGTCAAGGCCTGACCACTTGTCACCATCCATGCTAAGCAAAGCCTGAAGAACTTCCTCCTCTTGGAATGGTCTCTCAAATCAATTTGCTTTGGCGGAGTCTAAACAAGGAAACGCAAAACCATCTAATTTAGGCCACCAGGTAACTGTTTCATTAAAGATATTTTTGTAATACTGAATGATAGTATCATTGATCTCCCCATGGGTAGAGGTAACAATATCGTCAATGCAAAGATTGGAGTTGAAGTAAGAGTTGGCAAGGCAGTGAAAAAAATCTCGTGTTGTGATCCCCTTCTTTTAAGACTTCTGCCCCCCAGCTAATTTCTTGCATAAGGCAACATTCTCCAAATCTGATTTCGCCTTAGCCCTCTTGACTCTCTCCTCTTCTACAAAACATCTCTCCTCTTCTAGGTGATAAAGAGACTGGATCTCCTCCAATAAGGATTTCTTCCTTTTGTTGACATTATCGAAGACCTTTTTTCCAGCGCTTTAAGTCAATTTCAAAGTTTTAGTTTACTAGTAAAGACAAAACAAGGAGCGCCTAGGAACTGATGAATCCCACTACTGTTTCACTATTTCTACAAAACCCTCTGCTTTCAACTACATGTTTTCAAATTAAATGAGCATGATCCTGTAGACATACCCGCACTGTCAAGTAAAATGGAAAATGATCTTATAAGGGTTGAGGAAGACAACATTGAATCAGGTCTGGGAAATGCTCTTCCTAATCCGGAAAAACTAGAAATCTATTAATTCTGGACATAGAGAGGGGGGGGGGGGGGGGGGGGTTGATTTCCCACGAATTTCCCCCTGGCTCGAGAATGAACTTAGATGAGTTTGATTCTACGAAGAAAAACTGCCCCATGGGTCCTACATTATGCAAGCAGACTCAAAGTAACAGAGACCTCACAACAATCAATTGCAAATGTTGAATGGTATGGACTGTGACCAAATCTTATCAGAGTTGCAAATGTTGCACAGAAAACTGGTGTATTGGGTATGATCACTTATCAGAACAGAATAGTCGAATAGTATAGTTGGATTACTCCAGTTTGACAATAAGTTTGGTCCTGGGTGGCACTATTCCCAATTTAATTGGTATGTGTACTATTTCCAATTTAATTGGCATGTGTCCTAGAATCAATTTCAGTATCTGATTTTATGGTTTTTGTGGGCCTTTTTTTTTTTTTTTTTTTTTTGGCATTCTCTATACAGATTTTAGTTTTGGTAAGAGACCAAAAGGTTGACAATTTTCATGTTTTGTGCTACACTACTTGTAATGTAATCCATCTGAAGCTAATCATGTCATTTGTTCACCTTGTCTCTTATGTTTTTATAAACACACACACACAAAAAAAAAAAAAAAAAAAAAGATTCAATATTGCGGCTTGAGTAGGAAAGAAGGATGTACTACTTATGAAGCTTGCATGGCTTGGTTCTGTTTGAGGTAAAAACTGTACATTGTTATGTCATGGCCAGACCAACTGTAGTTACATGTCAAGCCTGTCAAGTTTTATGTTTGTAACTGGTAAAATTATAGGTTGCTCTACTAGGAGTTGAGGAGGAGTTTTTGAAAGATTTTGATATGTTTGAATGTGTGGTTTGTTTTTATAATATATCTTATGAAGTCTGATGCCAATAGACCTTTTTGAAGCTTAATCCTTTTTCTTTCAGATTCCAGATATTGAGAGATCTCATACCCCATAGTGATCAAAAGAGAGATACGGCATCCTTCCTAGTAGAGGTAAGTTTTTAGTGAATAAACTAGTACACATTTTTTAGAATTAGTTGTTACTTTTTTGTGCTTATATTGATTGCTGATCACAGTTTCATTTTAGGTGATTGATTATGTTCAATATTTACAAGAGAAGGTACAAAAGTATGAGGGTTCTTACCAGGGATGGAGTTCTGAGCCCACAAAGTTGATGCCATGGGTAAATTGCTTATACTTGCATTCATGCAATGTTTGTGCCAAAGGTTGACCAGTTAGAGTTTTCCTTTAACTTAATCTATAAAAATGACATGTATCCAGTTTTTTTAATAGCATGCGAGATGCACATTTTTTAATAAGATTTATTTCAACTTTGCCTCTATTATTAAAAAAACGTGTGTTTTTCACATGCTCAAGAGACACATGTCATTTTTAGAGACTAAGTTGGAGGAAGTTTCTCCAACTCCAACTCAGTTTGGAGAAAAACTTTGTCTAGGTCGACCTGCATACTTGTATTTACTGAAGTATTGAATAACACAGGCATTCATTTCTTGATTTAAGAGACAGCTTGTTTCTGGTTATTGATTTTTTTCTTACTGCTAATGGAATCGTACTGGTGGTGGAGGAGAGGAATTGATGAATGCATTTAAATTGGAAGTTTATTTGCCTGTTGAAATTCTTGTCACTGCTAACTTGTTCAGTCGCCTACTTGAAACAGAGAAATAGTCACTGGCGTGTTCAGAGTTTTGTTGGTCACCCTCAAACCATAAAGAATGGTTCTGGTATGGGGTCAGCGTTTCCTGGGAAGTTTGATGAGAATAATGTCTCTCTAACCCCAACCACGCTTGCAAGCAAACAGAAACCTGTAGAATCTGATCCTAGCAGGGATATCACCTGCAAATCAATGGATCAACCTGAGTTAGGAAACAAGGGATTACCTCTGCCCATGCCTGCTTCTGTCAGAGGTGATGGCGTGCAAGCCCATCCTCTTGAAGGACCAGTTTCTGATGCACTATCAACTGAGTGTCCCATGACTAGTGAAGCACTGAGCCAACGGGAGGAGCTGATAATTGAAGGGGGAACAATTAGCATCTCAAGCGTTTACTCTCAAGGGTGGGTATTAATAGAAGTTTGTGGAGTTTCTTGTTTTCAGTAACTATGAGCCGCCTTCTTGAGATTTAGAAATATTTGGCATAGCACCTTTATAGTTTGACTACTATTATATATGGAGTCCCATCATGTTTGCTTTTTTCTGTCCAGTTCTTGTACCTCTATTCTTGTCTCAGATATGATGCGTGACAGACTGTTCCTTGACAATCTATTTTGGACTTGTGGTTCTAAGAAGCGTAGTCACAGTTTCAATGAGGCATATAGCTTGTACATTTTTTTTGTTAGTGTGTTTAACTTCTGACTTGTTTTAGGAAACTTCCCAACCTTAATTAATATTTCAGTAAGGCTTCTCTTGTGGTTTATGAATCAGGAGTAATATTGTGTAGATGTTAAATCAGGCTGTTTGGGCATTATATCATCATTTCACTGTTTTTTTTTTTTTTTTTAATTATTATTTTTCCCTTCATTTTATAGTTTTTCAAAAAATTTATTGATTATATATCAATCAAAAGTTGGAAGTCTGAAAAATGTGTCTCAGCCCCATTTCCAGTTAGGTTTTATTGTTCTCTTATGTTATCTGGTACCCACGGCATATGCTTACAGCCTTTTTCCCAAAGGCTTTCATGGGTTTTGGTGCTAAAGTATAAGCTGATGACGGATTGGTTTGGTGGTGGCCAGGTTGTTGAACACTTTGACACAAGCACTGCACAGTGCGGGGGTGGACCTGTCGCAGGCCAATGTCGCAGTGCAGATTGATCTTGGGAAGCGTGCAGACAGAGGCATGATTTCTGGAACATCCGTTGCTAAGGTATATATATAAATCAGGCCCATTGGTTTTTGTTGGAGAGTTGGTTAACCAGGATTTAGGATCTTCCAATTCCTATCGTTTGAACCCCTCAATCTCATCACTCACTCCCCTGGTTGCCAAAAAGACTTTTAAGAAGTTTGGGAATTCAAATTCGACCAAGTGGAATCTTTTAATGGTTCTTTGTCTTTTTTCCTGAGCTAGTGGAGCACTAGATGTTGCCTGACAGTCCATTTTTCAACAAAAAAAAAAAAGTTTTTTTTTTTGCTGACAACTTTTACAGCCAATTTTTTGGAGTTGAACAAAAAACAGTTTTTGGTATGAAGAAGTATAGGTAATGCTATCATTCTTTCATTGTCCAGGATCATGAGAATACCCCCTCTAGCCATCAAGCGATGGGACATCGAAGAGATGCAGGCTGCAGAGAGGAATCAGATCAAGCTCAAAAGCGGCTAAAAACATAGAACTAGTACTGCACTTCATGAGTCTCCATTTTTCTTGTTTACTTTCTTCTTTGTCATCTCCTGGTTTTTGTACATGCTTGTGTCTTTAGTTTTCTTAGGTTTCAACACTTTTCATGCGACTGATGTCCGGAAGCGTTAAATTATAAATTTCTACTTCCAAGAGTTCCATCTAAGAAATCTGTTCGAGTGATGCCATTGCCTGTATTCTGATTGTAGCATACCTAATCTCAAATGCAGCCTTCTGGTGACCAATTTCCTGGTACATAGGTTGGTTGCTCATGTCTTGTATTTTTTTTTGCTTGAGAATGTTTCTTTTTCTCCAAACAATTTGAACTTGACATTCCAAATTAAGTTCTCGTTATATTGAAGGTCGAAGTTGTCATCAATGGGATCACATTACATTACAGTGAAACATCATTATTATTTTAACATATTCAATGCTATCATAGTCTTTCAATTGATTACAGGAGATGTGTGCGTAGGAAAGGGTGAAATAACACATCTCTAATTCCCTCATCAAAACGCATAACCTACGTGTTTTATTATGTCCTCTCTGGATTTTTAGCAATTGCTGGCAAACATTCCTGTGGATTACTATAGAAATAATCTTCTTGCATGGGTCTCGCAGGAACCTCTGTCCTTCGAGTGGGGCTGCCCATGCTATCAGCATGGCCTGTCTTCACTTCTTGGGAGAATTCATCCCAGCTAAGTGACCCATTTTTGTAATGATCTATCAGATACACTAGAAGCCATCTGTCTAGATTGATTGTCATCTTGAACCCCAAATATCTATAAAACAGTTAAACCACATAAATTTTGTGTAAGAATTGCAATAAACGATGAATTTTAAGATTAATTTAACGATTGGTAGATTATATTGAATACCGTCGATGGCCCTCAACAACCCTTGCCATGTTTCCTTCATATGTTGCCACAAAAATGTCACTTCGTAATGATACAATGTAATCCAACGCAGCCATCATATTTGAATGTTTCAGGAAGGGCTTAAGGTCTGAGGTTGTCAGCAATGTTTCCTTTTTAATCTGTTCCACAAAAACAAAAAAAAAAACAAAAAATAATTAAGCAAAGGCTACCATGTGAGTGATTACATGCAATTGATAAACTAACCAGATTTGGAAAAGTTGCTTTGAGGGGAGCCATTCTTCTCTCTCCCCCATATATATTTCCAGCAGCAACATAAATTTGGATACTAGGATCAATATCCAATGCCCTCAATGCAAGTGCAGTTTCCTCGGGAGTTAAAGGGCAACGACCTTCTTTTCTTTTCTTTATAGAATTTATTGCTTTTTGTCCCCACCATGGGGTGTCATATCTGATAACATGTACACAATTTTATGCGTTGGACATTAACAAAAAATGCTGCTAAAAAGTTTCTGAGAAATCAAGATTTATCTAGAAACAAAGATAACTGATCACCTCAGTTTTGTGAGTTCATCAACTTCTGTCTTATTGCAACCTTCATTGCAGCCAGTGAATGCTAACATATCCATTTCATATCTGAGGTGAAGAGCCAAGTAAGGACCGTTTTGCCTCAGAATCCTGACAATCTTCTTCCCTATTTTCTCTATAGGGGTGGTGAATCTCAGAGCTTCATAGTTTGCTCGGCACCGCAGCTTCTGAAGCTCTTCAGGAATCCCATTATTTGCAAGCCTATAATCAGTCTTAGTGAAATGCAACACTTGGTGCTCTTTTATCAGGGGAAGAATCTGCATGCAAACAAACACATGAACAGGAAAACAAATTATACTCGCACAATTAAATTAACCAAGCATGATTTGATCAAATTGGGGGAAACAACGTGCCTTGTAGTAATAATAGTCCATGTTGGACCATCTACTGGATTCCATGGAATAGATGGTAGCGTTCTTCATTCTTCTCTTCTGCTCATCAGGCACCCGTCTCAATATCCGGACCTCATTTCTCAAAGATGTAATGAAATAATTCACGTCAAATATATCTTGGAATTCACTGCTCAGAGTACAGCAATTCGTTAAGAATTTCTCAATAAGATTCAGTAAGAGAAAATGAAAGCAGATCGATCAAAGTTATCACCTCCTGTCATGCCAAATGGAGGTATTGTCCAATTCGGGAACAACAAGCGTGACATTCAAATATCTTGCAATGGCAACCATGTCACAAATCTGTAACATATATAACCAACTCAACGGTAATCAGAAGACACTAATACAAATAGTGGCTACATTTAAGGAAACTAGTAGATTACTTACACCAGCTCGCATTTGATTCAATCCACCATTTGCCGAAACCATCAGATATCCATTGTTTTCATATACTCCTGAGACAAAATTATTTCACATTTATTGATCATCCACAAATGTCTTAAACCATAAGAGGTATTGAACACAATGATATGTGCCAATAAAACAAGAATAACAGTACTCACTTGGAGGTGGAATGTCAATGTGATGAGAAGACCAGAACATCAACAACCTCGGTGTCATCTTCTCACTCAGGGGTCTCAGTTGCAGTGCACAGGCGCACAACATCAATAACGCCGTGGCTCCAACCATGCAGAAGTTAAATTTGTCTGAGCTTGACCCAACTACAACCCAACTCTTCAACTTTTCAACTTTGATCCCTCCCATATTAATCAACCTGCTCGATCAACTACTTTTCATCTTTGAGATCCCTCCAATAACCAAACTAAATTTTTTAGTTGATCAAAATCAAAACCAATTAACCTTAATTAGTGTCATCCATGCATGTCTCCTGTACAGCTTAAAACTGTACATGAAAAAAACACAATACTGTTTTAAAAATATGGTAATAGCTAGGTTCCATTAATATATTAATAGATTACTACATATATATAGAAAAATATTGTGACATATTACATATAGTCGAGTGAAACCTTACGTGAATAGAGAAGAAAGATTTGAGCTTGATTTTCCAGAGCACCAATCAAAACAAACACCGTTTGTTGTTGACTTACGAGGTATTACGCCGAACGTGGTGTTCCGACCAGATTCCGGTTATAAAAGCCGGACAACTGGTTTTAGGAGTCGCCGGCATATAGCCGTCGTATAATAAGTTTTTCAAAGAAATAATGGAGAAAGATCCTATGCGGTTTAGGAGGAAAAAACAACAGAAAGTGTCATCCATTAGACGCACATGTAGCCATTTGTCAATTGAGACGGACAGAAAACAGAACAAAAAAAAGAATTAATAATAATAAAATTTGTCTAAGCTATAGAATCATCTAGGCAATTAATGAGGGGTGTATTATATATATACACACGAGAAAAATGCCTTTTACCCATTTTGAAGTTGTACATGTACCCTTTTTTTTTTTATTATTATTGACTGAAATATAAATGGTAGAATATAAATTAAATGGTTAAATTTATAATTTTTTATTAGCTTAAACTTTTCTGATAAATTGTAGTTTAACATGGTATTAGAGTAAAAGTTCTAAGTTTGAACATTGTCTTCGTTATTCACATTTTATTTTAATTAAATATTCTATGTGTTAGGCTTCACTAATTAAAGGAAAATTTGAACTCACACGTGAGAGAGAGTGTTCGGATATTAAATAAATAATTAAATTTTCTATTTTTTATCGACTTAAACTTTTAAAATAAAGTGATTTTACACTATGCTTTTCGCTGTGTTACTTTTTTCTAACAACTGTAAACTAGCAATGGACAAACACACATATTTCTTTGTAGTTGGGGAATATACGATGGTGATCACTCTGGCTTAATTAATAACAGCAACACTATTATATATTTTACATGTGGTTTAGAAATATATTTGTCACAGAGGTTGATGGAAAGCAATATTGGATTAGTGTTAATTGTTGGCATCGTAATCATTACGGCCATCATCGATCTAATTAGTCATTACTATGGTCTTAATTGTGACTTGTAAGGACCGGGAGAGATTGCATTAGCCTATAAAAAATTTAAAAAAAAATATAAAAAAAAAGAAGAAGAAGTAGAAGAAGAAAGAAGCCATTGACCTCTTGATTGGAATACCATGGTGGTCTCATATATATTGAGAATATGAGTAGTTTATATAGAGTTGACGATTTATAAAGAAATGCATAGGTACAAAGTTTTATATTGTTTACTTACTAAGTGAACTGGGTTTTACAAGTTATTTTAGAGAAATTTCAAATTGATTAATCTTTTGAGGGTGATAGCAATTAGCACAAATGTGACAAGCATTTTTTCTGAGTCATTAATATAAATGCATGTAGTACTGGAGCATTGCACCTTAGGGGTTTAAGGAAGATGATCGGTATCTCACATAGAATGAGTGCATGGCTTATAAAAATATTCATGAGTATTAAGTTCCATATTGTTTACTTATTAGATGAAACTAAATTTTATAAGTGTTTCTAATAAAATTCTAAATTAACTAATTCGAGGGTAAGTATAGTTCTCAAAAAACATTATCTTGCCATTAAATTTTATTATTTTAATTTTGCCTAGCTTCCAAGATGAATTCCAAGGTCCGCCTTTCTATTTACGAAGGATTCATTTAATTTCTTTATGCATATCCCTCAAGATATGGTCGGTCCAATTGGGGACATCCTAATAACTAAATAAGGTCTATCAACAAAATTTACTTTCGTTTGAATAGAAGAAGCTATCTCTATCAAGAATCGGATATAAATCTCCTAACGGCCCGTTTTTTGTTCAAGCTGTGCTTAATGGGCTTTTTTTATCGCTTTCTTTATTATTATTATTATTATTTTATTTTTTTTAATTTCTTGTGATTTGCAGCTCTTTTTGTATTTTGCTGCTTGTTTATTTTGTGGGTTGCTATCTCCCAGCATTTAGGCATTTTGATCTTTTAGTGGAGACTTTTGTAACCGTATTTGTGTTAGTTCTTCTCTTTCATTCAATCCCAACAACGGACTACTACAGTGCTCCTTCGGCTTCAGTCTCTTTCCGGTGGTTATTGCTAGTTTCAAGTGGGGGTTTAGATATGTTCATCTTAATCTGTGCCCATTTTGCTTCTGTAACCACCTTGAGCGGCAACTTATTTGATTCATTTTCTACCTTTTGTAATTATTGTCGCACTGTTTTAATTTGTTTTGGGTATGTTGTTGGGGAGCCCACCCCATTTTTGTTTTAAGGATCACTCGCTTTTTCTTTTTTTCGGATTAGGAGTGGGAATGATCCTCCCCTCTAACCCTTTCCTTATTCAATTAGAAAGAAGAAAAAGAATCGGATATAGTTTTGTATATATATATATATATATACACATATGAGTGCATCATTGGTGTTGATCTGATCATTAAACAATAGATTTCAAGGGTATATATATCACATTGATTGGCCGGATAACATATTCAATCCACAATCCCTGACCAAATCGTAATAAATTCATAATGAGAAGGGTATGCCCTTTGATTTTCTGACAATTGGTGGCAAACACTCCTGTGGATTAGTATAGAAATAATCTTCTTCCTTGGGTTTCCCAGGAATTTCTAGTCTTCGTGTCGGCCCACCCATGCGATCAGCATGACCCGTCTTGACTGCTTGGGAGAATTCGTTCCAGCTCAGTGTTCCATTCTTGTATTCATCTATCAGATTCACTAGAACCATTCTGTCTAGACGAATTGTTGTCTTGAACCCCAAGTATCTGCATTCATGTGTTATTTATATAATATATACAAGGGTTTATGTCTAAAGCAGCAATATATATATGATAATTAATTAGAAATTCTTCTTAATTAAAACATATATGTATACCGT